>NC_062975.1:20664973-20978306 GCF_023078275.1 Leguminivora glycinivorella
CAACAATAATGGCGTACATTGAAGCTAATATTTATTTTGTATGAAAAATTAAAAATTTTAAGACTTCATAATTTTTAAAAGTCACTGAACAAATGTTGATCAGTATAAGGAGAATAGCCTACAGTTCAATTCTTCGCCTTTGTTACAGGCCCCACTCTGTATATATCGCTTAAAATAGATCATTTCCATTGCCATGGCTATGAATTTCAGTAAACTTGCGATATGTTATCAGAGTTTAACAAGGGTGTCCCAGACCTAGCCAGAGATGGCGTGACGATTTTTTGGGTAACCAGCAGGACGGCGTCCAGTCGGCCTTCCCAAGTAGGCTCTTTTGACTGCCCGATCTTCACTCATCCCTTAAAGGTGACCTAGCCAACGGAGACGATGCGCTTTGGTTTCACCTAGTTCCTCAATTTCTGCATTCTTTCGGATCCTCCAGCTGTCATCGTCTCTTTTAACGGGTCCCAGAATCTTCCTTAATACCCTACGTTTCAATCTGTCGTATTTAAAATATAATATTTCTGAATCAGACCGTTTACATAGTACTGAAACCATCAGGTGGCAACAGAAAACTACATATTTTTTAGTTTACCACAAATTAAGTCAATCCTGAAATAAGGTTTAAATTTTGCTAAGTAATTAGGATCTTTTGGTTGTCACCTGGCTAATAAAAACCTTCCTTCTTGATTTACTAGTAGTCACCTAAACAATACGACCGTGAACTTAATTTTCTTAGTATTTTCAAAAGAAAATCTCGTCAAAGTGTCACGGCGCTAACAAAGATTGAGTGTATGAGGAGTAATAGCCTCCCCAATGAGTAAATATTGCCAAATAAATGTAGCTTAGGAGATCTCTACTTTAAGTCTATTTTTTGCAAGTGTCTTGATTCGTACTTCGTGTAGTCCGTATTCGAACTCAATATATATGGCAAAAATACTGAAGCGCTGGTAGCCTAGCGGTGAGTGCGTGCGACTTTCGTTCCGGAGGTCGCGGGTTCGAACCCCGGCTCGCACCAATTACTTTTTCGGAACTTATGTGCGAAATGTCATTTGATATTTGCCAGTCGCTTTTCGGTGAAGGAAACATCGTGAGGAAACCGGACTAAGTAATTCCAATAAGGCTTAGCTACCCTTCAGGTTGAAAGGTCAGATGGCAGTAGCTTTCGTAAAACTAGTGTCTATGTCAAATCTTGGGATTAGTTGTCAAAGCGGTCCCCAGTCTCCTATGAGCCGTGGCAAATGCCGGGATATCACAAGAAGGATGAGGATGATTACGGCAAAAATAGCGGCAAAATATGGTTTATACAACCATTTTTAACCCACGACGCAAAAACGACTGGGTGTTGTAAGTTTGACGTGTCTGCCTGTCTGTCTGTGTATGTGTGTGGTCTGTGGCATCGTAGCTGCCGAAAGGATGAACCGATTTAGATTTACTTTTTTTTTAGTTTGAGAGCTGATTGATACGAAAAGGAAGCAAAATGTTTGATTGGACTGGCCATTGTCAAATCTTTTTTTTTTCGGTTTATTCTTGTGCCTTGGCAATATTTGCTGCTTTCTGTACCTACAGCGTCCTTTCAGTATCCCTCATTTTTGTCATTTTAAGGAATAATTTCTATGAAAGTTTCATCTGTATTCTTAAGGCCCACTTGCACCTGTCAAATTCCATCTGTCAAATTCCATATAAAATGGTGGGTTAACCCTCCACTTTCGTTGGTGCAAGTGGCCCTAAGTGTTTAAAAATACTATAATCACTCGCGAAAAAAATCTCGTAGGTGGTTTGAACTTTAGTTAGTTCTATTTATTTATTTCTAGATTTAGGCGGCGCAATAATATCTCACTCAATTTTATTTATAGAACCGTAATATCATTACCATGAACCTATAATTCTATGGACGGATAACTCCGAAGAAAAACCTGTGATTCCATCATCCACATTGATAGCTTTGTCTATGACCTCATCCACTAATCTCCCGTCAGTCGGATCGAGGTGCCCGTGGCGAAAACATCTCCAGAAAAATAAGAAAATATGCCTACATGCGTTGTCAAATTGTATAAAAATGACAACAATCGAAAGAAAAAAAAATACGGAGCAACTTTTCATGCGTAAATTAATACTTTATCACGTTATTATGCGTAAAATCACAATATTAATTAATGTTCATAATCGTAAACCAACAAACCGCAAAACAAAAGTGTGACCAGTATTTTTTTTTAATAGTATTTGCACACGGCGCACTGAGTCATTATTATTTGTTAAAAACAAGATATTTCTAAATTTCAAGTAAAATAATTAATTTTTGATAAATTAAGTGAAGAATTGATTTTCTTTTGACCTGAATTATAATTATTTTGATTTTAAATCGTGTTTGCACATCGCAAACCGTCTGCCATTGCTGGCTTGAAAGGTCGCCACCAAGCCATAAAATAAAATTAAAAAAAAAACGTCCGCCATTGTTGGGTCACAGCCGGTCTTCAGTGAGACTCACTCTGTTCTATTACTACTCTGTGATCATTACATCATTTTCATAACTTATAAGTACGTGTTGTTATTTCTTTCAGTAACATAAGTTACTATTAGTGTAAGTCTACAAAGTATTTTGTTGTCTAGATGATGTATATAAGATGTGCAATTTTCTCTTCTGTAAAAAATCTACTTATTAGTTGCTTCCACCTGAGTCCCCTGAACATTTGGAGCTCTACTGAAGTCTTTAGACGGAGGTATCCCTTATATAAAGAATTCCAAATTCAAAAACAAAAATGGTTCTGGACCTCAGGAGTCACAAATATTAAATTACTACTTACTAGCTTATAAAAAAAAACACGGTGTATGTTTGTATTGTAAACATTACTGAATGTAAAAAATTCAACAGAAACATTTTATTTATCATAAAGGTACTTTTTAATAGGCACTTAAAAACTTATGGCACTACGATAACGAGAGACGTCCCTTTTAGTGCTACAAAATATGCACAAAACCAATGCAAGATTCAGGCAAATTTCAACCGTATCACGTGGGAGTAAGGTTTATACGGAGGATGTTATAAGGACTGGCGCACACTGGTAAAGTCTTAAGTGTAGTGTGAATGCCGACTCGACTCCTCATTAACTTGTCTGTCGGTTTTAGACTAGTGTGGCCATAATTAAAAAAATAGAGGGATAAAATAAACAAGTTTTCGTTGAGGTTGTTTTATAATGTATTGTATTTGTATTGTATTTATTTATTAACGCACAAATAAACAGTTTTCATTAGAACAGTGTCCCACAAAACAGTTTTCACGGTTTGACTGTGGGATCGAGCAGTCTCTATTCTCTTACATTATCACTATGATCATGTATATATAATCTACATGTAACTATATTATCTATAATACTAATTATTATATGCAGTTTTTAAGTTAACTACGTAGCTTTTTCGAAAACTTCACTTTACATGTTTCCTGTCTGATGTCAGAGGGCAGGATGTAAGGCATGTAAGGAAGGCGTTTCTGAATAATGTGTGTATTTGAGTCACCTGCTAGTTTACGGGGTAAAACAAGCCAAAAAGAGCAAAAAAGGATAAAGATAACCTTTAGTAAAAGTTGCTATAGCGTATGTATATTATTAGAACCGTAAACCGGGTGAAATATTACGATGTACTATTCAAGAAGCGCTATTGGCCTAGCGGCTCGTACCAATGAGTTTTTCTGAACTTATGTGCGAAATGTAATTTGATATTTGCCAGTCACTTTTCGGTGAAGGAAAACATCGTGAGGGAACCGGACTAACTCCAATAAGGCCTAATTACCCTTCGGGTTGGAAGGTCAGATGGCAGCCGCTTTCGTAAAACTAGTGCCTACGCCAAATCTTGGGATAAGTTGTCAAAGCGGACCCCAGGCTCCCGTGAGTCGTGGAAAATGCCGGGATAACGCAAGGAGGATGACAGTGTTTTTTTTCTAAATTTCATACAACATAGTGCCGTGAAACCCTATCAGGTTTGTGTCGACACTCGATTCGTGGATACATTATAATTTAATTGATAATATATTATAGTATAAGCAGAACAAATCAGTTGACGCCTTAGTTGACTGTCAATGACGTCACTGCCTATACCTGGGTGCATAGCTATAGCGCCGTGCGCGCAGCTGGCACCCGGGCTGTCCGGCATTGGGTTTACCCTTGAATCGCCGACAGACACTTGTTCGAATATTATTTCAAATACAACGTTTCAAATAATTTCATTTCATCGACAGTTCATATCGTAGAACAATCGACACAAGTAAAATCAAACCGTAGACTTTTACTTCGTAGATAAGTTATTCCGAGTATACTTTATATCGTGGTATTTCAATTAGTGTTTTTTCATTTCATTTTGTTTTACAATAAATACAATTCATTACGCATAGTATTATTTCAATTATGATTTCTTCTAAAATTTTACAATTTAACTGTTTGTTTGGTCACAGTTCTAATCTAACCTAAACCTACTTTAAAAAAGGTTCTTTGTTGTGTAGGGTCGCAGTTCTAACCTAACCTAAATCTACTCTGAAAGCCGTTTGTTTCTGTTTGATCACAGTTCTAACCTAACCTAAACCTACTCTGTAAACTGTTGGTTTTTGTGTGTGGTCACAGTTCTAACCTAACCCTACTATATGTATAGACCGTTCGTTGGTGTTTAGGGCCGCAGTTCTAGCCTAACCTAAACCTACTCTGCAATACGTTTGCTTCTGTGTAAATCACAAGTCGAACCTAACCTAAACCTACTCTGTAAACTATTTCTTTACGCGTGTGTGTGGTCACAGTTCTAACCTAACCTAAACCTAATTTAAAAGCTATTCGTTGTCGTGTAGGTCGCAGTTCTAACCTAACCTAAACCTACTCTGTAAGCTGGTCGTTTTTGTGTGTGGTCACAGTTCTAACCTAACCTAAACCTACTGGTACTCTTATATAGGATTTAAGCCAATGGTCATAGTTTAATTATGGACGTATGTGATCTGCCACGATAAAATCGACAATTTGAAGTTTCCTAGAATAAATCATTTATAAATGTGTAGTACGACAAATGAGACAGTCTTGTAATAATACGTCGAATAAATGAATTGCGATGTTTTGTAGTTCTACTATTTGAAGTACTTTGAAATGAATCAGCGATGGAGAAATATTAGTTGAATAGTATTTATAATAACTAAGAAAATTTCAAATAAATAGTAGTTGAAACAAAATTACTCGAAACAATTTTACTCGAACTAAACTTTCGATGATTTGTTGTCGATGAAATGATATTCGATGAAAAGTTTGTCGGCGAAACAAGGGTACACCCCGGCATTGACTTCGTGGCGCTTGCAGCGAGCGGACGTCTCCTGAATCTCTGTGGTCGAAGGGTCGCGTGAGCCATACTTTTGTGTTCAGTGCAGTGCAGTGAATAAATAAGCAATCGTGTTAAAGTTAAGGCTAGTAGATTTTAAGCTTGTTCTGATAAATTATTGTTTGCGTTTAGCTTATGCTTGCTTAGATAATTAAATTGCTTTAAACTTAAATAAAACGGTTTCTAGATTAAATCATTTTTTATTTAGTGCAATCCTGTTGTTTATATCCTTATAATAGGATAAATGAAATTAAAGGTCTGGTCCGTTGCCAGGTACTCCTACCAGGTACTACCTACATTTGTTCACGGTTCGTTTTGGATCGTAGCGTAGTTATCTATCTCTATCTGCTCTTCCGTATTAGTGCGATACGGAAGGGGATTAAAATGTCCCAATTCTTTTTTTACTTACCTGCGTGCATAGCCGAATGCACAAACGCTCACGAAACGAAACGCTCGTAGATATCTATCTCTATTGCTCTAGCGTATTGGCGCGACAGAGCCATACTTGGCGTTTGGAAAAAGTTCTATGGAAAACTGTAACTAAGAAAAAACAATATGAAGATTCCCTCATTTGAAAGAAGGTAAAACAGACCACAAAATAAAAATCTGTCCAGGGGGGTTACCATGACGTGCTAAAGCCGTTCAGTTTAGGTTGAGAGCTGAGCTATGTAACTGCTATAGCTGTGTCCCTTTCTCTCAACCTAAACTGAACGTCTTTAGTACGTCATGGTAACCCCCTGTTCGTAGTTTCCAAAGAGTTTTTGACTTAAGAATAACTCGTGGGAACCCTACATTAAGGGCTCTTGTCAAACACAAGCTTTAATTTGACACTCGACGTGGATTCCGCTAAAGAATTGTAGGTCCAATTAAATAGTGAATGTGTCTACCCTCGAAATTTACTTTTAGTTCCAGACTTCACTGCGGAATGCAATATCTCTTAGATTACATTCCGTAAAGGTGGCTATGAGTAGATTGGAATCAAATTGAAACTAAAACATTTAAGGATTTAAAGTTGTAAGCTCAAACTAAATTAGAAAGTAGGGTGCTATTTATGAACCTATGCATGGTTTCTGACCCAGGTATCTAGCCGAGGTATTAACTTCATCACTTGTAACTTGTAAGCCTTTCATATTAGCATTGTTTGTACAATACCATTTGTATTGTAGATTAAATATAAGAAAATCATACCATCCCATACATTAAAATGCGACCGCCTAAGAACGTGCATACACTACACCACACATAGATGGCGCCACAAAAAATGCATTGTTGCATCGATTATTTGTAGATTGGCGTTAAGTGTCACTTTCGAGCTATAAATCTATGTCAAAAGTGACACGGCCATCTACAAGTATAATCGAAAGCTACAAGACATTTTTTGTGGCGCCATCTATGTGTTTTGTAGTGTATGCGCGCGTTCTTAGACGGTCGCATTTTAATGTATGGGATGGTATGATCTTCTTATATTTAGGGCTGGTTTTTCAATCGCCAGATAAATAATATCTGTCAGATAAATGTTAGCTGTCATTGTCATTTATACGTGTGATGAAAAGGATAGTGATAACTTTATCTGGTAGATATATTTATCTGGCGACTGAAAAACCGGTCCTTAATCTATGATATTCGTTAGACATTTTGAGCGCCTTAAAGTATGAACTTTTGCGCGGAAAGGCGATATGTGCTAGCAGAAAAAGAACACAATTCCTATCTATGCTATGAAACTATGATAGAGTGATTTTGAATCAAGACTGCGAGTCCCTATCGCACCTACACATAGTGCGATAGAGACGGCCAGATGTTTTATCATTTATCGCGCGACCATACTTGCCTGCCTGAGATGAGGTGGCAGGGTGGCAGTTAGGCTCGTCACGTCAGTTTATCCGTTCAGTGGGGAACAATCGGAAGTATAATATTGAGCAAGGATTTATTCGAAAATTCACCTATAAAAATATACAAACAATTTTCTTTAATCCACATTTTCTACGTCGGTCGATTTTTGTAGTTTTCGGTCTTTCATGTGTTCAAAGTAGAGCCACCTGAAAATAATAAATATATAAATAAATATTACTCACAAATGATAGCCCCAAGAGAAGACTATCTAGGTGTTATAGTTAAGTAGTAGTTGCAAAGCTAGCGACAAAAACATAGCGCCTGGTAGGATGTCCACTACCTGTCCATAACCCTATGCGGGATTAGGGCCAGTTGCATCAACGCCATTTAACAGACACATCATCGTCACGCAGTAAATGTCTATGGAACTTCCCATACAATAAAATTTAACGAACGCTTTAACGGTGACAGACGGTTTGATGCAACCGGCCCTTAAGCAGACTCATATCGTTGAAGGCATGAGACCTCAGGCCTCTCCCCCTACTAGATGGTGTGTTCAAGAGGAACAGACTCATAGGAGGGATATAGTCTTCAACAGAATGACATGATGTCATGATCCTCAGCATTAAGGGAATGATTAAGAAGAGATACTATGGAGACAACTGCCTATATAATACTTGAACAACTTACCATATGGCGATCGAAGGTAGCGTCAAGACAGCGCCTAGTAGAAACACCGCTCCTAATAGTAGGATGTTTAGCGTGGCATATATATGTACGGGAATAGAGGGGGCCATATACTATCTGTCCTTGCGTCTATCTGTTTCTGCCTATTTTTGAACAGCTTTGCTTGCCAAATTATGTGGTTATCGAACATTACCTACTTGAGGACAGTACCGAGCAAAAACTGTGTGCCTTTCAGTGTGTCCACTGTAGCCCTACGGGCATAGCCAGGCATATAAATATACCCGGCTGTAGCCGAATGGCATTTCTGCGACGCGAAACGAAAACGAAACGCCGCGAAAGGTAGTCTGCATAGAGATAGATATCCACGAGCGTTTCGTTTCGTGAGCGTCTCGTGAAAGTTTGTGCCATTCGGCTACGTACCCAGGGACATTGTGTTCTGCCTTTATTTGTACGTACCCAAATATGGCGATCGAAGGTAACGTCAAGACAGCGCCTAGTAGAAACACCGCTCCTGGTAGGATGTCCAGGGTGGCCATGTATACACGGGAATAGAGCGGGCCATACACTAGAGGCATTGTGGCCTCTGCCAGCCCGAAGAGGGAGTTCATTTTACCTGTAAATTGTTAAATTTGAATAATTTTATTATCTTGTAATAGCTGTTACTACCGACTATCGTCCTTCAGTAATTACATGTACGGAAAATTAAAAGTAAACGAATGGCGATCAAATAAATATGACCAAAGGCAGTGTTTGAAATAAACGCGAGATGAACATATTTCCCTGTTTTTCACACACATGTACTATACATGTCTGATTTTTTTTTACAGTTAATGTTATGGTTCCTCAAATGTCGATATTATTAAGTGTCAATAAAATAACTAGTACTACTATGTGTACGTGACGACAATTTAAACACTCGACACGAGTTATGAATTTCCTCTATACACGTGTATTATTCGTCGTTTTTCAGGAGCTACATAAATTATGGCCTCTTAAAGTTTCGATAGGTTACTAGTGTGATAAAGTAGCTTCCGGCAAAGGGGACATAGTGACGAAAGTGCGTTGGACATGGTCACAAGTTCGTCGATGAGACCTAGTTTGCGGCACTTGCTGACAAAAGGGAAAGAAGACACCATAGCGAAACGTCGCAATCGGTTGCAAGCTTCCCTTGTCAGCTATGTGGCAAAATATGTCGCTCTCGCATAGGTCTCATTAGTCATCAAAAGCGATGTCTCTCGGACATTAACACCATAAATCGTCTGAAATAGACGCTAAGGCCAGTAGTAAATAAATAACAAATAAATATAATATTATAGGACATTATTACACAAATTGACTGAGTCCTACGGTAAGCTCAAGAAGGCTTGCGTGGCGGAGTACTCAGACAGCGATATAAATTATACAAATACTTATATACATAGAAAACATCCATGACTCAGGAACAAATATCTGTGCTCATCACACAAATAAATACCCTCACCGGGATTCGAACCCTGGACCGCGGCTAAGCAGGCAGGGTCACTACGCGCTAGGCCAGACCGGTCGTCTAGTAAAGTAGCATCATGTGTACTGTAAAGCCACTTACCAAATTCTTCCCCGCTGACGAGTTTGGTGGCGATCGAGCGCATGGCAATAAACGAAGTTCCGTTCAGAATCTCCAGCAACGGAGCTGTAATGAAACCAAAGTGAATGCATTACTGCGCTAACTCGACTTCGAGTTTCACAGTGAGTAAATCCAATAGAAACGATAGACTAAATCGGACAAATCTTTGTGGCTGTCCGATATTACAGAAACTAAGTGTGCTATAGGTATTACTTCGAAATATAGTACCTAAGTATGTACATTGAAGTGCATTGTGGAACATGGGTCAAATATTGTAAACGAGTGTATAGTTCACGACGGCTTGCCGGAGCGATTTAAAGATTCGAGTTTGCAATTCTTACTTACCGATAGACACACAGTGTTTTCCATTACAATCGTATTAAAAAAAATAGGCAAAAAAATGTGGAGCTAGAAATTTCGTAACTCCCCCAGGACAAATCTTTTTCTATAACTCTCGATGACACCACCAGACCCTTTAGCATAACTTGCCTTGGCGCGTGCGAGTCCATAAAGTCGCCGTCAATAGAATTTGTGAACAATGTAAACCTTGTAGTCAAAATGTCTTTAATTTCTATTCTAAGGGCCTTATCACACTTGCGATTTGCGGGCGATTTGAAAGCGAAGCGAACACGCAGCGAGTACGCAGCGTGTTCGCCGCGAGTGCGCAGCGAGTTCGCCGTGTCTAGAGTCGAGACGTCATGCTGTATTCGTCAGCAAAATTAATTTCTATATTTTCTATCCACTTTTGTTTAAGTCGATTTTGTAGTAGCTTATTATCTACGAATGGGCAGATGGACAAGCAACAATAACGGCACCGTCAGAAGATTCAAACACTGTTGCAATGGATATTGCGGTGAACACGCTGCGCACTCGCGGCGAACGCTCTGCGCACTCGCGGCCAACTCGCTGCGCATTCGCTTCGCTTTCAAATCGCCCGCAAATCGCAAATGTGATAAGGCCCTAACCCATCAGATACTGGCTAAATCCATGTGTTATTTAATCAATTCATATCACATTATGATCCTAAACCTTTAAAATAATAAAATTGTGCTAATAGTTTGTTTACATTCTTGACAATTTCTATTGCAGGCGATTTTACATCAAGCGCGACTTCAAGTATGGACTTGCGCGCGACAAAGCAAGTTGTGCTAGAGGGGCAGATTTAGCGGAGAATTGCCTATCGAAGACTGCAATCGAATACCTCACATTTTAAACATTTAAAGTAGATATGATTTGCCATAAATAAATAAATAAATATTATAGGACATTCTTACACAGATTGACTGAGCCCCACGGTAAGCTCAAGAAGGCTTGTATTGTGGGTACTCGGACAACGATATAATATATAATATACAAATACTTATATACATAGAAAACGTCCATGACTCAGGAACAAATATCTGTGATCATCACACAAATAACTGCCCTTACCGGGATTCGAACCCAGGACCGCGGCTCAGCAGGCAGGGTCACTACAGACTGAGCCAGACCGGTCGTCAAACCATACGATCAATAAATAATGAATGACACACTTAATGAACAAGTGTGATGAAAAGCTACTTTCCATCTGAAATTCCAACACTAAAGTTCTTATAGCATAGCAAGGACCCTTCTGTAATGGAATGTATCCGTGCAAATGCAAGCGACATGTCCGTGTCGTAAGCCACGGTGTTTTCAGTCAAAGGAAAAATCAACGATAGGACGTGAAAAACAATTATATGCCGTAGTGCAAGTTGTTCGCTAGATGTCACTGTTACTCCTGCAAACTGGGTAATGACTTGCTGTCGTAATAGTACATTGTGCAACAAGGGGAGGAAGTTGAATATTACTAACGAGAGTAAGTTAAATCGCGACGGCTTGCCGGAGCGATTTAAAGACTCGAGTTAGTAATATTCATACTCCCCGAGTTACACACAATGGTTTTCATCACACTCGCAATGTAAAAAATATGTAAATAGATGTCAAAAAGTTAAGTACGGCACAAGAAATTTCATTATTCCCTTGGGAGAACGATTTTTCTATAACTCACGCCCCGCCTGCGTGCAATAATACATTTAAAGTGCGGGTGTGATGAAAAATATATAAGTATCTTTTGATGTCCAAATTTTTCGCTAGATGTCGCTGTACCACCCGCAAACTAGCGAACGGCATTCTACGGTTAATTATATGTAATTAAATGGTAATAGTTATTTGTTATACAATGGGGCAAAGTTGTATTTTAACGCCGAGTGTGGAATTGGTGGAAAATCAAGGTGTACATCTGGAGTATAGCCCTTTATGGATGTGAAACGTGGACAATGACCCTAAGAGATAGGAAGAGAATGGAAGCGTTTGAAATGTGGTGCTGGAGACGAATGGAGGGAGTTAGTTGGAGAGACAAGATTACGAATGAGGAGGTGTTACGAAGAGTAAATGAAAGACGAGCCATCCTGAAAACGATTGAAAATAGACGCGGAAAAATGATCGGACATTTGATGCGACACGACCACTTTTTTATTACTATTCTGGAGGGACGGATTGGTCGTAAGAGAGGTCGAGGAAAGCCCAGACGCAGCTACATGGACCAAATAAAAGAAAAAGTAGGGGCCGTGTCGTATCAAAGTGTCAAAGAGCTGGCACAGGATAGAAAAAGCTGGAAAATACTCCACCGACAAGAGATTAACTCTTAAGTTTGTGATGTGTGTGGAATTGAAAAACGAGCAAGTGAAAGGATTCTACACCGTGTTTCACTTAACACTAAAAACCTGAAAACAGTTTGTTCAGAATCGAGAGTAGAATCGATTGAGCTATATCTTGATGGGGGTAATATTTTTATTTAAATTTGTATTATTAGTTATTTTTAACGTGCCCATTCTATTGTACTCGTAATACAACATTGTGTATATCGCATTGCTAGAGGTTGTTTACCTTTTTTCAGTATTTAGGGGTATTAATACTGGCCGGTTACTTGGACGATTATTTTTTCCGCTACTAGTTTGACGTTGTTTGTCAGTTTAATCTTAATGTATATCATAAGTCATAACAAATTGAACTCGTACCTAATTACAACCTTGTCATTTTGAATATTGAGTTTATTTGCTTACTGCGATTACCTGTCCAATTTGAAATTTACTGTGACAAAGCTTTAAAGTGTTTTACAGTGACATCTTAGCTGTCTATTGGTAAACCTTATGTTGTTGCAGTAACGTACACAAATAAATAGTCTTATGGTTTATGATGGTAGTTAGCAATTATTTCATTGAGTGTAGAGCTAAAAGTCAAGTAGAGCTGTACAGAAAATTAAAAATTCAATTTAAAAAAAAGTAACGATCAGATTAAAAGATGAATACTCTAGATGAGTTTAAAAAAATAAAAATCAGTTGGGGTGTCTGAGGTTTTGAGTGATACCGGAAACACCGTGTATAGTTGAACCACGAGCGAAGCGAGTGGTTCGAGAATAGAATCCCGAACTTGCGAGTTTTTTAACACACGAGAAGTAAAATATATTTGCACCCGAGTGTAACACAAAACTTTTCCCCTCACTATAGCGAGGAAACTACAACGCAAAAAATGCGTTTATCACTGTTTCCAGTAGTTCCACAGGTGGTAAATCATCTTTATTACTAGATTCACCTACTTTTATCAATTTTAAAGCAGTCAATTTAACTTTATTCAAGGTCAAATTACTTTACCCACTAGTGGATAAAATGCGTTTTTACCCGCTGGTATTAAAGGACAAAACACGTGTTTCCGAGATAGTGAGGGGAAAAATATATTATCGTCATCTTTTTGGCAAATAAGTCCATGTAGAAATAGTTATATTAGTGACTGGTTGATGGATGATTACATCAAACTTAAAGATCCCGCCATATGTATGTGGCGTTCCACGTTTAAAGGGTCCACATGCTTTATTTGCTATAAGGAACCTTTAGGCATGGAAAGTCACATGAAAAGTTGTCGTAACTTAATAATAGATGGCGCTGCATTCGAAAATCTTGACTGATAACTCTATACCATACTATTCAATACAGTCGTAAGCATCGAACGCATCTCGTCAGACAGTGTTTGGTTAGAAACGTCACTTTTGAGTTTGACACTGACGTAATTTATCTGATCGTTTTATCGTATCTAGAGCTAATATGTGACGTATATTTAAATCAGACTATTTAGAAGGAAATTTATTTCTACCTCGAATCACGAGTTATTACAAATTATTATTTCATACCTTCTAAGGAGATGGGAAAAAAGTAACTTCTCAAGTATTTTCCGTTTTTTTTTGTCTCTGCTTGGTTGTAACGGAATTTAATGATCCAATAATTTTGAGTACCTAATTCTGCAGCAATGATTTTCTTCTACAATGATTTAAAGAGCTCGTGAGTCTGTGTAGAAAAAGTATAACATTATGAATGAAAATAAAATGAGCAACATAAGTACTATTTCTTCTTACCTAAATATATTTCCAAGTCGTTTCTAGCAAACGCATACGCGAAGGCCGCTACAATTTTACTGGTGTTCGATATTATGCCCAGGATGGTGTCGTCCAGTTTCATGTATTTGCTAAACAGGCTTATCGAAAATATTGTACCTGAAAATAGTTACCAAATGTAACGATGAATAATTGAGTTTTGGATTGGATTTCTTTTCTGATAAAAGAAACTGATAAAAAGGTAAAATGCAAGCTAAGCGAATACTGTTATGTACAATAAAATAATATTATTGTACACTATAAACACCGAAATTATTGATGCTATAATGGGTTGTAAAAGTTCATTCAGTAAAAATTGATAAAGGAACTCGTGACTGCTACATATTTACGAGGTATCATCAACATCTGAAAAAAAAATTACCATGAACTCCTACAGATCTGGGTACGTAGCCGAATGACACAAACGCTCACGAAACGCTCACGAAACGAATCGCTCGTAGATATCTACCTCTATCGCTCTTGCATATTGGCGCGACAGGGCCAGACTACCTTTCGCGGCGTTTCGTTTTCGTTTCGCGTCGCAGAAATGCCATTCGGCTACGGCACCTGGACCGACGCCACAAGGTATAATTGTACCATTTCTTTTATTTGAAGAGGTTAAATATTACAATACTGTTTGTTTCTTTCGTGTATTAATTTGAGCAAAAATTAAGCATTAAAAGTAATGTTGCGCTGACATTTATTTTTACTTACCCAAATATAATAAATATAGGATATTTGTATAATTGTGTTCTTACCAAGCAAATTCGTTACAATACTGTATGTTGACCAAATACTGTATTGCATTTCATCCCAATTGAATCTGTACCTTGTAAAGAGGTAGATAATGGAATATTCCCCTGAAACACAAAAATTAATTTAAGCATACCTAAGTCATTTTAGATGCTGAAAATAAAAATTATACATACACTGTAGGGCCAGTTGCATCAACCACATTCTACAGACACGTCATCGTCGCGCAGCAGATGTCTATGGAACTTCCCATATTTACAATTTAACGAACGCTTTAACGGTGACAGACGGTTTGATGCAACCGGCCCTAATTCTAACAGCGTATTCTTGATTACATTTCGAGATTAAAATATCGTATAAACTTTTCTGATTGTCGCCTAAGTAAATAGTTTCAGAGTTAATACAATTAAAAAGCAAATATTTCTAAGTATTTCTAAGCACAAAATGCTATTTACATGGCGATAATGCCATTATGGATCATAATCTAACTAGAAAGGTTGAACGACGTCAAAAAGTAACAAGTAAGACATTAAAAAAAAAGTTTTTACAAAAGTTTTTTTCGACAAAATAGTTTCATGTTCTCACTTTTGGCCTCATTAATGCGTAGTCTTTTGGTTTACTCATACTTATCACACTGCATATGCAAACATAAATTCACGCCTGTTGTATACCCAGAAGGGGTAGCCGAAGTACATATGTTGGTGGCACTTCTAGCGAAAAATAATAGCAATTAATTATAAAAAATATACTTAATGGGAATCCCACACTGGCTGCTATGAATGTTATATAACACAGTGTGACAGCTGTCTATAACTTTTATAACAGCCAGTGTGGGAGCTCCATAATTAGTAAAATTAAAAACGTAAATACCGCTGGTGACGCTGTTGACGCCGGTGAGCCTTAAATAAATAAGTGCTCCTTAAGCAATCGTTACTACCAATATTTACAGTGCTTACCGTGCATTGGACCAAATATAACACAGACAACTATAAGCAGCAGGCAAACTCGTAGGCGTCTATTGCCTTCTCCTTTTTTGAGGACAACTCGCAACGTCTCGGACACAAGTTTTACGTCGAAGAATTCGGCCACATGTTCTTTGCAGCTTTTTGTTTTCTGTAAATTTAAGTTGTTATTATGAAAATTATATTTATAGTTTTGAAGTAGGACCTGGTTGGTCATGCTCATGTCTATCGAAAGTCAGACGACTAGTGGAGGAGTCGATAGACCCAGAAATAGGTTAGCCAAGTAAAAGTACTTTAAATTAAGCCTAGGACGACTAGGACAGACAAACAATAAGCTTTGAGCATAAGACAGACTTTGAACATTTTAACATACTCAATGACAGAACAAGTTTAATTCATAGATTTTATTGTGATGTAGATGATGGATACTAATTGTACGATAAAATTAGTTCAGCGGGTTTAAACGTCGTTAGGGTATAGACAGGTAAATAGGCATAGTAGGAGATCATTATCATTAGGTGAAATAATGAATTCAAGTATACATTTTTACCTTTTTCTCTGGATTGTCTCGTTTCACATCTTCCAAATAGTAGTATCCATAAATAAGGCTAAACAAATACAGTCCGGCTGAAATTGAAAACACCCCATAGTATCCCACCCAAGTTAATAATACACCACTTAGAGCACTAGCGATAGGGTAGCCCAGTGACATGCAGAGATTCACTATTCCTACTCTGTACGTTCTGTTTTCCACAGATGTGATATCACCGATGTAGCTGAAGACACCTATGAAATTGGTGAACCAGCCTCCAGTGATGGCAGGGAATATAGCCTCCGTCAACGCCGCCGCCTCCACGGGCAATTCTTTAAAGTAGTATGTGTTCACCATGAATCCTAGACACGTTAGAAACTCGCCAACTATAGGCAAAAGTATGCATGGCTTCCTTTTACCGGTTTTGTCGCTCCATGCACCGACAAATAGGATTAGTAATACTGGCAAAGCTGTCTGTATCACGTTCTTCCAAGCTTGCACACTTGCTGTCAACTTCTGGACTTCTTCTTCATAGTATGTATAATTTTCTGTCTGCCGTAAATATAACGCGTCACAGATTTCATCACTGAAATTCAAATTGACACGACAAGCCTTTTCTAAATTTAAGTTCTGGGTTGCTAATGATGCTAATACACTTGGCATTACATAGCATGCCATCACTGGCTCTACTGTTGTATTGTCTTTTATTAATTTCAACCTTTCTCGTAACGTTAGTTTTGCTTTTGTTTTTGATTCATTTTTAACTTTATCTTCCGAATCATTTTTAAGCGGTGATGTTTCGTTACTTTCATTTTTGTTGCCGATTTCATTATTATGTTCTTCTATTTCTTTAATTTTTTTATCCATGTTCGTCTTTGTTATGTCCTGTTTGTCAGTATTGTGAACAATGAGAACTGAATAAAATTATGCTCTTCAATTATCTTTGCTTGTTGAATTTTAATCTTTAATAACTATAAATGTCAGTCTAGTTCAATATTGACTTGATATCGCCGTGTATGCCGAGATAAAAGATATTTCTTAGTATTTGTTTGTATACTAACAGTAATGGGACTGTAGTATTTAATTGTTAAAGTCCCTTGTCATAGATGATAACGTGGGTATTATCGAGTGCTATGCAATATACGTGTTAATAATATTATGAAGGTGAGCATGTAAATATTGACATCGACTTTGATATTTTTAATTAATACATACGCACGCCTATATTCCTATAAGGGGTAGGAAAGACTTATGCAATTGCTAAAATTCAGTTCCACTCTTCAATCAAGTTCCGGAACTTCTGCACCACTTAAAATACATTTTAGTACATTTGTAAATTTGCCCACCGGTCTGGCCTAGCGCGTAGTGAACCTGCCTGCTACGCCGCGGTCCCGGGTTCGAATCCCGGTAAGGGCATTTGTGTGATGACTGTGATGAGCACAGATATTGGTTCCTGAGAATCCTGAGTCTTGGATGTTTTCTAATATGCATATATTTGTATCTTATATATATATCGTTGTCTGAGTGCCTGCAACACAAGCCATCTTGAACTTACCGTGGGACTCAGTCAATCTGTGTAAGAATATCCTGTAATAAGTACCTATTTATTTATTTATTTGCGGCCCAAAGATGGGCGTTAAGGGGTGGAATGGCGAAATTGTGACATTGCAGTGACAGGTTGCTAGCCATGAGGCAATAATAATTGGGTTCATTTATGGCGTAGGCATGAGCCTACGCCATAAATGAACCCAATTATTATTATTATTTATTGATATAATTAAGTACTAATAGTAATTTACGCCACACGAATTGTAACTCGATATTACGTAAAGAAAGTAAGTTACGCAGACATTATAAGGCAGTGGCATATTCGTAGTAAAGTAACTTGATGTACCTGTGTGCGTAGCCGAATGCATAAACGCTCACGAAACGCTCACGATAATATCTCTTTCGTAGCTCTCTATCTCTATCGCTCTTGCGTATTGGCGCGACAGAGCCAGACTACATTTCTGCGGCGTTTCGTTGGCGTTTAGCGTCTCAGAAATGCCATTCGGCTACGGGGCCTGAAATCTGTTACATTTAAAGACGCAGCGTAGACTGAGTGAACGCTAGAAACGGAGCGTTCGGCGGGGCGTGAAGCGTCGACTCAGGACACTTGTGTGAGCTTCAATTGCTTGAAATGCACGCCACACGCCCCGCCCCGCTTCACGCCCTATACGAGCCTGCACTCAGGCCTAACTCCATCATCCTGTCCCGGCCGGTTTCGGTCTCAGCGACTGGGTATTGGCTTATTATTGAGAGCGACGGTCGTGAGCTCTCAGGTGGCTGACGTAGCCTATTTTTGCAGTGAATGTACGACCACACTCACTGCATGTCAGCACCCCTCCGATGAAATTATAGTTGATGGCTGCAGGTGGTCGGGCCTTTATCTCTCAGGCCTAACTACTGAGTCTTTAACTGAATAACGTAAATACTGTCGTTGATTTCAGTTACGTCAAGTTGTAATTATTTAAAACATCACCAACAAGTTTACTCAGTTTAGGTTGCCTCAAATTCAAAACTAATAAACACTTAACTTTGTCCAGATTTAACTCTAATTCATGTTCAAAATTAAACCATAAGATATCCATAACTTAAGTGCAACTGCGCCAAAGTTCGGAGTTTGGACTTAATGTTTTCGGCAAGTGAGCTTAGCTTAGGTATAAGGCCCGCTATCCATTAAATACTGACATTTATAGCTTCAATAGCCCTTTAATAGCTTAAGTTTGGATTACAAGTTGTATGGGGACCAATACAAGTCTACTATTTCTAATACAAATAACGTTAATGTTATATGCCGTTTTTTTATTTACATAAATTACGATATAATTAAATTATGGCAATTATTAGGTACCGTTTTTTACACATAAGTAGCTAAATAACTAAAGGAGAATTACGATACTATATACATATATATTTTTCCATTAACTGGTTTCTGCTGGCTCGATCCAAGGCTCTACTTCATAATATCCAAAATGCCTGCGCGCGGTTCTGATTCCCTATCCCCCGCCTACTCACATCACCGCTTACCTTAACAGCGGTGGCATGTTAAAGATGGAAGCGCCACACGCTTTTTGCATTTTCTCTTTTTGCTCTTCGGAGTGGTGCGCCATCAGCAACCACCGTACCTCTTTCACAGGCTAACTTTCTCTACACGGCCAACGAGAGAAGCTACCCGACTAGTTTGTCTGAAACACGGCAGCTCAGCAGCATTTCCTGGCAGTTTTAGATATTCTGCTACGAAGTGCTGGAATAATATACCACCCCCTAATCGCAACTCTAATGGTCTTGGCTCATTTTAGTGTGAACTAAAACAACATCTTTTAACCCTGCAGCTGTCGTGACATCTGCGAAGTGTGATCCGTGTGAGTGTTACGGATCGCGGTGTCCTATATTTGTTTATTTATTTATTGTTGTTAGTTTGTGTATCGTTACATCCCCCTCGCTCCTTTTTTATTCCCTCCCCCCCATATTTCATTTTCTTCTCCTCGCGACTCCTGATATTTTTTGTCTCAAGTTTTAAAAGTAAGTATATATTTTTCTGACTTTTTTTTGCTTTTTGTCTGTATTGTATTTCTATAAATATTATCTTACTGTGTTGCTTACTGCACCTACGCTTATTGTGTTGCACTATCGCCCGATCCTGGGCCCCACGGAAGACCAGCGCTGTGGCACCATCTGTGCCAGAGCATATGCTGAGTGGTGTCTAATTGCGGCCACTATACAAAACTTTATGTCCCTTCATGTTGTGATTATGTAATTTAGTACATAAGTATTTTCTTGGTTGCAATAAATGTATTTTCTTTCTTTCTTCTTTTTTCAGTACATACAAGAATGACGAATGTGATCAAGAAACAGTGTATTGTACTTACTTATTTCATAATACAGAACGGACACGACCTGAATGGGAGATTATCCATTTCACTAGCAGAAAGTTTCAAATATAAAGATTTCCGGTAAAGATCACACTTGTACCCAGCCGTGTGCGTAGCCGAATGCACAAACGCTCACGAAACGCTCACAATACCTCTAATATCTCTTTCGTAGCTATCAAACTCTATCGCTCTTGCGTATTGGCGTGACAGAGCCAGACTACATTTCGGCGGCATTTCGGTGGCGTTTCGCACCGCAGAAATGCCATTCAAATACGGGGCCTGGCACAGATATCTATGAGCGTTTCGTGAGAAGGCGAGAGTAGCGGTTAAATTAGCGGCGTTGCAGAAGCGACCAGTATTTGGGCGAATGAAGGCTATGTTTTTCGTGCGTCATCGTGAAATAAACCATCTTTAATGCATAGTGGACTGTGGCCCTAAACAGCGCATAACTAACAGCGCTAATCTCCCGGGTTGAGCAGAAGTCGGACAGCTCTGACGGGATTTAAGCTGTGCTTCAGTTGAAACTTTTTGATTTACCTCACTCCGTTGGTTAGTTCTTACTCGTGATAAAAAATAAGGTGCAAAAATATGGATAGTCAACCAAATCCTGGCACTAAAAAAGGCGCCAAATTTGAAAAATGTAGGGGGCTCACCGCCCAATTGCCTTCATAGAACGCGTGGCTCCCCTAAACCTTGATGATGACGAAATCATCGACGGCCCATAACACTTAAAATTGATTAAATATGTACAGTAAAAGTGGATACTATTAAATCTATTTGTACGTAGGGGTAAAGGTTTAATTTCAATAAAAATATTTGATTTTTGCGCCATTTTTTAGTGCAATGTCGGAATGCATGACGACCGGTCTAGCTCAGTCGGTAGTGACCCTGCCTGCTCAGCCGCAGTCCTGGGTTCGAATGCCGGTAAGGGCTTATTTGTGTGATGAGCACAGGTATTTGTCCCAGAGTCATGGATGTTTTCTATGTATATTACGTATATTATGTATTTATTTATTTAAGTATGTATATCGTTGCTTTACTTAGTTTGGGGCTAAGTTAATCTGTGTGAGGTATCCCCAATAAAAAGAGAAAAACAAGAAAAGAAAGAAAAGAAAAAAAAGAAAATATGTCAGGGACTGATTGTTAAATCAAACCAATGTAAATGTATGATAAATTGGTTAGATAGCTTGAGATGCCCGAAGGTGAAGGCCTTGATGACAATCGTTGGCGCTACGTGCCGCTGCCGATCAAAACTGAGTTTCGCACGCAAATGCAGTCTGGCTCTTCCTAACATATGTAAGGTAAACTAGTTTTGATGATTGTTTTGGTGTCATTTGCTGTATTATGATAGCAAGACTTTGGTTTCATTTGACATTCATTTGGAGTTTTATACATGGTGCATCAAATCAAAAATGTGAAATTTTTTAAATCTGGTGATCGGCTAAACATAAAAAATGATACTACATGTCACTGGGTTATCCAGCTTCTTTATTATCTATATTGAAAGATATTTCTGCGTCTCTATTAAGGGGCTCCATAACACCACGTTCTTCTTTTTTTAACCGACGTACTTCTCTTCTGTGTTCACATAACAGCCAACTGAAAAGAAGAGGAAAAATTAAATTTAGATTTTTAAACAGGAAAGTAGGTTGAGCGTGAAAAAGTTTATTTTATCCTCTTTTGACATTGTATTCACACTTTGATGAAAAATCACAGGAAAGAAAGTTTTAATTTTCGATTTATGCCTATGCGGAAAAATATTATGGAAAATAGTCCACAAGATGTACGGGTATTATATATCCAAATTTTCCTTCTTCATATAGGTATTATTACTTCATAAATAAATGTTAACGATTTTTTGGCAAAACTTCATAATGTATTATTATTTATCTAATAAGGAGTAAACGTACACGTTTAACAGTACACTGTTATAGGTATATTGAAACTATTAATTAATTAATAAACTATATTCAATATCATTTTGTAAGCTACATGACAACTGACGTGTGAATGAATGGTAAACGCGCTTGGGGTGGGGCTCGTAAGAGATGGTCTGACTGTGTGTAGAAGTCGACTGGCGGCAGCCTATATCGTGCAGTCCACATGGCTTATGACCGCGTTCAATGGAGACACGCTACTTGTAGTCGCGATCCCCAGCATTGAGGGAACGAGGAAGAAGAAGACAACTGTGTATGAAAAACAAATGAGTTCGATTGACAGTTCGCATCGTTCTGGAAAGTCTAGAACCATAGACCCAAGAGAAGAGCGGCCTGCTGTCCTTCCTGTAGTCTTTAACCATTACTTTCTGACCTATTAAATACAAAGCTGATCTCACTTCTCCCATGGTCCCTTTTTCCACTCTCTCCTGCACCACTTCTCAGGGGTTTATTAAGAAGCAAGGTATGCGCTAAGTGCTATGTACCTAACATCTTATATAAATGAAATTAGTTCCATCGGCTGCTGCTAGTATTAGCACCACTTCTACACTGAGAGAAAATACAACCAGTTTTCATGATCGTTCAACAAGTTTTTTTGGTTAAAATAGCGCCTACGTGCTCTTTGGTTCAAAGAACAAGCTACTTGTCATTTGAATCGGCAATATATTTGAATCAACAAGTCGATTTTATAAAAACAACCTGACACATATTGTTACATACGTTTGGCTGATTCAAACGGATAAACCGCAACAAGTCGAACTTGTTAAATTCACAATGCAAATTTCTCTCAGTGTACGCACCTTTAATAAATTTAATAAACTTTGAGGTAGAGATTTGAACTAACTCCTGATACTCACTAAGTACTTAACTTAGCTAGCAAGACAATCTACTTAAGTGTAAGGCTTGAATGCACGCACATATTTGGCGTGCAGCAAGGCGGTGCAAGTCAAGTCAAGTCAAGTGCGGCGTGCGTGTCAAACTATTGAAGCTCATACAAGTGTCCTGAGTCACAGTTTAATAAAGATCATACAGTAAGGCCACACCCGTTCCCCGCTGACAGTGCCGCCCACCCGCTCTCAGGTACCTCACAGTTACCGCCTGTCAAGAACGCGACCAGGCCCCGTAGCCGAATGGCACAGAGGCTCACTAAACGCTCACAAAACGAAATTCTCGTAGATATCTATCTTTCTCACATCTACCTATGTCACAGTTTCGTTTTCTTTCAACCCCTTATTTGCCAGGAGTGGCACTGAAGCCTTGGTAGTTTCGTGTGCTCTGCCTATCCCTTTATGGGATACAGGCGTGATTGTATGTATGTATGTTTGTATCTATCTCTACTGCTCCTGGGTATTGGCGCGACAGAGCCAGACTACCTTTCGCGGCGTTTCGTTTTTTTTTTTTTTTTTTTATTATAAAAGTACGTCCACATCATATATATTGTAGATTACATTAACAAGCATTCAAACAGGCATTAAGTACTGATATATATGACAATTACGGAGTACATAACATTCTCTCATATAATGCAGCGAGCTCCAACTAATACTATTATCTAACCTAGAATTACACAAGAACTAAATTTAAATTACTTAGTTTAAAAATATACGTTTTCGTTTCGCGTCGCAGAAATGCCATTCAGCTACGGCACCTGTCGACCTGTCATATCTCAGTCATACAAGCATACGGGTATGGTACACGTTTACCTACAGGAGTTTGGACTGGAATCTGCAATATGTTTCGTTAGTGTTTTAGATATGGCTGTATATTTATGTTATTGTAATTTTATTTAAAGACAACTAAGTGAATAATTGAACGACATCGAACTCGAGACCAATCTTTGCAATATCGTATCGAGTACGGCTATGTTCGTTGAAATATAATGAATAATAACATATTATTTACTCGCCTTACTAAAACTAATAGTTTGTCTTAAAAACTGCGCAAGTAACAGGTTTCATGGCACTCTGGTGTATGAACAAATGTAAGATTTTTAATATAGAATAAAAAAAAACACATCAATTTTGCGTAATTGGGTGTTGTCAGCCCCTTAAGGAAGGCAGTAATACAGTTTGAACAGCTAAGGGATTTTTTACTTACACGAAAACCGCGACCGCTGGCACAGACAAGCCAGCTCCCATGAGGTACACAGCGCCTGGCAGTACTTCCATAGTGTGGGTATACACTGTGGTGTATAGCGGCACGTAGATCAGAGGCATCAGGTTCTCCGTCAGTCCAAATATGGAGTTCACTTTACCTGAAGAAGTTACATAAATATGACATAATAGCGGGTCACAACTGGATGAGACTAGCCCAGGACCGGGAGAAGAGGTGTACTAGAAGAGGGTAAAGTGTACTAAAAAGGCCTACGCAGTGGGCGATAATGGGTTGATAAGATGATGATGATGATAAAAATAAAAATGTAATAGTTATTTGTATCTATACAAGGGGGCAAAGTTGTATGTTAACGCCGAGTGTGGAATTGAAAAACGAGCAAGTGAAAGGATTCTATAGTTGAACCACGAGCGAAGCGAGTGGTTCGAGAATAGAATCCTGAACTTGCGAGTTTTTTAACACACGAGAAGTAAAATACATTTGCACCCGAGTGTAACACAAAACTTTTCCCCTCACTATAGCGAGGAAACTACAACGCAAAAAATGCGTTTATCACTGCTTCCAGTATTTCCACAGGTGGTAAATCATCTTTATAACTAGATTCACCTACTTTTATCAATTTTAAAATAGTTAATTTTACTTTATTCAAGGTCAAATTATATGACCCACCAGTGGATAAAATGCGTTTTTACCCGCTGGTATTAAAGGACAAAACACGTGTTTCCGAGCTAGTGAGGGGAAAAATTCTTTATTCTCTTTAAGAAAGACACACACAGTTTAAGTGTCGGTGCCCCTTTTTAAGTAATAAATACCTGTGTTAAGGGGCGCCACTCTTCCTTAAGTGGTAATTAAACGGATTTTTTTTATTGTTACAATAGAAATACGAAATGAAATGATGATATAATACATTTGTTCATTTTGTAGTTTTAAACTGGAACCGGGACTCGTGTAACGCCGTGATGAATTTATTGGAAAACAAAAAATAGAAAAAAAACACCGAGAGATAGCCACGTTACGAAACTCTTATGTGCTCATCATTGGAATAAATTCCTTTATAGGGATTACACTCAGGAACTCTCTCAAATTCCTCCTTCAAAATAGCTTCAAAGCATGGTTTAGAACAAAATTTCGCCATGAAAATCTAGGCTTTAGGTTTTTAGTACACGAAATTACGAAACAAATACGGAAAAGAAAATTGTGTCGCTCTCTCGGTTAAATCTATTGTTTTAAGGTTGATTATGTATTGGGTTGGTAAGAAAGTAATGAGCGATCGATTGAATTCCACATAAAATTTTTGAGAGAGTTCTAGAATCTTCTATGGTCGAAAGTATATAAAGGGCGAGTCGCACAGTTTCTCGTCAGTCATTCACTAGCTGTCGCCGAGCTAATATAAGGAAGAAAATGGACGAATTAAAAGTGCATGTAAGGCATTGCTTACTATATGAATTTCAGTCTGGCCATTCAGCCGCCGAAGCAGTGCGTAATATATGTCAGCGTGTTGCTCCTGAAGTTGTGTCTGAGGCCACGGCGAAACGATGGTTCCAGCGGTTTCGTAGTGGCGACTTTTCATTATCAGATCAACCTAAGTCTGGTCGACCGGTGAAGATTGATGTAGCCAAATTAAAAACCTTAATTGAAGGAAATCCGAGGCTAACGAGTCGTACTCTTGCTACCGAGTTAGGCTGCTCTCATGTCACCATAGAAACACATTTACACGAGTTGGGAAAAAACTACAAATACAGTGTTTGGATACCGCACGAACTTGATAGAGATCAACTAAACCGCCGTGCCGATATCTGCATACAACTTCTGTCTTTTCGCCGCACATTCAACTGGTTGGACCATCTTATCACTGGAGATGAAAAATGGGTTTTATATATAAATCACACACGCAAACGTCAGTGGCTAGCTCCAAACGAAAAAGGAATAGAGGCACCAAAAACAGAGCCTCACCCGAAAAAAGTTATGCTGTCCGTTTGGTGGGATATTCATGGTATTATTCACTGGGAACTCCTACCAAGTGAAATGCCTGTTACCGCATCAGTATACTGTAATCAGCTTGAAAATTTAAACCAAAAAATCTGTCAGAATCGTCCACAGCATGCTAAAGTTTTTTTCTTACACGACAATGCTCGCCCACACATTGCAAAAGTGACTCGGCTAAAGCTATTGGAGCTAGGTTGGAAAGTGATACCTCATCCACCGTACTCTCCAGACTTGGCACCTACGGATTACGCATTGTTCAGATCGCTAAGCAATGCCTTGAATGAAAAAAAGTTCGATGATCAAGCCCATCTACGACAGTACACAGCTGAGTTTTTTGAATCTAACCCTAAGAACTTCTTCGCCGATGCTATTCATTCTTTACCAGAACGATAGAGACAAGTAGTAGATAACGAAGGCCGTTATATTTTTGATAAATGATTAAAATAATAAATTAAATAAAAATTACAATATTGGTTATGATTCGCTCATTACTTTCTTACCAACCCAATATAAAAATATATATATAATCTGAAAAAAAAATAACCTTTATAAATAGCAGAATGGATTTACCCTAGTTTTAAGTTAAGCGACACAATCCAAAATCGAAAACTCCCTTTGGTCGCGTTTTAAATCGTCACAAGTTGCGTACTTTTTTCTCTATTGGAATTTGGTTTGATTTTATATATAAACAAATAAAATAAATGTACTAATAGGTTAGCGTGCTGACAGATAACGTTCTGAGTGCGTAGCCAAAAGCACAAACGCTTACGATGATATCGTTATTGTACGAGTAGCTACCTATCTCTATCGCTCTTCCGTATTGGCGCGACAGAGCCAAACTACGTTTCGATCGGCATCTAGCGTCAACGGTTGTCATTTCGGCTAGACCGGCTGGAGATAAAGTATCAAGTTGTTTTTCTTCCGAAGTGACGTCACTTACTATGAACTAGGTAATTTATTGCTGGATTAAGATAAAGTATTTGAATTGAAATAGATAATTATGGGGATTTCTATTGTCAGGCTATTTCAGGTTATCTTTTGTTATTCATTTATAATATTTATTTTCATTCTAGTTATAACTAAGGACACAAGTAGCTTGCTAGATTTTCCTTTAAATCCTTTTTATTGTATTATCGTATACCGTTTTGCAACAATTTCCATTTTTCGATTATAGTGTTTTATTTTTTTACTCAAAGATTGTCTCAAAGTAAACGCTATACCGGTATAGTGGAAAATTGTAGTCTGTTATTTTCAAATATAAATAAATACAAACAAATTTATTAATTGTTGGAATGTGAGTAGTTATAAATTGGGTTAAGCAAAATACTAAATTTTGTATTATCTCAATCAATCAGACAGAATTTGAACTTGATTTAGTTTTTTTGTCGAGAAAGTTTTTGTGCGATAGGGATAATGATATTACCGTAAGCGTTTGTGGAACTAGCTAAGGGTACGTACATACGTAATTATGTACACACACACGTATTATCTATCACATGATAGATGCGCAGGATTTGATAAAATATTGAGTGCCTGATAACAGTTCGTAACTATCACGAGAATTTCGGCAACTGCTACTCACCTAATTCATCAGGCGTCACAACTTTTGACATTATGGATCTCATCGCTAGAAGAGACGTTCCATTCAATATTTCAACCAAAGGAGCTGTAAAATAAAAATATTACGTTGAATTAATTAATTTTGCCAATGAAATGACTTCTTCGGAACTTATGTGCGAATTGTCATTTGATATATTTTATTTGCCCGCCGATTTTCGGTGAAGGAAAACATCGTGAGGAGACTGGGCTAATCACAATGAGGCCTAGTTACCTTTCGAGTTGGAAGGTCAGAAGGCAGCCGCTTTCGTAAAACTAGTGTCTACGCCAAATCTTGGGATTAGTTGCCTAAGCGGACCCCAGGCTCCCACGAGCCGTGGCAAATGCCGGGATAACGCAAGGAGGATGATGATGATGAAATGGAATTTATTCCTCCTCATTACAGTCGAGTTCATAAATATGTGCACAACTGCACATTTTTTCACCTTATTGCGATTAATTAAGATGAAGAAAATATATTTGAACTCTACTGTACAATTGTACATGCCCGTACCACGCTAATCTACTTTTCATTTTCTCCATCATCGGCGCTACTTTGAAACTTACCCTAATGCATGCATTCCTAATCCGATCCATTTTAGTCACTCCATACATCCATCTCAACATTCTCATTTCCGTTGCGTGCACTCTTCTTTAATCCTCCAAACATGACAACAGGCAGGTCTTACGATCAATATATGAATCATCTTTAAAACATACTGCCAAATCATATATTCCATTCAAATAATTATGTATTGAAGATTAATTTTAGTCGTAAAATCTGAGCAAATAAAAGACTCAAGTCGTAAATACATATAGACGTCATGAGGACGTAGTTATTTAACGAACCTACAAACTGTGTTACATACACGTGTAAAAATATGTGACGTACTCGATATACAATCAATCTGTTGCTTAAGACGCAACAGGAGCGAAAATGCTAAAATGAAAAGGAGCCTCCCCTTCAATTTGGGAATTTTAGTTAAATATACTCGTGTTATTAACTAGATTTAAAAAAAATGACCATCAACTCAGTTAAAAGACAGATATTGCAAAATATGTTTAAAATCCAAGTGCCGCTCTCGACTGTTTCTTCCTCCAAAACTTCAATCAGAACGAAATTTGAGAATCTGAATAATAATGAAATACTTTATCTGCGTCGGAACGTTTAGTTTTTTAGGCTAATTGTGATCAATTTTTAATATCACACTTTTTTGCACCATAATGAAAAAGGCCGTTCTTGGAAATTTTTGATGGGCTCTTTAAAAATCAAAATATCAAAATAATCAAAACGGTCCGACACAGATAAAAATAATAAAATAAAATTAAATATGTGTTGAAAAAATCATTGCTCTGGCTTCAAAAACAAGGAAGGAAATAGTCGAAAACCCCCGAGTCGAGGAGTTTGTATGGAAAATTTACACCTCCAGGAAACGCTGCAGAAATGTAGTCTGGCTCTGTCGCGTCAATATGCAAGAGCGATAGAGATAGATAGGTAGCTTCGAAAGAGATATTATCGTGACCGTTTCGTGAGCGTTTCTGCTTTCGACTACGCACACTGTTGCGTCTTAAGAATGTCGTGTATCTCCAAAGCAATGAATCTTATTTTATTTTATTTAAACGTTATTGTTGTATGAGTGTAGCGCAGTGTGCATCTTAGACGAGAAGAATGTGTAATTACATTGACTTTTCATATATTTAGAAGAAGAATGCTAAATGGGCCCGTTTCTCGAAAGGTACAAGCCTTGTATTACAAGTGTGTTTCCATGACAACCCATACGATTTGACAGTTCGAGCACATGTAATACAAGGCTTGTACCTTTCGAGAAACGGGCCGGGGCCCTAGGACGTACGTAATATGGGACTCAAAGGATTTTAAAGCCGATTGAGGGTCCTACGGTAATAATACATGATTATAATATAAATACATAAATCAGATGCAGCATCTTGAGAGACACTGGTAGTGCACACATCACTAGTCAACCGCATCGACCCGTAAGTGATTCTACTGTGTACAAAACGGTATAATTTTGGTTAAAAACTAAAAACTAATAGAAATGAAATGAAAAAAATTAAACGTTTATTTTCCAAGTAGGCATATTACAATGCGCATATGAACGTCGAATAAAGCTACACCGGCTCTAACCCTACGCCTCAGCCTCGAGAAGATTTCAGTCCCCCCTCAGTTGGAGGGGGTATCCACTATGGGACCGGCAAGAAACTCGGCGGGCCAGTTCTTTTCAAAACATTATATCTTATAATTAACATGCATTAAAAAACAAGATACAGAGAAAATAACAAACCCATGTAGAATACCATTGCCGTAGCCGCAAAGCAGTATACAAAGCAGCCAATGATCTTGCTGGTCGTGGAAATGATGCCCAGCAAGGAATCGTGCCATTTCAATATCTTGCTGAATACGACAAGAGAGAATACAGTACCTGGAACAATAATTGAGGTGGTTGGGAAAGATGTAGATGTATAAAGCCTTCGCCACACATAAAGCGTTTTGATAGCGTAGCGTTAGCGGAGCGCAATGATAGCGATGCGCTTTCCACTCGCAATCCGCGCTCGTTAGTTCCCGTCGGCGTCCGCTACCGCTCCGCATACGTTATCAAAACGCGCATGTGTGGCCGAGCTTTAAGTGTTGCACCAAACCGTCTGTCGCTGTATTTAGTATTGGCATTTTTTTGTATGACAATTTCCATTGACTTTGCTGCTTTACGTTGTCGTGTCTATTAACTGTGGTTGATGCAACTGGTCCTTAGTCTAACTAATATAACATGCTTTTAATCGGTTCGGAAATTATTGTTTTCCCATTTAAACATACAGTATTCTTTCCACGCGGGAAATTTCACCTAAATCCTTGTAGCTGTTATTATTATTCAACTTTGTATCTCCTTTTTACAGCTTTAAGTTCTTCTCCTCTTAAGTGTTTCTTCCAAATTTGAACAGAATAGATTTAGCTATAGCGAACTTTACGTGAAGAAGAATTTAAAAATGTAATAAGTATATCATGTTAAAAATAGACAACCTTACAAATTAGGAAAAAAACGTTACACCTACTGATAACGTGATATCTGTTAAATACACGTGAATGGTCATTAAAATATTATTTATAAACGAGTAGGTATTTCGCACAATGGTACTTTACAATGTCAGATTACTACAAAAATATCGGACAACAAAGCACATCTACAACCCTATTGATTATTTTTTATAACAAATGACGAGACTTTATTCTCACATGAACACATCCATTTAATCCTATTGATTAAATTTAAGACACATTATTATATTACATAACGATAAATTACTTTTCAACACACTTCCTCAGTAAGTGTGAGATTACTAGCAGCGGGAATTATAGAAACAAGCTTTTTCTGGCGACGGAGATAGTTTTAAATAAAAGAAAACTACACAAATACTTACCGAGGGTATGAATGATAAAGTTGTATGTCTGGTAGATGCTAAACTGCAATTCATCCCAACCGAACCGGTACCTCGTTGACATGTATATTACTGATAGTTCGCCTGCAATATAAATATATAATAGTACATTACTACAGAGGCCGGGACAAAGGGCAACCCCATTTCCCGCCGAGGTATGTATAGTGCTTTTCTCAAACATGGTATGAAATAAATAAAGTCTACTGAAAATAGTAACTTTGGATGGCTGTATCTCCTAAACGGTGCGTCGTAGCGCAAAAATAATCGAATTTTCGTTCCCCTTTGTTGCCCCGTATACGCTTATAAAAAAACAAAAAGTTAAAAAAAAAATTAAAAAAAAACGAAAAAATTTTTTTTTGTATGAAAACGCACCCAAAATCAAATATTGTCTAGGGCCCGTACCAGTTGCAGTCGGCACGTCTATAAAGCCCCTTATAGTTTTTTTTAATTGGCTAAATACCTGGATGTTATGTCACAATTATCTGTGTTTGGAAATTAAAAAAGAGGACTTTGCCGGCCTTGGCCTGCAAGGTTTGTATGAAATTCCATTATCTATCAATCGTCCTAGCCGCACCTGCAACGTCATACTTCGCTGCCAATTATAAGGCACATAACATCAATATTTCATACCATGTTTGAGAAAATAAATATAAATATAAATCAATATAAATAAATATAAATATTGGGGACACCTTAAACAGATCAACTTAGCTCCAAACTAAGCAAAGCTTGTACTATGGGTCCTAAGCGACGATATACAATACTTAAATAGATAAATACATACTTATATACATTTAAAATATCCATGACTCAGGAACAAATATATGTGCAATATATGCAAGTTTTTAAAGAAATATTATAATATTATTTAGTTTGGTTAATAAATTGTTAGTCAAACCTTTCATGAGCTGTGAGTAAACCTATTTCACAATAGCAAAGATATGTAACTCCGTATAGACAGATAAAGTCTAAGAAAAAAACGTACCTCAGAACCATACAGAAAAAGGTACGGTGACCTAGATGGCGATACACCTTTGGAGGAGGTTCGGCTAGATGGCGCTTTATATAACCTAAGAATGACGACCGGTCTGGCTCAGTCGGCAGTGACCCTGCCTGCTGAGCCGCTGTCCCAGGTTCGAATCCCGGTAAGGGCATTTATTTGTGTGATGTTCCTAAGTCATGGATGTTTTCTATGTATATAAGTATGTATTTATCTATTTAAGTATGTATATCGTCGCTTAACACCCATAGTACAAGCTTTGCTTAGTTTGGGGCTAAGTTGATCTGTGTAAGGGTGTCCCCCAAAAGTTTTAAGTTTGTGTCGAGAGATAGCAGTCTATGCACTGTGATTACACATTTTACTTTGACAGTATAATAATAATACTCGATTCTCTTTGACAATAGTGAACATTATCGCCCGACAGTGACACTTCGCCTGTTTAAGAAAAAAAAATTGACGCAATGTTACTTATCAATTCAGAAATAAGCACAAAATTGTCAGTGTCAAGTGTCAATGTCACTGTGGTCTGTGAAATTCCGGGATAAAGCAAGGAAGAAGAAGTTTGTAGACACCATCAGCTCACCATACATAGGTCCAAACAGGACGCTGACTATGCCCAGCATGATAAAGATGCGTACGCGCCGATTATTAGGTCCATCCTTAAACACGACGCGCAGCGTCTCCTTGACGTTACTGAAGGTGAAGTAGAGGCGGACGAAATAGACGAATCCTCGGCGGTCGTGCTAAAAACCACTTCAGTTAGGGTAGATGGAAAAATCACAGGTACATATAATGGACATGTTCAGCACGGGAAGCATGGTCGCGCGATAGACGATAAAATAGCAGACCGTCCCTATCGCACTTACAAATAGTGCGATAGGGACGGCCTGCTATTTTATCGTCTATCGCGCGACCATGCTTCCCGTGCAGGAAAGGGAACGAACGATATGGGGCTTAATAAAAACATTGTTTAGACAACGATATCAATTGTATTATCTGTAATATAGAAAGATTGTAAGTAATAACATGTGTATAAGTTTATATTTTGTCGCTCTTACCAGTTCTTACGTAGCGCTGTAGGTGGGAAGTAGTCTCCTGCGCTACTATTGTCGTCATGTTTGCACACATGTGCATTGAGGATATTATATATTATTGGAAGGATTGGGTGGAATGAACTATACTATTCGTGGTAAATAACTAATTAAAAATTTTACTAACCTGTTTTTGTTCAATACTTCTTTTCGCTTCTTTAATCCAATACAAGTTGTACATTAAATTTATGAAATTTAAGCAGCCAGATAAACTGTAGCACCAATAATACCCATAATGTTTCAGTAAAGGGCCAACAATAGCCAGACCTACTGGCATAGATACCGAGTGAGAGAAGTACAGTAGACCGATTCTAAACGTTCTCTCTTCTACGCTCGTCACTTTTGCCATGTAGGAAAAGGCTGTCATCTGCACACTGGCGTACCCTCCTCCCAACCCTTCCAGCAAAGCTTCAGCTGCCACAAAGAAAAACAGGCCGGTCTCTTTCATGAAATATACTTGCACTAAATTGTTCACGCAAATGAGCATCTGTGCCACTATCTGAATCATAGGTATAACCTTTCTATATCCAGTATTATCACTGAAGAAACCTGTCAATAGTAGTAGTATGCATGGAACAGTAAGAATAGTGTATGTTCTCAGAGTGACACTGGGAGCTACATATTTCTGCAGAATTTCTTCGTGGTGCTTGAGGCTTTCACTTTGGTTCTGAAGTCTGAGAGAGGTGCAGATGTTGTTCCCGAGGTCTAAGTCCACTCTGCATGCTTTCTCGAGCATCACGTTTTGGGATGTTGCGATTGTGATCATGTAACACAATTGGTACAGGAATAGTACAGGTTCGTATGTCGCTGACTTTAAATTTGATCGAAAAATGTTGAATGCCTCATTCTTTTTCTTTTTCTCAGTAACATTTTCGGTAAAATCTGGCTCATTATGTTGTGATTCTACTAGTTTTTGTGCCATGAATGTTCACTTTACACTTGCACAAACAGTACTGGCAGTGGATATTACAATATAATAATGGATTGGCGGTCACGGTTTTGTAATGAAATAACATCGGAATAATGTTATTAGATACGTAAAAGTCTCGTATTCAAACGAAATAATGCCCATTTAATTTATATAGAACTAGCTATGATACCCGGCTTCGCTCGTTTATATAGAATGTATTTTGATAGTTGAGCATTTCTTTTTTTTGCCAATAAAAAATTTTTGATTGTTTTAGGGAATTTTAGGTCAATTGTATTCAGAAGTCAGAATTCAAAGTGTCCCAGAATTTCCATACCTACATATCGTCGCTGCGCGTGCAAAATTCGCTATGTGATTTTTAACGATTTTTCGTTTTCAATGCCATTTTAAACCTTATTTCTAAATACATATGCTCCAAAAACAGCGTCGAGCTCATTTCAGTATTACAGGTTTTATCAAAAGTAGGTATGTGATGCCCATACATTGAATGTTCTTCTTATAATCGCTAACTGCAATAAATCACATAACTACATTATCTTCTTATAACAGCAGTTTTGGAATTGCGCCTGCTATGTGAATTATGACACATAGCTATATTTTCGGAAATATTGTATAAAAAGATGTGTTAGATGTTTGTGCCCGATTTTTACAATCTCATACATATCGATAATTTTGTACTATTTGTAGAAATCGTGAATGTTTCCAAATCGTGTGTTTTGCGTCACATAGCAGGCTTTTCTTATAAAAATCTAGCCTACTCTCTTAAAACTTGTTTAAATGGTGTATGGTAGGTGGGTTTGTCGTCAAGTATAACCTCTATAAATGAGACAGAGAGTGTAGTTTCCCTTTTTATTGAGACTATGTCTGAAAGTACAGTCGCCATCAGATATATCGGAGCGCCCAAGGTACTCAAAAATATCTGAACACGCCTCTAACGCCATGGCAATACAGGCGTGTTCAGATATTTGTGAGCACCTCGGGCGCTCCTATATATCTGATGGCGACTGTACTCACTCTGACCGAATAGTTATTTTTTAATATTTGTTAAAAATAAATCATTTCAAATTGATTTTTAAGATTAACTGTCAGAAATTTATTAGTGTTTAGTATACTGACAAATTCCGTGTAGGGTTCAGTGTTCGTAAACGTACTTATATTACAAACTATCTAAATAAGATAAATTTATGCTAAGTAACTCAAAAAAACAGCAAGTGATTTAACATTGCCTTGAAGTGGTAAGACATCGTTTTGTATGAAATTTTGTGTGATAAGATCTATCTATCCTTTCTGGAAACATTTTATAAGAAATTAATGAAAATGAAATGTTTAATAAATGAAAAAACGCTGACTTGAGAAAATCACATAAAGTTTTGAATGACAAAGATTTTTTTATCTTTTTCGAATCAAAAGGGAAAAAATGGAACCCTTATACAATTAAGTATGTACTTTCTTGTCAATCCGTTTATCTATTTGTCAATATTCTTTATTTCGGAAAAACCCTATACTCAAGTGTACTGTCACAGTATAATTTATTTATTTATTTATTTATTTATTATTGTTCGGAGAACCAACAGCTATTAATACAGAAAGGTTAACTTAATTAGGTTACAAAAAGCCAATTACAGGTTCCCACCAATAGTAACATACTGGGAGTTATTAGGTGGTTTACACTATCACATTGCAATACTAAGCAACCTACTTAATCTAACTAGATTTTAAACAAAACAAAACAAAAAATATCATGCTTAAATGACACACTCGCTTTAAAAAACTACAGTCATCGGGTAGGGCAAGCTCACTCAAAGCTATTGTTCACTAATAAAGAGTACTATCGTACAGTATGGCCACTCCTGCTCCCCGCTGAAAGTGCCTCCCACCCCCTCTCGGTTACCTCACAGTTACCGCCTGTCAAAAACACGAACAGTCGACCTGTCATATGTCACTCATACAAGCATGGTACGCGTTCACCTACACTAGCTTAGACTTTGTGCTAGGAACGCGCCTCTTTCATATATGTGATCGCCAGTGTCCGAGGTGTGGTACTGTACCGTTCCTTGAAGCTGTATAAAAACCTTATTTCTAAGTACATAGGTTAATTGAGTTGAAAAAAAATCTATACTCTCAAGGAAGTCAAAATTAATAGGGTACTTCCGGTTGACTTAAACTATGAAATTTGGAAAATAAATCGTATTACACCATACATCAGTACATGATTATTAATATAGTTGTGAGAAAAAAAATAGTAAAATGTACACGTAACTTTCGGTGTTCGAGCCAGACTAGCATTATCCGGTTTTTTCAAGTTAAACATGCATAGTGAAAACTTATTCAATACATAAACGTTTACATAATACCACATTGAGCAACTTTGTAACTGAAATAACTTCCATTCATAAAAAATAATGGAATAAATATATTATTATAGTTGTAATATATTGGTAGTAATATATTAATTTAATCGAGTTTTTTATTATGGTATTGTGTATTAAGCTTATAGTTCTAATTCGTGTTTTTTCTGAAATAATTAATTCGAAAATTAATTGATAAATTACAAATAAACAACAACATAGTTAATTCAAATCATATCATTAAATAACTATGTGACGATAAAGTGCACAAATTGTATTTTGTTCCTTAAGAATAAAATCTAGTTATGTGATTGTAAGACACATACCGGTTATTTACGACTCAAATTATAATCGCTATGTAACATATTTATGAAAAAATATTTTTTTAACCTTATAATAACTAAAATATAATTTCAAGTAATTTCTTAATGTATGCAAAAGTGAAAATACTTATTCCATAAAAATATTGATTTATTTATGTTCAATAATTGCCGAAATAAACAGTTTTTTGTGTCTCCTGTAAAGTAGGTTAAAAACACATAGCGAAATTTGCACGCGCAGCGACGATATTTGTTACTTTCCATACATTTTTGTAACAAAATAGGAAAAAATCGTATGGGACAATTTTTTTAACTACTAGGATTGAAAAAGCTGGTAATTCTGAGTAGAAATAGCATTTTTTTTTTCAAAAATATCACACTTCATAAAAGTGGCAAAAAAAAAGAATTGCTCAGTTACTGTTGAACCCTAGGAGACTATTGATACTAGATACTAATGGAATAAATACCCCATTATGTTTATCAATATTTATTTTGTAATAACTTACACCTACGTATTTTATTCACACAATAAAACAACAATATTAATATATAATATGGCACTTGGCTAACTAAGGTCACTATTAACTTTAGCAGGAATTTCTACGGTCCCTTTAAGGGGCTCTGTAACTCCATTTTCTTCTTTTTTTAACCGTCGCACTCCTTTTCTGTGTTCATACAATAACCAGCTGCAAAAAAAGAAATTAATAGTTATATTAATACGATTTGCTCAATTTAAATAACTTCAAAATAATTACAAAAAAAGATTTCCTATTATTTACTTTATTAACACAGCACAGCATTACAGTTTGGATTTCTTTTAACCCCTTTTTGCCAAGAGTGGCGCTGAAACTTAGTAGTTCATGTGCTCTGCCTACCCCTTTATGGGATATAGGCGTGATTATATGTATGTATGTATGTACTTTATTAATTGTTTTTTACTCTGCTTCAGTATACAAAGGTAATAAACTTATTTTTATCATATCTTATCTTTATACAAAACATACGAGTATTCATTATAATAATCATATTTTCCCCTCACTAGCTCGGAAACACGTGTTTTGTTCTTTAATACCAGCGGGTAAAAACGCATTTTATCCACTAGTGGATAAAGTAATTTGACCTTGAAAAGAGGCAAATTTTCTGCTTTAAAATTGATAAATGTGGGTTAATCTAGTGATGAAGATGTTTTACCACCTGTGGAACTACTGGAAGCAGTGATAAACGCGTTTTTTGCGTTGTACTTTCCTCGCTATAGTGAGGGGAAATAATATTTAAGTGTCCCATTCTGAGTAACATAAATAGTTCTTCATCACCAAATAGCGCTGTGTCAGTGCTAATGCTTTAATACTGGAGGAGTATCTTCATTTCATGCTAGAACCTAGTTATTTTGAGAACTAGGGATCGAATTTACACATATTAAAAAAGCAAAAATCATCAAAAATAAATATATTTGTTTTGTAAGGGCGTTCTATTCTGTTTTCCATCAGCAGTTCTACTTCATTCACTCTGTGATACTCCCACCTAATAATATCATAATCAAGACTGTGACAGGAGTAGTACTCATTCCTAAGTCTTCTAGGATTTTACATGGGACTATTGTCATATCTTGTTTTTATTTATTTCTACAGAATATGCCTCTGTACAACCAGTACATGCCTAAAGAGGCTCCTGCTAGTGAAAAGATCCAATTTATCAGATTTTCTGTTGCAACTTGTGTGTAATAAAATTCTGTATATTATAGAAACTAGTTATAAGGAAAATTGCTACACCCCACCGGGGTCCATGTGTAACTATACTAACTATCCACAATATGTAACATCTATGTAAATACCATAAGTAAGTAAGTAAGTAAGTAAGTTTATTTGCGAAGAATAAGTAGGTACATTAGTGTCTTAGTTGGTAGGTGACATTTGGTTGCTTATTCTGCTATTTGTACTATACAGGTTGTATTAGCATGCAAAAATCTTAAATTAACTACTATTCTATCTGTATATCTTCAAAGAGGAAATCTTTTACACTGTAATAGCTCTTTTCAGTCAGCAACTGCATCAACTTATTTCTAAATCTATGTACAGGTAGCTCTCTTAAAGATTTTGGTAACTTATTAAAAACTTTCATACACATGACAAAACAGTGATTGGAATATAATGCTGTCCTGGGAACATAATTATGTACTAGTCTTCCAGGATCACGTTGGTTTCTAGTAGAGGCGCTTTCAGCTGTTGTAAATAAATACATATGCCTCTTTACAAACATGCATATTTCTAAAATATATAAACTTGGCAGTGTTAAGAGCTTAAGCTTTTTGAAGGATGGCTTGCATGTTTTGTAGGGGGCTAGATTACAGACAGCACGTATACATTTTTTCTGCGCTATAAAACCTCGCGCTGGGCCTCACGGCGTAGAGGAGCGTCCCCCGGTTGGTGGATGGGGGAATGGTCGGTAGCACAGCCTAGCTACGCTATCCGGCTAAGTCCGATGGACTCGCTGACCAAAGTAGGATGTGGTCCTCCAGCAGTTTGGGGGTTGTGCGGCGGGTTAACACCCCTCCCACAGAAAAAACAAAACGTTACGAAACCGACACAGAGAAAAATACGATCTGATCCCAATGACGACTTTCGGCGCGGAATAAAGGAACTTCGATTTGCCTCCTGGAATGTTCGTAGTTTGTATAGGCCGGGTGCTGTTTACCAAGTAAGCAAGGAACTCCACCGTTATAACATCCCGATTGCAGCATTGCAAGAAGTAAGGTGGCCCGGGAGTGGGGAGAGTAATATTGATAACAATCATGTTCTATTCTACAGCGGGGGGGAATATGGAAGACATGATAGAGGAACTGGTTTTATGGTATCGAAACAGGTGGTGGGAAATGTTATTCGATTCCAGGCAATTTCTGACAGGCTGAGTCTCCTGCGTATTAAAAGTACCTTTTACAATATCACAATCATCAATGCATACGCCCCAACTGAACTCTCCGACGATGATACCAAAGATAGCTTTTATGAAGAACTTGAGGCAGCTTATGACCTGATCCCGGAATACGATGCCAAGGTTGTTTTAGGAGACATGAATGCTCAAATAGGACGCGAGGATATATTTATCCCCACTATAGGTAAGCACAGTAAGCACGTGAAGTCCAATGATAATGGCGTACGCCTGATAAGTTTTGCTGCTGCCAAATCGATGGTCGTAACGAGCACCATGTTCCCACATAAAGATATCCATAAGGGAACATGGAAACATCCTAACGGGATCACAGTCAACCAAATCGATCACGTCTTAATTGACAGTCGTCACAAACGTATAATAGAAGACGTGAAAACTTACCGGGGTGCTGATTGTGATAGCGACCACTACTTGCTGGGAATAAAACTTAAAGCCAGAATTAAAGTAGTACGCGGAGAACGTAAAATGGAGAATGAAGGAATTAATCTGGAAAATATCAAAGATAAGGATATATTGCAAAAGTTTCAACTCGAATTAAGTAACAAATTTAAAGGTTTGGAAATGCAAGAGGATATTAACAAAATGTGGGAAGAGACAAGAGAAATAGTAACAAGAGCAGGGGTAGAAATACTAGGCAAGAAGAAGCGAAAGAAAAGGAGAAAATGGTGGAATGAGGAATGCGATCTAGCTATGGCAGAAAGACGACAACTTAAGATTCTTGTGGAACAAGACCTCAGATGGAACGATAAGTATCGAGAGACATGCCGTAGGTTTAGGAACTTAATGAGAAACTTGAAGAGGCAACATCTGGAATATCAACTCAGAGATATCGAAACTTTAATAAGGGCTAACAAGAGCAGAAAGTTCTATCAAGAACTGGGATTTATTAAGAAAGGATACCAACCTAGGGCGCAGTTTCTAGAAGACGATAACGGAGACCTTGTAGTAGAGACAGAAGCAATAAAAGGTCAGTGGCGTCAATATTTCATGAGCCTGCTCAACTGTCAACCGGTGAACAGTCGTATTGATGCGCAGACAACGGAAGGGAATGTGGATATTGTAGAAGAACCAACCTTCGACGAAGTTAGAAAGGCTATCATGAGGCTGAAAAACAATAAGTCCCCAGGGGTGGACGGAATATGTGCAGAGGTATGGAAATATGGCGGCGGGGCAGTGCAATCCAGATTATATGAGCTAATCACCAAGATCTGGAAAGAAGAGCAACAACCCGAAGAGTGGAACACTGGAGTGATATGCCCCATCCACAAAAAAGGATCCAGGAAAAAGTGTAACAACTACAGGGGCATTGCACTGCTCCCAACGGCATATAAAGTCCTCTCATATGTCTTACTGGGTCGACTCCAGCCTTATGCTGAAACCATTCTCGGCGACTACCAGTGTGGCTTCCGTCAGAACCGCAGCACCGTGGATCAGATTTTTCTGTTGAAACAACTGATGGAGAAGAAATGGGAGTACGCACAGCCAATCCACATTCTATTCGTGGATTTTGCCAAAGCATACGACAGTGTTGACAGAGAGATGTTATATAAAATATTAAAATATTTCAAAGTGCCTGAAAAACTAGTTAACATGATTATTGTCGCCACCAGAGTGAGCAAGATGAAGGTAAGAGCTTGCGGAGAACTGTCAGCAGAATTCGAAGTTGTTACTGGTCTAAAACAAGGAGACGCCCTTTCGCCAATGCTGTTCAACTTGGTACTCGAATACGTCATCCGAGAAGTTCTTAGGTATGAAGGGGGTGTGGAGTTGAACGGCAAACATAAGATCATTGGCTATGCTGATGACCTGGGGCTATTGGCTCAAAATGGGGACCTGGAGGCCATGGCTGGAATTGTTGAGCAGGAAGGGGAAAGATTGGTCTCGCAATCAACCGCCAGAAGACCGAATATCTACAGATGAGAAGATACAAGAACACCAGAATGAAAAGAGAAGATCTAGTAGTTGGAACAAGTACCTACAAAGGTGTGGATCATTTCAGGTACCTCGGATGCACTGTGACTGATACCAACCAAAGGGAAGAGGAGATAGATATTCGGATCCAGAACGCCCTAAGATGCTCGGCAGCGCTCCACCGAGTGTTAGTGTCCAAGCTGATCAGTAGACCAACCAAAATTCGAGTCTACAAGACTGTTATTAGACCAATTTTGATGTATGGGTGTGAAGCTTGGACACTGACACAGAAAGAAGAGAACAAGCTTTTAGTGGCGGAAAGGAAAATCTGGCGGAAGATTCTAGGGCCAATCAAAGAGGGAGATGGAACCTGGAGGCGCAGGAGAAATAGAGAGCTGGAAGAGCTAATGGCGGTGCCTAATATAATTGGCGAGATCAAAGCTACACGACTCCGCTGGCTTGGCCACCTGGAAAGGATGGGAGAGGATCGTGGTGTGAGAAGAGCATATGTGGGACGCCCAGGTGGAAAACGTCCGCGTGGGCGTCCCAGATATCGCTGGTGCGAGGAAGCCCTGAAAGACCTGTCCGCACTTGGTGTACCCAACTGGCGTGAAGTGGCGCAGGATAGGGCAGAGTGGCGATCTCTTGTGTCGGAGGCCAAGATCCTTTTTGGGTCGCTGAGCCAGTGAAGTAAGTAAGTAAGTAAGTAAGATATTAATTTGCAGATTTTTTAAAGTATCATTTATTTTACATTCATGTTCTTCAATATTTTCATTCTTTTTTGTTGTAACAATAAAGGATATGTCATCAGCAAACATAACAGTTTTATAGGGAATTATATCTGGTAATTCATTTATATACGCTATGAATAGTAAAGGCCCAAGCACACTGCCTTGCGGTACACCATAGTTGTTACATTTTAGCTCCGATCTGTATCCGGTCTCTACATTAAATTCATTTAGTTTGACAATTTCTACGCATTGTTTCCGATTCTGTAGATTTCTACGCATTGTTTAGATTCATAGTTTGCAATAACAATTTTACTTACTTACTTACGACATAGAAAGCCACTTATAACTACGTACACGGTGTAACATGAGAAATCCGTATCATTTCAACAGCGTAGGTATTCCTCATCATATTATAGGAGTAAAATGTCATACAAACTTTTCTGGATTTCGCCTACAGAGATTTTATTATCGATTAGATTATAAGCATTTAAATAAATAACAATTACTTATTATTTTTCAGAACAAAACGCTATTTTGATGGCGATAATGCCGTTATCGGAGATAATATAACTATCCTCGTTGATAGATATCAAAAAATAACTAGTAACGGGTTAAGAATTTCACCACCCCCTTTCTTCCCGTGGGTGTCGTAGAAGGCGACTGTGGGATATGGGTTAAATTGTGGCGTAGGCGAGAGGCGCTGGCAACCTGTCACTGCAATGTCACAATTTCGTTTTCTGTCAACCCCTTATTTGCCAAGAGTGGCACTGAAACTTGAGTTGTTTCATGTGCTCTGCCTACTCCTTCATGGGATACAGGCGTGATTGTATGTATGTATGTACCAACTAGTAACTCATTTCAAAAAGTATTAAAAAAAAAATGTTTTTATTTTATTTCAAGTGCCAGTTTTACAAATAACATTGACTTTTTATGTGAAAATACATCCAAAAAAATAAAATAAAAATTTTTTTTTTTGGCGAAATTAGCTTGACGTCATATAACATTTTATCTTTATTTTGCCCTCAGAAATGCGTAGTTAAAATCTTTCGGTTCTCTGTTACACCGTGTATAATACTTACAAGAAGACAGCGATCGCTGGCACGGACATGCCGGCACCCATGAGAAACACTGCGCCTGGCAGCACGTCCATGGTGCGAGTATACACTGTGGTGTACAGCGGCACGTAAATTAAAGGCATCAGGTTCTCAGTTAGCCCGAATATGGAATTCACTTTACCTGTAAAAAAACAGTATTTTAAATACAAACCATCAGACAACCGGATTATGTTCATAATCTAAACAGATCCGGCCGGATCGGATTGCAAATAGTTATTTGGGGTAAATCGTTGCTGAACTTCTCGTTATTTTAATATCGAAGAAAACAAAAAAAGGAGACTCTTCGAGTGACGATTTCCAAGCACACGTAATAAATGGAACTTGAACAGGAAAATCTTAATATTTTAAACTAAAATTAAAAGTAAATAAGTATACACCGTGTTTTTTTTATTTCCGTTAACTTTAAGGGAAAGTTCTTTTGATCAAATACAATTAATTTCTCTAAGAAACTGGCGTCTTAACTCTTACGGTTATCGAGTTATTAAAAAAATAAAGATAATTACTGAACTCGTGTTACTTGTTACGATGTTATTTGTTTTGACATGTGCCGTCAATCACTTGACACTTTTAACTTGAACGTTATTCTTAAGGGTCTCTCACACTAATTAAATTCATTAATTATGTATGAAAATGAAAACTTTTTTTTGCGAATTTAACTAAAAATTATATACGGGGTGGTTCCTGATAATGAACCTAACGACGTGTCTAATTTAACGGAAGACAAAAAAAACACGGTGTATAATTATGTAATGTAATTGAGTCAAGGATGCTTGTGTGGTTGTCCTTTGAACCGTCAGACTTATTTTGGTCATGATGATAAGGATATCTTTCCTACTCGTTGTTTTTTATAGTCGTGGTTGATACTAGAGATTAAGGAAATATATAATCAATATATAATCATACACTAATCCGTACGGTAGATATATTTAAAAATGATCTTTATTTACATGAACATAATTACATAACTAGCTAAAGTCTAAAATAAACCCTTGAGCCATTGTACCAAGGATACTGGCGACATTTCCTCCATTATTGGTTTTACTTACCTAATTCATCAGGGGCCACTAGTTTCGACATAATGGATCTCATCGCTAGAAGAGACGTTCCATTTAGAATTTCCACCAAAGGAGCTGTGAAAGAAAAAAAAACATTAATAAAGAGAATACAAACTTCCCGTATGTAAAGAGTACTTTATTAATAAGTTTTTTGCAAAAAAAAAACATTTTTGGCACAAGCTTTTATCACCGACTGTACCTTTCTTTCAACAGTCGTCTACTCCTCTCCGAGACGTTTCTAAAGTCCCCTTACTCGATGGGGATACGACGTTTCATAACAGAGTTCCTATGACCACCTTTCTGCTCCATCATCAAATCAGCTCCATGATACCATAATATTGCATTGTCACGTGATTTACATTTATGTAACATGCAAAATTTCAGCTCAATCATCAGAAACCGGGAAGTGGGTCAAATTTAGCTTCTACGTTTTGACGCACACTAACATACAAGGCAAGTTGAATAAAAACTTTTAAAATCGGGACTTAATCGCGTATTTTTAACTAGGTACATTTTTAAACTAACTTCTAACAGGGGACGGCGTTGTCCCCGTTAAAAATGTAGTTATACGCGATATTTAAAGTTATTACGTGCAATAATCGTGAAAGTTTAAACCAGTGCAAAGGCACCATGGTTTACGTACGTGCGTGCGTGCGTGCGTGCGTGCGTGCGTGCGTGCGTGCGTGCGTGTGTGCGTGTGTGTGTGTGTGTTTTTAGATTATTTTTTTCTGCTTTTATAACCCACTGGGTTTCTGAATTCTAATCAGAACAGAATAAAGATAGCAAAGTAGTTACATTATATACGTAAGTGGTATTTTGCATCTCAGAAATAAATTGGACACTAAAACAACCGAATAGGATCATTGATATGGCTCCTCTTTAACATGTGACCAAATTTGCAGTTTTACATAGACTTTACTTGTACTCGTAATATTTATGTGGTCTTATGGTAGTGTAAATAAGTGTTAAATTCTATTTTTTTTGACGGCCGGTCTGGCCTTGCGGATAGTGACCCTGTCGCCGTTTATTTATCTACTACTAGTAGTAATCTATATAATTATATAAACGGCAAAGTCCTGAGTGACTGACTGACTGATTGACTGACTTAAATAAACGCACAGCCCAAACCGCTGGTGCTAAAGATTCCAAATTTGGTACGTAGGTTACTTTTAAGGTCTAGGGGCGCACTAATCACTACATAGTATAAAACAAAGTCGCTTTCTCTGTTCCTATGTCCCTGTGTATGCTTAAATCTTTAAAACTACGCAACGGATTTTGATGCGGTTTTTTTTAAATAGATAGAGTGATTCTAGAGGAAGGTTTACATGTAGGTATAGTACCCGTGCGAAGCCGGGGTGGGTCGCTAGTGATTGATAATATACAAACCTATGTAGAACACCGTGGCCGTTGCCGCGAAGCAGTAGATGAACGAGCCGACGATCTTGCTGCTCGTGGAAATGATGCCCAGCACCGAGTCGTGCCATTTCAACATTTTACTGAATACGATGAGGGAGAACACCGTTCCTGTAACAAGAAGAAGAAGAATAAGAAAACATTTATTGACACACAAATAAAGATTGAACATTTACACAAATATTCATTTATTTATCTTTTCTCTTAGGCTAGGTTTTTTACAATATGAGTATAAAAGTAAAATAAAAAAAACGCTTACAAAACAATATTTAAAACATATAAAAACATTATAAAAAACCTAACCTAGGGTGCCGCCAGCATCGGGGTAGGGTCCAAGCTGTCGGTGATTAGGGCTGCAGCAGAGAGAGGAACCGTCGGACTATCCGCGCTGTGTCCAAGATCACCGCCTTCTGCATCTGACCCTTGATCCAGCCACCTAGCGAGAGTCTCTTAAGATGTTGGTCGAGACTCTTCGCTATGAGACCGTTCGCTGAAACGACTATCGGGACAATGATCGTCGAATCAACATCCCACATGGCGGTTATCTCGTAAGCCAACACTGGATACAATATTATTATTAAAAATAAGACAATTTGAACGCATGCCTAAAGGAACAGGCTCAACATATTATGCTGCGTCAGCCATTTTATCACAAATTGACCGCGCAGCGCTGATTTTACAGTCCATCCCCTTTTCTGAACCTCATTAACAACTATTCGGTGTAGGTGATAAAGGTACATATGTATTGATACTGACAGTATTAACAGATTGGTAAACATTAGAAACATATTTTCTGGCTCATTTTGAACTTTGAAACACATCGCTTTAGATAGGATATGGAAAAATCAATCTGATATGATAATATCCGCGACGTTTAAAGATCCATATCATATCTAGAGGAAAGATTTTACGTACAATTATCTTAATTACAATCGAGCTGTCTACCGCGGACTGACGCGGCGAGCGGCGTGACAAGCCAACGTCACCATTTCCATGCATTCATTGTATGGCCTTTAAAAATCTGTTTTCGCGTTTCAAATAGAATCGGGATGAAAAGTCGTCATTTCATGATCTGACTAAGATTAACCCAGGCATATCAGCCAGTCTCTATCGCACTATTTGTAAGTGCGATAGGGACGGCCACTAGACGTTTTATCATTTATCGCGCGACCATACTTGCCTGCCAGGATTTTCAGGATCTGTCTAATAAAACAGCAAATCGATAAAAGCATTGTATAAATCGATTTTTGTCTAGCTTCATTCCGGAAGGTTACATAAGGTTGCCAGTTTTGCAAAAATAATCGATTGTCTTGGAGCCACATGTAGGTACAAATCATTTAAAAGTGGAAAAACCTAAGCAGTGTGTCTACTGAATGCATGATATCTATTAATGAACATTAATGCACGTGATTGTAAATTTTCAATGTACGTTGACTATGAGACTGACACACTAAATATGATCCCTGACACCAAAATTTACAATGCGTCTTAATTTGCTGATAATTCAGCCATGCCAAAGTCACAATCGTGAACTCTTTGTGGCAAAAGAAACGCAACTGTCTCAGTCGATGTCGTACCAATACGGAAGAGTTATAGAGAGAGATGCACTATTGAGCATGATTGATTTACAACTTTTTAGTAAGAGGACGCCAAAGGACCGCATACGTCTTTAAGTATGAGGGCGCTGACGGCGTCCCGCTTTGAACCGCCTATATCGGGCCTCGCCGAATTTTTAAGTATGATGGCACGGAAGACGCCAGTCTTTACACTGCGTCATCATACAGCATCATCAGCGGGATAAAACTGTTTTACCTTAGAAAACATCTAATTTTACTTACCAACGGTGTGGGTGACGAAGTTGTATGTCTGGTATATGCTGAACTGCAGCTCGTCCCAACCGAATCGGTACCTCGTTGACATGTACATAACAGCAATTTCACCTGGAATCATAAAGCGTGTTTTAAAAAATAACATATCAAAGAAGTACAACACTATTTTTGAATTCAGCAAAGAATTATTCCCCTTCATTAGCAGTTGAAATTCTTGCGTTTAATAGGTACACACACCCGTATCACTGGCAGAAATGTCGGAAGAAAAAGTAATAGTTATTAGTTTTACAAGGGGGCAAAGTTGTTGTTTAACCGCACGTGTTTATATTGATACCCGAACAAGCGAAAGATTCCAATGATCTCTAAGACTCGCTAAGCTCGTGGGTCAAAAAGTGGAATATTGACCGTTGCGAGGGTCTTAAAGCACGAACGTAAGCCTGTGTGGTGACGGGTTAAGAATTTCACCACCCCCTTTCTTCCCGTGGGTGTCGTAGAAGGCGACTATGGGATATGGGTTAAATTGTGGCGTAGGCGAGAGGCTGGCAACCTGTCACTGTAATGTCACAGTTTCGTTTTCTTTCAACCCCTTATTTGCCAAGAGTGGCACTGAAGCTTTAGTAGTTTCATGTGTTCTGCCTACCCCTTTATGGGATACAGGCGTGATTGTATGTATGTATGTATTATATTTGAAAAATATTAGGTATATTTAAACTTCCATCCAGTTGGGGGGTTAGAAGAAAAAGACAAAAAGTCACTCTCCATTCTTTCAACCATGTCCACTTTAAAAATCACTTCAATGCGTCGCTCTGTTTTGCCGTGAAAGACGGACAAACAAACAGACACACACACTTTCCCATTTATAATATTATACTTCCCATTTATATTAAACGAATAGCAATTAAAATAATTGTATTATGTATAGAGGACACAGTTCAGATAAGAAAGCACATCAAATATTTTATATTTTATGTTGTGTAGGTAAATTACATATTTAATGATATTGAGATTCATATTATCTTTTTCTTCTGTGACAATTTGATATGTTTTCTCTGAAGAAAAACGACGTATTATTAACACTTTCGAAACCGGGCTCTACGCGGCGCTACGACATTTTCGCTACATACGGGGAAACCCATGTAATCGGCTACGCTTCTACGAGCGTTGTACCCGACAGTCGGGTTCTTGGTAGCGAAAGTGGCAATAATATAATTTATTGAAATTAATTTTCATAGAGTACCTAGTCTGTTCATATTCTTTGATGAATACTTTTGCATGTTAAATTGTATCTTGTTATTTAATGCATGTTAGTTATAAGATGTAATGTTTTGAAAAGAAGTTGCCCGCCGAGTTTCTTGCCGGTCCCATAGTGGATACCCCCCTCCCAACTGAGGGGGGACTGAAATCTTCTCGAGGCTGAGGCGTAGGGTTAGAGCCGGCGTAGCTTTATTTGACGTTCATATGCGCATTGTAATATGCCTACTTGAAAAATAAATATTTCATTTTCATTTTACTAATACTAATATTATAAATGGGAAAGTGTGTGTGTCTGTTTGTTTGTTCGTCTTCCACGGCAAAACGGAGCGACGAATTGACATGATTTTTTAAGTGGAGATAGTTGAAGGGATGGAGAGTGACATAGGCTACTTTTTGTCTCTTTCTAACGCGAGCGAAGCCGCGGGCAAAAGCTAGTATTATACAAAATAAAGTATAGTATATAGTATGGATTGTATATTCCATTTTGCACAAAATAAGTCACTGCCTGACTCACCGTACATAGGCCCAAACAGGATGCTCACAGTGCCCAGCAGTATACAGATGCGCACGCGTCGATTATTCGGCCCGTCCTTGAAGACGACGCGCACTGTCTCCTTGATGTTTGTGAAGTCGAAGAACAGGCGAAGGAAGTAGCAGAAACCTTTTCCATCGTGCTGCAAATATGATACAAATAATTTATTCAGAAACCACCATACAACTTTAAATTCTGAAAGAAAAGAACACTCTCGACTGATTCAGATTTCTTTAAAAAAAATCGGTTCATCTGTTCGGGAGCGGTTCGTTCGATGCCACAGACAGACAGACACGTCAAACTTATAACACTTAAAGATTAACAATTGAAAATATCAATTCTAAGTATAAACAATATATAAAAAGAAACCACAAACAGGTATTACAAACAAAAATAATCTAAAATACCTTTAGAGGTATAAAGGACTAAATATATTACACAGGTATTACAAACAAAAATAATCTAAAATACCTTTAGAGGTATAAAGGACTAAATGTCTTAAGTAAAAATATCTTGCCTACGCCACCACCACAACTGAACTCATATCCTACAGTCGATTTTTATGAAACCCACGGGAGGAAAAGGGGTGGAAAAATGAATTACTCGTTTTATTCCTATTGGCTAAATCGATTTGTGAAGGATGTCCCGCAATATTCGTTACGATTATTATCACTTAGACGTAGAGGTTTCTAAACAAATAAGTTTTCACCACACCAACTGGTAAAAATCCATTTTGCTATTCGAAATCGGATAGCAAAATTGCATTTTATGCACAAGAGTGCAAAGTAATTTCATACAAATTTTAACTTGATGCCTTGAGCTGGCGGGTAGAATTTACCTATAAATAATTAGTTTTGTAATCATAAATATTGAATTATAAGTATTTTGTTCGTGTTGGTGTGGTGAAAAATGTTGTGTTTCATTCGGTGGCAAAGTTTGTTTAACCTACGTGCGTTGAAATCCTCGCAACGCTCAAGATTCCACTCTTTGAACCGCTCGCTACGCTCGCGGTTCAATATAGGAAACTTTCGCTTGCTCGGGTATCAATATTGGCACGTGCGGTTAAACAACCCCTTTGCCTCCTTGCAAAACAAATACTTAGCTTTTATTTTGTCGTTATTTGGTCGTTATAGATATATTTTAACAATCGCTTAATAATTGTGTTGCGCCAGACCATCAAAAAGGAAAGGCAAGTTAAGCTTTTAAAAGATTTTTTCAAAGTAAATGTCTTTAAAGCATCAAGAAATCTATACTTAGTTTACTTACATTTTTCTGTTGCTCCGTTCGTTCAGGATCTCTTAATTTGTAAATGAAATAAATTAAATTCAAAATGTGCATGGTTAGTGACGTGAAGTATACTGCATAATAACCGTATCTTTTCAAAATCACTCCAGAGAGGCTCAGGCCTATGGGTATTCCGACGAATGAGAAAAACTGCACAAAACCTAATCGATATGTCCTGTTTTCTTCAGAGGTGATGTCTCCAATGAAACTGAAGACGCCCAGAAAGAATGTAGCCCATCCACCACCGCAACCTATTATAAGACAGTCAGCGAAAATTTGAACTTCAACAGGCAACGCATGGAAAAAGAACACATTCAGTATTGTGCTTATAGTTGCCAATATATCAGCGAACATGGGCACTTTCATCAAGACGATCCGTCTGCCCGTTTTGTCACTCCAGGCTCCGACGAACAGAAGAATCGTGCACGGTAGTAAAGAGTAAAGAACATATTTCACTGCCAACCTCTGGGCCACATATGTTTGCGCTTGTTTCTCATACACGGAGCTGACGTTGGCGTCTTGGTTTCTGAGGGAAGTGCAAATTTCGTCTCCCAGATTCAGATTAACACGGCAAGCTTTTTCTAACTGCAGAGTTTGGTTGGTGATCATCGCCAGCATAGCAGCCGTTATATAAATGATACCAGTCGGCTCAACTGTAACGCTTTTGAATATGTTTTTAAAAGCATTGTTTTTTTGTTTTTCTGGTTTAGCTCTCAAAGGTTCTATTTCGGATGCACTGGTTTCGGTCATTGCAAAATCTAACTACTAATAAGTGTTCTTATCTACGTAGACTACATATTACTGATGGTTTGCGATATTTGTATTGTAATTATAAATCAACGAATCAGATAAATTATTACACATTAGATAAGGACCGTAATCATTTCTATGTATTCATTTTAATGATATCTATTAATGTCTACGTATTCATTATTTGCGGTAAGATTAAATGAATATACAAATATTGAAACCCGAGATTAATTTCATTTAGGTTATATAAATACAATGTAATGCAAAAATATTATTTCAATTCAAAACGTTTAAACGTGTACGACAAACCCAAGTTAAAAACAATTGCAATTTATCTGAACTCCCTGTGTAGTGACTGGTTAAGAGTTTGACCACCACCTTTCCTCCCGTGTGTGTTGTAAAAGTTGACTGTGGAATATGGGTTTAATTTTGGTATAGGCAATGGGCTGTCAACCTGCCACTGCAATACACTACAATTTTGGTTTTTAGAGTGGCATTGAAGCTTACGCAGTATCGTGTATTCTGTCTACCCTTTTTAAGAATACAAACTCGTGTATGTGTTTTATTTGTACGTAAAGTCAAAACTCAGTAACAGTACTTTTTAACTGTTATCTATATAGGAGTGTGATTATCATTGTATCAGACCTTGATACCATCAAAATATAGTAAAAATATGATATATACACAATATTGAGTTGCCGCATTAATCACTACTATTCAGAATAAAGAATGTAATTTTAATTCAGGCAAGAATTTTGTCATAAAAATAAAATATAAAAACTAAAGTACCTTAAAAAAATTGAAAACTAAATTAAAATATACAAACTAATCAAAAAGACCTCCGCGAGCTGTACCGGATGCAAAGGTGCCCATCAAACTTGCCGCATTGCCACGGCAATTGACAACCTTTTGTCATTTTATTTTTGCTGTTCTTTTTTATTAAAGTAATACAATGAGCTCAACCATTACGACACTAATTAAGACGATTAAGATTTTAATGTATTGTATAGGTACCTAAACTTATTTGTGGGTAGTTGAATCTAGGATTTGTGATCGATCTGGGTTTTATGTAGTATATGCAGGTTGTGGTTTTTCTCCTTATTCTCCTCATCATCAGCATTTAACAGAAATTTTATAAATAAAAGCTTAAACGATCGGTTTTTATGTATGTAATCCAACTTAATATTCATTCAGCACATTTCTTCTGCAGGTACTCGATCGAACAACCACGAAGAGGGTACTCAGGTAACGTGTTCTGGTATCATACCTATTAACCGTTACCCCCTTATTCGTAATAAACGTAAAGTTATCAAGCCGATAAAGTCCATTTGTCCCTTTCTGTCACACCAATACGTCGAAAAGGGACAAACGAGCTTAAAACGAAGGGGGTTAGGATGTTAATGTAAATGGTGCTAAAACAATGTAGTGCTAAAACAATGTAGTTTAAAACATGTGTATAACATGATGACTAAGTTTTAGCTGTATCCATTGCTAACGATAGTCTTCAATGATAGAGGCATTAGCATTACATGTAGGAATAAAGGCATTGAATTCAATAACAGCGATAATTGTGCTATCGTTGTAATAATAGATTAAAAGGAGGTAGATGAAATAAATGTCACGCTCGTATTTTGACCACAGTCGCATTAAGACGCTACAGAAGCGAAAATGCTAAAATGGAAAGGAGTCCCCCTTTCAATTTGGGAATTTCAGTTAAATTTACTACTTAGTGTTGTTGTTATTAACTAGATTTATCGAAAAAAAATGTCCATTAAGAACAACTCAGTTAAAAGATATTGCGAAAAAATCTTTAAAATCGAGGTTTCGCTCTCGACTGTTTCCTCCTTCAAAACTTATTTAAACGGAACGATATTTGAGAATCTGAATAACAATGAAATAATCTGTGTCGAACCGTTTAGATTTTTTGGCTAATTGTTACCGATCTTGAGTATCACACCTTTTTTTGAGCCATATTGAAAAAGGCCGTTTTTAGAAATTTTTGATTGGCTCTAGCGTCTTTTAAAATAAAAATAGCAAAAAAATCAAAACGGTCCGACACAGATAAAAATAATAATAATCTGTGTTGAAAAAATCATTGCTCTATCTTCAAAAACCAGGGAGGAAATAGTCGAGAGCGTTTGTATGGAGAATTGACCTGTATCGTATCGTCTTATGTTTATTATAATGTCAAATGTTATATTTTTTTGTACAAACACATTTCTTTTTTGTTTAGCGATTACAGAATGATAGTTACCTACTTCTGAAACGTTATTTGATCCGCTACTAACTGACGTACACTCACCAGTCCACTTATACTACTAGTATAATATACTAGGTACTTTTAAAAATATATTATCTGCAAAAACATCATACCTTTTTTTGTTCTTCATTTCGCTCTGGATCCTTGAGTTTCAAAGTAATATAGATCATATTGCAAATGTGCATAGTCAACGCAGTGCCGTACACCGCATAGTAACCAAAATTTTTCAAAACAATTCCGGACAATCCCAGGCCTATGGGCATGCCGATGAATGTGAAAAACTGCACAAAACCCAGACGGTGCGTCCTGTTCTCTACCGTAGTTATGTCTCCTATGTAACTAAACAAGCCCAGAAATAAGGTAGCCCAGCCTCCGGCCAGTCCTACTAAAATTACATCCGAAAAAATTTGGACTTCCACAGGTAGTTCGTAGAAAAAGAAAACGTTTATGATGTTACTAATACAGTGTAAAATCTCTCCAATCATAGGTATTGCTATTATTATAATTCTTTTTCCAGTTTTGTCACTCCAAGCTCCGACAAAAAACAGTGTGATACATGGTAACACAGATTGTAGGACACTTTTCCATGCCAACCTTCGAGCCACATATTGCTGTACCTGTTTCTCGTACACGCTGATATTAGCAGTGGTATCTTGATTTCTAAGCGCAGTACATATATCGTCTCCAAGATTCAGGTTTACTCGACAGGTTTTCTCCAACTGAAGTGTTTGGGAACTGGTGACAACAAAGATACAGCCACAAAGAAAGATAGCACCAGTTGGTTCAACCGTAATGTGTTTGAATACTTTGAAGAAGTTACTGACACGTTTGTTGCCACTATCATTCGCTTTTACTTGCGTTCCAGCGTTTAAAGGCTCGGATTCTTGTTTACTATGATCTGCCATGGTCTTTCTCTATACTCTTACACCCGAAATTGATTAATTGTTACATTAATCAGTGTTTCGATCTACGCGTCCCACTTATCACTAAGGTGCTATTGGACGTTTTAGTAACACAAGCCGAAATTATCGTTAGATTAAGTGTAATCGTTGACTGGTATCATTTCATTAACAAGGTAAAATGTACGTATTCACCATTATAAGCAACAATAGCCACGAGTATTGATAACAGTTGTCCTATATGTCAAATTCTAGCTCAAAGTCACCACAAATAAAAATTCAATCACCTAGTTTTTCAAACCACGTCCAGCGCTTCGCCCATAATCCGGAGATCGCTACGGAAAACAACCGGCTTAGCAAGTGCGGCAAATATGCATTTTTCAAACAACTAAGTTTAGTATTTGCGGTACTTTCATTTGAAACCTTTGGACCACGGTAATGAGGCTTGCAGTTTGTGAAGGAGGTTGTCAATAAACTTGTCTATGTGTCTGATGACCTTGGAGCAGGTCATTTTTATGCATAACCACAGAGCCTGGTTATGCCACGGGGAAGCAAGCATCCTGGCGACAATGCCAATCCTAAGATGTACATAGATAAATTATATTTTAGTTCTATGTGTACTTCAAATGATTTAAACAATGTTTAGTATTTGGTTGGTCATAGTCAAAAACTATGATGAAAGTACTATCGTGTTTCAAGTTATCTAAATTAACTTGAATCACGATAGAGATAGGAATTTGTGTCGCGATTAGTGATGTATATCTTAATAAAAAAAAGTAATGAAGTTTTTACCACACTATTAATTATCAAGATAATGGGAAAAGCTAGTAGATATTCTCATCACAAACATAAAAATTAAATGAGAGCTAATATTTTTTTTATTAAGTACACATTACAAATGAGCTTACTCATGGTCATAGACTAGCCTAGGCGAAGAAATGACCTACGATGCTAGCTCGTCCAAAAGGCCTGTTCACAGAAATGAAATAGAATGTAATCAAAAAATCTAATTTTGAGTAAGAAATAAATACTACAAATTGCAGAATTGACGTTGGGATGCGGACTGCAGCATTACTATTCCAATGTTACTTCAGCGTGTACCTCTTTTTAGTTGCATCTGTGTTGATATTGACCATGGCTTTACCTGTTTCAACATTGCAGCCACACGTTACTGGGGTACTTGGCATCCGTTGGCTCGTTGGGTCGACGACATCCGGAAAATCATCGACATCCTAGCTCACGATAAGGATAAGTGGCGTACCAGAACAGAGGAGTGGGCGATAAGGGGCTGATATTCTCAAAAATAGTTACTTTAGAAGCAAAGATAATGGATATAGTCAATGTGAAATTTGTAGTCACAATGAATTTACTGCCAACTTATCACAATGTAAAGCGCTGGTAGCTTAGCGGTAAGTACGTGCGACTTTCGTTCCGGAGGTCGTGAGTTCGAACGTTATTTATTTAATGAGCTCTCTAATGAAATTTTTTTTGTAACAATAGGACCGATAACAGACAGATAATTCCAGAAATACCACGTGCACCCGTGCTCAGCTCTTTGTAATTTTGAAATTGCCGCCATTTAATTACCGTTGACACAAAAAAATTCGCTGGTAATTTATCGATAAAATTGATTGTAGTTTACGTCCTTAAAAACTCCGACGTCCGCTAACCAAACACACTGTATACATACCTATTGATCTTATAAACTAATAAAAAATCCAACAATTATCTACTTTTAAATACTTTTAATTTCAGTCTTCAAAATAATTGAAGGCAATCATAAAGTCGTTACATCCAGGGACCTATTTCTCAAAGTGAAAGTTACAAGCGGAAGTCCATTGACCATGTAAATTGTAATTTATCTTCGAGAAATAGGCCCCAGGTTGAATTAAGATTTATAATGTTATGTTTTCAAGCAAAAGAAAGCCCAAGCAGGTTTTTTGTTTGAAAACGCAACTGTGACGTAACATACAAAAAGTAACCGGCACCTCCAAATGGTCACTTTTAGAAAAAATACATAAAATTTTGTGTGACGTTTGCGCCGTCGAGACGTTACATATAAAACTGTTAAAAAGCTCATGATACGTATACGTATAGAAGTCGATGTTCACTTCGCCAAATAATTGGCCTGAAAATTGTGAATTTGGACACAATAGTGACACTCCGCCGTTCATTGTCACTTCAACAAGGAAATCGTCACTACTTTTAAAAAAACTTGTATCTTCGTCTGCCAATGAAAAGAAAATTGTAGTAAGTATGTATGGAACGCATATAGACTTACTGCGTTTTAACTTTGAGGAGCAGCGTGAGATACGAGATTTTTTCAAAGTAGTGACGAAATATTGACGCTGAAGTAACAATGTTTCTTATAAACCCCATATCAAAATAGGCCCCCATAACCCCATAACAGAATTGTCAATGTCAAGCGTCAATATCACTGCGGTGAAGACCACTGTCAGTTATTCGGCATTGTTGGGAGAATTGGTAATCAGCGAATGTAATTAACTTTATGTGGAAATTATCTATTATTGGCTTTCGTTCAGAAATACCTACTATTTCAAAAATTGGTAAATAATATTTATAGCACAATATTATAGGTACCTATAATACTGATTTCAACTGAAGTAGTCTTCTATAGAAAAAAAATTGGCATCAGAGTGGACATACATACTACGATGTTTACTACATTTTTATGCAGTGTATAGAATTGTAGTTAATTTTTTGGTAACAAATCATTGCTTACAGACTCGTAAATCGTAAAGTGTGTTGATATATATTATTAAAATGATGTCCGAAATTAAAATTCTAGACACTTTGACATTGGAGTCTCGAAAACTTTTTTTTGATCTGATTAATTTTTAAAAATACAGCGTCAAGTAAAATGTCAGTTACGTTACATTTTCATGCAAGTACTTTATTAACTAAATTTATTAAGAATCACCACTCAAGAAACACACAATATTGTGCAAAATCACTTTGAAACTGCGCGAGTTAAACTAAAATAGTTATTTTATAATTTCTGTATTTTCAATAGGTTCTATGTTGGGTCTCAGAAAGTCCAGAGGCTCCGCTTTTTTCTCCTCTGCGTCTCGTTTTTCTTGTGCTTCAAAAGCGATTTTTCTTGCACTCCTAGATTCCATTTTTATCTTAATGTAGAACATTCTGAAAATGAAAACGAACATTGTTAAAGTTTCCCGTAGGCAGAAAACCTTCGCAAATTATTACGTTAAAAGAAAACGTGATCTTGCGTTGTTCTCAAACTTTGAAGTCTATTTCTGCCTTCAATTATTATTATCTTAGACCTTTAAACGAGCAATTCTTGTATATTTATTTATATATATATATATATAAATATTATATTTATATATATATATATATATATATATACCGACGATCTCGGAAACCGCTCTAACGATTTCGCTGAAATTTGTTGTGGGGGTTTTCGGAGGTGAAAAATCGATTTAGATCCCGGATTAGCCTTAGATCCCGGAACGTGAATTTTCGTGTTTTCATACATTTTTCTTTCGCGTTAGTAAACGCAAAACATGGTCGTTAATTTCGCCGACCGCGCATCGGCTGGGCGTAGCTCAGTCTTAAGAGGTGGGTCTAATGTTCGCAAGCACATCGCAGGTGCCAGGGTTTCGATTTTTTTTTGTATTTATAAGAGTTTTTTTTATCTAAAGACGTGATATAATAAAATAGCCGCCCAGATTAACCTTAAAATATTTTAATACGAACAAAGAGACAATAAATCATTTCTTCGTATGAAATAAATAATTATGTAGATAATATTATTTCCTTGCTCTAATTACGATTTTGTTTTTATTGTTTTACGTTCTTTTTTACAAGCGACTAGATAACATGATTAGGTATCATATTGCCTTCGTGTTTCGTGTGTATGATAGTTGAATAATTTAACCGCCTAATTAGCTTCCTGTCTAAATGTTTCGTCGACTTTGCCATCACATACATACATATAATCTCGCCTGTATCACATAAAGGCGTAGGTAGGCAGAGCACATGACTAGTAAGTTTCAGTGTCACTCTTGGCAAAAAGGGTTGAAAGAAATCCAAATTGTGACATTGCAGTGACCGGTTGCCAGCCTCTCGCCTACACCACAATTTAACCCATTTCCACAGTCGACTTCTACGACACCCACGGGAAGAAAGGGGGTGGTGAAATTTTTAACCCGTCACCACATGGGTGACTTTGCCATTTGCCATATATAATTTATTTAGATCGATATGTTTAGTTTGGCTACCCGCTGTTGTACCTTTGACTTAATTTGATTTTTTCGGAATTTCAGCGGGTACGGATATTTATAGAAACTATTGCATTAATATTTAACCTGGAATATACTTTTTCCATAGAAATATTACACATAGAATAGTAGTTTCCATACAACTCATCGGCCAACAATGAAGCCAAAACCCGATCGATGTGTGCGTGGAACGCTCCTGTTTTACGCTCACCCCACGCTCACATGCATATAAAAATGTTGCCAGAGAAAAATGATTTCGCTCGAAGTTGGGATTTTTACAAAGTTACTTGTTACTTGGTTATATTAATTAATTACTACTTAATAAGTTTTTGTGTGTGTTCTATGGATATGTTGTAAGTAATGGTTGAAATGAATTTATTTTAATGAACATATTGTGTGCCTATACAAATAAATTTCTGTTTGGTTACCTATTAAGTATCTGAAGTTACCGGGTACATCAGAAACCCTTTTGATATGCTGCGACTCTGTCCGTCTGTCTGTCTGTCACATTTCTAAATATCTTAAGAACTGTTCTACTTATGATATTGATTTGTTTTTAACATCTACAAATTGGGAGCGTTATTATAGTGCTAACACATGACCGTACGAGGACCCTGCTGCACCAAAGTTATGCAATTACTATCCTGTAAGTGGGAGCGAGAAAGAATTATTCTTTTCTAGCTCCCACGTAGGTACAGGAATTCATGTGTAAACACATTTACTTTTAATTTATTAACATTGATTATCAGCGCAATATTTACACATGAAATAAAACTGTGAAATATCGAAAGTTTTAGTAGTGTGAAAAGCTTTTCCTTCGTATTTTTCCGGAAACGTTTGTATTTCTCATGATAGTTCAGTCAATTTCAGCATTTATTATACTGAGACTGACTGAAATACGAGTACCATGACATTCGTACGTTGCACAGACAGAAGCAGATTAGTCGGAAATCTAAAATGAAAAAACATTATGCTATAATTCTTAGCAAGAATTAGAATTTCGATAAAACAACAAAATTTATGTCTTTGAGAAAACTTAGGAAAATATTTTTTCATTTTAAAATGTATTTCTTTAAATATACATACAAAGAACCTAAAATTCCTGTAACTTATATTTTAAAAATCATTTGGCGGAAAAGAAAATCATTGGACTGGCAACATTTGTAAGAAATGGCGGACAATAAAAATTGCAATTTTAGTATTTACAATTTCGTAAAAATATCACATACTTTCGCGTGGAATGTAATATCGGGCGGTTTATTTTTATTATATGTTGTGTTATAACATCCATTCTCGACACAAACTACAATATTACTCGCAAATGAAATTTTTTTTCGGGAGATGTTTTTAGAACGACTTGAAATTGAGTACTGCGAGGGCCGTTCGGATACAATCACACAAGTGCGAAAAAAATTCGCACTTGGCATGGCTGCACTAGGACGTTCGGACTTCGGACACACCATCTGGTGTTATTAATCTAAGACTTTTTCAGTACCTACAGATGGTGCTTTTTTATCGCACTAGTGCGAGCAGTGGTTCATTTCATGTCAAGTCAAAACTTTGGAGGGCCATCTGTACTGTCTCACGCCGTGTCTTGCGTGGGCGACGGTCCCGTGACCGTCGCCGTCGCGTCTCATCGCATCGTCTACTTCCATATCGATAAGGTTTGATTTCGTATGCGTCACATCGCCGTCGCGCGACCATCGCGCGACCGTCGCCCACGCAAGCCACGGCGTTACGATATGCGCGCGGAAAGGAAATTCGTAACTCGTGTCGATTTAAAACACCCCATTCGGCCGTAAAATTTATCGCCACTCGTTTCGAACTTCCTTTTCTCCGCACTTACAATAATTGAACTTACTATAATTCTTTTAATATGATCTTACATGAATGCAATCGTAAATATCGATACTTTATTAACAAGCTGCTACAAGCTGTTACAGTAAACGTGTCAAGCAGTTCCCGACCAATTTCATCATTAGTAAGCCAATTTAGTCATTATTACCTTTTCCGTTGGAGCTATTCTAAGCTGACCTTCTCATTCAAGATAACGTCCTACTAACTACTTTTGCTAAAAGAAAATTAGTCTAAATAGTGTCAATCCATACTTATACTTACTAATTTTATAAATGGAAAGTGTGTGTGTCTGTTTATTTGTCCGTCTTTCACTCCAAAACGGAGCGACGATTTGACGTGATTTTTTATGTGGAGATAGTTGAAGGGATGGAGAGTGACATTGGCTACATTTTGTCTCTTTCTAACACCCCACTTACCTAAAATGGGGGTGGACTTGTATGGAGCATTCCGCATATTTGCGAATTTAACGCGATCGAAGACGCGGGCAAAAGCTAGTTTAACTATGTATGTAAATGTGACACAGATAATAAACGGATTCGATTCCCGGCTTCGCCACCAGTGGGCTTGATCGCTTTTTCTTTAGTGTATGGTATCTATTTCAGTTTATAACGTATAATAAAATTAAATAATATAGGTATGTATTTATACAGGATGATAGAAAAAGGACCGTTCAAACTTTACATTGTGAATTTGGAGGTTATAAATGTTATAATGAACAACTTTTATTACGGGACCAATGCTGAATCGCGAAAAAAAATTGGCTCTTCCATAGAAATGAGCGGCACCATGACAGTCAATGAAACATACATTTTTTTTGCGATTTCAGCGTTGATCCCATAATAAACATTGTTCATTATGACCTCAAAAGTCACTATGCAAAGTTTCAAAGGTCTTTTTTATATTACCGTGTCTAGAAAATACAACTGATGTCAAGAGATTCATAAAAAAATAAGTATTGTTACTAAAGTATCTCGCGGGACCGTAATATGAGTAGATTTTGTTTTTCTGTCTCTAAGACGGTCTATTATCAAATACCTTAGTACTGATAAATTGGATTTATCCATAGATAATAATATAGGTTTTGATTAGATCAAGGCCTGACACTACCATAACGACCTTAATTACTTTTATAGGTATTTGGAACAATGCCCGTGCAATGCGTGCATATACGATACGATACGATATGCTTTGCTGTGAGTAATTGTAAAGATGTAATAAAATAATTACAATGAATAAAGATAGGACTGGAACTGCAGCTATATAGATAAGGCAAAATAAAAGTGTCGATGAAGACAATTTTGGGGAATCTTTTCAAGCTCGCTCCAGACTATGCGTCAATCACAGCGCGACGCCGCGAACACGAGTGTGGAACTCTCTGCGTATCGAATCCACACTCGCGTTCGCGGCGTCGCGCCGTGATTCGCGCGCATAGTCTGGAGCGGGCTTAAGGGTTCGCTCGAAAATGCAAAAGGGAAATCTCTTATAAACTTTTTTAAATTTGAAAAAGCATTTATACACTTATTTAAGTATATAACAGTTGATGCTGCACTTAATATGATAACTATTGTTTCAGGGTGCAGTCTGCATGTAGATAATCGTGAAATAAGACCCCTCTTTTTTGTCTTTTTCTTTTGTTTTGTTTTTTTTTCGTTTTCTAAGCAAAATAACAGCAAGTGTCATGAACCCGAAGCTAAGACTGTTCATGAGAAATTTTTGAAATGACATGAAGATCCATGGGGAGCCATTTTTTGAACCACCAAAGGGTGTGTTCCACTGTGGATGAACAGTGCAGTGCAGGCACAGTGTCATCATCATAAGGCCTCGTACATCTCTTGATAGACGATTTAAACAAAGTCTGAATGCGAGAAAGAACTCTTTTCATGACTATATTATAGACCTATCTCATGATGAAGACTGTTCATCATCACGGCTACCATATCCGTGAGAGAGAACAAGTTTACCTCACAATATGCACACATTTTGGTTTCATAATTCGTCCACCATATCACGACAATATTCTGCCGACGGAGAGTAGTGTAATGCCAGATTATGACTGAGTCCAGAACATGGAACAAAACACTCACATCAGCACAATAGCAGCCGGAATGATGAAGCCAGCACTCATGATGAAGACTGTTCCAGGGAAGACGTTCAGGGTCCGCATGTAGATCCAGGTGTAGAGTGGCTGGAACATCAGTGCCGCTAATGTCTCCGTGAGTGAGAACAGTGAGTTTACTTTCGCTGAAAAAAAAAATGTTTTACAGACGATGGCAAGATCAATAAAAAAGGTTTTGAACTAGATAATGAAAGAAATATGGAACGGAAACAAGTGAATGATGAGATGAGGGGTGATAGAGAGGTATGGAAAAAAAGGACATGCTGCGCCGACACTAAATGACTGGGATAAGGACAGGTGAATGATGAATCAAATCAAGGGTGAACAGGCATCTTCTGCATTTTAACGTTATCTTGAGAAGCGGTAAATATTAATGTTAGGATAAGCCCTTGGAACTAATTTGACTAAATATAAGTATAAAAGCTGGCTTAATGAGAGCCGGTCGAGTAGCGCTCCATACACAGATATTATGTATCGTTCATTAAAGACAAGGTACTTTATTTTAGAACCAAAAGCAAAAGATTTGGGTGACAATACAGAGAGTATTGTCATCCAAATCTTTGTATTGTCACCCAAATCTTGCTTTTGGTTCTAAAATAAAGTACCTTGTCTTTAATGAACGATACATAATATCTATGTATGGAGCGCTACTCCACCGGCTTTCGCTATGCCAGCTTTTTTATATTTAGTCAATTTAGTTCCAAGGGCTTCTCCTAAAATTAATATTTATCGCTTCGTAAGATAATGTGAAAATTCAGAAGATGCCTGTTCACCCTTGATTTTGATTCATCATTCGCCTGTCATTATCCCAGTCATTTGGGATCGTCGCAGCATGTCCTTCTTTTCCATAAAGCGTATTTCCCATATGGTGTAAGTACCTGTTTCATCTTTTTCGACCAGTTTCGAAATAATGGACCGCAACGATGTGAAGGTACTTGCATTGAAAAATTCGACGACAGGAACTGAAACAGAATAAGTACGGATTTTATAATGGTGTTTTTAGTTAAGTTGCAAACAAGCAATACCTTGGTTAATGCCATAGGCAAAATGTAGCTGTACGATTCAGAATTATAGAGAAAAACACTGTTGATAGTCTTAACCATCTTAGTGGTGAATATGGGAATCCTACAGCAAAGACAGATTATAACAATGAGCGACGAGCGTTTCTTCAAAGACTTTTTTTTCTCGTACTAGTAAGCTATAAAAGTAACTGTTGTCTAGCTCTCATTGGGGTCTGTTGTCTCGCTGTCATTGGGGCTAAATTATACAACGCGCTTCCCGCCGAAATTATCGAATTGAACGATTCATTGTTCGATAAAAAACTCAAATCGCTATTAATTGAACTGGTGTGTTATAACATGGACGAATTCATGAACAGAGAAGTGGCCAACCCAACCACAAAAAATTGATAAAATCAAAGTTCATATAAATAGGTAAAAATAAAACTTTATAATGTAGATTTTTATCATGTGAAATGTCTTAATACTAATTTACTTAAGTATAAATTATTGTATTTATACTTACTTATAAAAAATTACGTGTAAAATATCATATTTTATCAATAAAAAATCTGAATCTGAATCTAGATATGCATAGTAATTTATTTGTTGCATATCCACGATATTGCAATAGTCCCTCTCATCCTCTAATCTCCAAGATATGAACAAACTCCAATTTTAAACTATTGCACGGCACCATTTGCCCCTCTGATTTTGGAGGTGTCCATGACCTGTAACCTAAGGCTTCCGCACTTATTAGAAATCATAAAAAAGGTTGCTTACATACCTAGATACATCTCGATATCAGTGGTCACGAAAGCAATCCAAATGGAGCCGACAAACTTGCTCATAATGGAGATGGTACAGAGCAACGAGTCTTCCACCTGGAGCTTCTTGCTTAGCACTGTTATTATAAACATTGCACCTGGGAACAATAAAATAGCATTCATGTATGACCTTCATAATATTTTGTCAGTTGAAGAAGATAAGAAGAAGCAGAAACAGGTTTTAGGGTACTTTTGATTCAATTCACCTTGAATATGGATGAATTTGGAATAAGTGCATTCACAAAGTCTTTTCGTCTATTTATATGATATATTGTGTAAAAAAAGTTTTTTTTGTATCTCTGATTTTTTTAATTAAATAGGCAGCAAACGAGCAGACGAGCCGCCTGATGGGAAGCAGTCATCGCCGCCCATGGACATAAGCAACATCAGGGGAGTCACTTATGCGTTGTTGACCTTTGAGAACCCTAAATATTCCAATTTTGCCATGTCATCCTATATTAATATGTTCAAGGCTTCAGATTAGATGCACTGATAGGATAGGTACCAAATTTACCCATCTTTGATATAGGTTGTGCGAAAATCGATTGAGAACAAAACGTTGATTGACTTTACGTGGAATTCACATCAACCGCTCGAAGTCGGCCTATTGTAAAATTAATAGAGGAATAAATAAGTAGAAATCTCTCTATATATCACTGAAAGAGGAAAATTTTATTGGCATTTTGCTATGCCACTGCGAGTTACAACTTGTCTGAAGTCATACCACGTCGCCACTTTGTAAAGTCGACGAAATATAATCTGAACCTACTGGGATTATATTTCCTAAACCAGACCTTTAATAATATTGAATTCGTATCGGCTTCAGGGTCTAGGATAGGTAAGCAATATATACCGGGTCCGTTTATAATTTGCGATAAGGAATAAGTTATGGATAACGCATTGACATGTTGCAGATGCACATAGGTTATCTACTTATCTATGATAAATTGCGTACCTAAATTATGTCACTTGACAGCCATGTACATTTTATCGTTGATTCGTTTTAGCAACTGAACACATACTTTTAATGGTTACAGAGTCGACATCTGTCAAAGCCTTTCAGTTTGTCTACTAACCAATTTCACCATTCCCTTTCCTCCCGTGGGTGTTGTAGAAGTCAATTGTGGGTTATGTTAGAGATGAATGTTGATGGATGGAGAGGGAGGGGTAAACCCAAAAAACGATGGATGCATTGTGTGAAAGAGGATATGAGAAAGAAAGATGTGAGTGTTGAGATGACGAAACAGAGAGAACGGAAGAGGAAGACATGTTGTACCGACCCCAAATAATATGGGATAAGGGTAGGAGGAAGAGAGGGCAGCAATTAGCAACACAGTCACTTAAGAGGGCTTTCATGTTAAAAATAGTGAAATCGCAGCCGAGCGCTCGATCATACCGTGTGTGGTATCAAATTAAAGGGCTTTGCGAGTAGTTTATAAATATATATCACATTATAGGACTTTTTCTACTTGGTCTAACAAAATTTGAGAAAATGTCCAAAAGTGGTAATAATTGTACCGGTGAAGGCTCGTTTTCAAAAAATTGGCAAAAATCAATAATAGCAATTTATAATCACTAAGGCGTAACAGCAATTTAAGTAAACGTTGCAGATTAATTTAGTACAAAACTTACTTCGATGTGATGTAGATTTTCAAAGAAATTGTCACTTAATTTTAGGTAATTTCTGAAAAAAATTGAATTCGCCTTAGGCTAGTTTACTCTTTTTCAAAAACTTAAAATAAAAATCTAGTATGAAATGATTGTGGTACAGGATATACAAATTATAAATTTACCCGTTTTAATATTCAAAATTGTCCAAATTTTACAAATAAGATCGACTGATTCAGCTCTATACGTGCGTTTTTCTAAACGTCCATTAGAGAAAAATTCATAATTAATTTAGTGAGTTAGTTTTCAAAAATCCAGTCTTATAAAAATCAAGATAATAGTATGCTCTAACTGGAACTTGAATTAAATAAATCTATTGGATAACGGAAAGTGTAGTATTTCACCGACTAAAACTATCAATTTTACATTCTTTTGACGTTTTTTTTGAAAGCAGCCTTAAATATTATAATCGGTCTTTTTCAATCCCTTCATCGCTAAAAGTGGCACTGAAGCAGTTTCATTTGTTTTCCCTACTCTTTTTGGCAATACAGGCGTGAGCTTATATGTATGTATACTAACCGATGGAATGCAATACGATGGAGTAACTGGTGAAGACACCGTATTTCACCATGTCCCAGTTGAGTTGGTTTCTCAGGTACAGATAAAATACTGAGTGTTCCGCTGAAAATAATAAATAATTCGTCATTAGTGTTAAAATAACAAATTAAACGTTAATTTTAATACCTATTCACTAAAATATTTTGTACGCATTTCAATTTGTAAATGGAGACTAGGTACGTGTTTATGGATAGTCGGTTTCTTCTCTATGTGCACGAATTTCACACAATAAAGATTATTCATTCTAGAACGGGAAGAGATGGCTCAGAATTGACGTAGGTGACTAATGGAAATAGTCATGTGATTTCTGAGCTATCAATAGAGTCATATTACGGCCCTCTTGACACCATTTCTACCAAAAACATCTGGCGGGCAAGCATGGTAACGTGATATGGCCTAAATGCCGCTACCGTGCTTGCCCGCCAGAGCTTCACAAGGTCTTCGTCCATTTTATAATGAGGCTAAGGCGGTGGCTCAATATACAAAGGCGTGGAAGGATTTTATGAAGGCCCTATCGCCGTGTGCCTGCTATACGGCCACAACTCAAAATTTTTAATTTTCTGGATTATTGCAGATTCGTATTTAAAATTGTTCAATTTACGACCTTATTTCGAGAGCCATAGCAAAAAAGGTCCTTAAGAGCCTTTTTCTCACAAGTGGCCGTATGGAATTGACCATAAATTGTCAGAATATTCCCTGCAATACGGCCACTTGCCAGTTTGTTCCCATGTAAACCGACGGCCGTTTTGAGTTGTGGCTGTATAGCACACGTTTTAAATGTAAGTTTTGAGTTGCGTCCTAAAAACTTGAGTGATAATTGCGATAAATCCCTTTAAATATTATGTCAAACAGTCAGTATCACACTAATTATTACAAAATTACCAGCCCGACGCCGAAACTACTACACAAAATGATTAAACAAATCTCAACTTTGTTTTCTTACAAGTGCAGTTCAATATGTCTCATTACTAAGGTCATCATTATTTTTAGCAGTCAGCACACGTTGTTCTCTACTTAAATTATTAAAAAAACTAGACTTAAGATATTTAACGGCATTTGTCGAAAGTGTCTTAGTTGTCAAAGCGGACCCCAGGCTTCCATGAGCCGTGGCAAATGCCGGGATAACACACAGTCAAGGAGGATGATGATTTGTCGAAAGTGTCTTAAGATCTGCCCTTTTTCCGCTAAACTTGGTTATGGGGCACTCGAAGGCTATATGGTGCACCGTCAGATCTGGGTGGCCACACTGTCACTCCACAGACTCGCACCATCCCCATCTGCACCAAAAAGATGAGCAGTTTCCGATGCCTGTCCTGATACGGTTCAGCCCCAGTATCGAACTCGTACAGCTCTGTAGGAAGAGCTCTGGCTACCCAGCCCATTATCCATGCCTCTAAGGGGCTTACTTGTGACCCACTTTAGTAGAATTCAATTTGAGGGGGTAGTCGAGACTTCAGTCTGAGAGCCTTTATAGCGCGTCGAGGTCTCGGTGGATGGGTAAACTTGTGTCTGCTCGAATCTTGGCGATTTCACGAAATAGGCACTTTTCTCGGCGGAAGTTTAGAGGTAAAATATGAGTCAGCACCGGCAACCAGTGTGTGGGAGTTGGTTTTAGGCAGCCTCTGATGAGTCGCATAGCTGGGCGTTACCGCGGTAGTATGGGTGCTGTTTGGCCACACCGCTGAGCAGTACTCGGCAGAGCAATAGACTAGGGATAGCGCGGTTGTCCGAAATGTTGCTGCGCTGGCACTCCAGGTAGTTCCAATAAGCTTGTGAATGATGCTGTTCCGGGTCTTGAGCTTCTCAGAGAGGCTGGTCAGGTGTTTCTTGAAATTCAGGCTTCTATCCCGGGTGACATCAAGATACGTAAGCTACAAAGTTTTGTTTGTTTCAATTTTAAATAAATAATTAATATTATTTGGTAATGACGTAATATAATGTTGATGATTACAAGCTAGTTACACATAATTATTGCTATCGTTACTTTCAAAGTTCGTAAATAAAATTATTTTAACTATTTGGTGTTTTTTCATATATATTTGCATGATACCTTTATTGAATAATATCGTTTAATTTTGGACGCATCTCAAAATCATAAAAAAATGTTTCTGCAATACAGCCATAACTCTAAATACCTGTCTTTCAGGCATTGTATCTTTAAAAAAAGATTTTTTTTGCGAAAAGTGGCGTGATCTTATGGAGGGTTATATCATTCCGAGTAAAAATAGCTAAATTTCAAATTCATAGACCTAAAACTCAAGAAGTAAGATCCTATTTAACATCCTCAACTATACTCTCAAAACTTTGAGACGCGATTTCTCGAAAAAATGGTTTTTTGAATTGTGGCCGTATAGCAGGCACACGGCGACTATGCACCTATGGGGTGCCCTAGGCAACAACAACAATTAACAAATCAAAATAAGTCAACTCACACATGCTTGGTCCGTAAAGTATGAAGACGCAGAATAGAGTGAGTAGTACTTTTGTCCTTCCATTGCGTTCACGTTGCCGATAGGCAACAACCACTGTGTCTGATACGTGTGTTATATCGAAGAAGGAGACGTTTTCTTCTTTTTTTCGTTCAATCTGCGGAAAAATTTAATATATAATAAACATAACGAAATCTGGCACAGATAATGAAAGGAGATCGGACATGTCGGGCTATTTGTATTGAGTACGCCTGTCGGAAGTTCTTGAACCCACACATTTGTAGATGGACCTTCCTATTGCGCAATACATCATTTCCAAGTCTGTGTATGTACATGCGAACGACCAGCGAGACATGTCACGCACGCACACGACGACTACAGTATGCTCAATGAGCTAAGTGGCTAAGTGTGAACCTGATAATTAGAAATTACAAAAAATAAGTCCCAAAGTAAGTTCAGAAAGTGACTAATTATTTCAATTGTGATGTAATATAATATGTATAAGTATGTCCATCCATGTCCAAGATAGCCATACTCAAGGATCGTTATTGCTCGTTTGTTTAGAATTAAGATACAATATAGGAGGTATATTCAAAATCAATTACTTTCGGTTGCTTTTTTATTTTGTTTCGTGTTTTTCTACACATTTTTACTAAGGTACTGGGGGGCAAATCTCGACTGGGGGTTAAATGTAACTGGCCAATTTTTTCCATGTTTTACAATGTTTGCATTATTAAAAAGATTTTCCTCCGGTTATATACATATATGGTAGGCGTGTTCAGTGGATACATGTAGAACTCAACATCATAGTGAAATAATGGAAAAAAATGGATTTGTTGCAATGGCCCCAGTCGAGATTTGCCCCGCTGTACCGTACTTAAAAAAGACGGTGCAACAATTTTTGAATATAAAGTTATTTATGTTTATTGTTTCCGAGTACGCAACGTGTCAAAAGGCGCCAATAGCCCAACAATATCTAAAATGTAAATCAATATTATACCTACAAATAATAAATATAATTATCAATGTTAGGTCAATGACCAAAACAAAAGTTAAAGGCCACAGTAACAGTAATAGGCGTAAAAGACAGATGTTTTCGATAATTATAATTATTATCCTCATTTAAAATAATTGTTTGTTTTCTCAAATTGTCCTTTAAATGTACAGTCGATTTCATAAATAAATGATTAAATCTAAGCCTACATAAATGATAAATGAGGTTAGAAAGGTACAATTTAAAACACTTTGACGACCGGTCTGGCGCAGTCGGTAGTGACCCTGCCTGCTGCGCCGCGGTCCCGGGTTCGAATCCCGGTAAGGGCATTTATTTGTGTGATGAGCACAGATATTTGTTCCTGAGTCATGGATGTTTTCTATGTATATAAGTATTTGTATATTATATATATCGTTGTCTGAGTACCCACAGCACAAGCCTTCTTGAGCTTACCGTGGGGCTCAGTCAATCTGTGTAAGAATGTCCTATAATATTTATTTATTATTTATTTATTTACTCCCTTCGGTCGTGTTTTAATTTATCGTCACTCGTTCCGAACTTCCTTTTTTGCGCACTTGTATCGTAATGTACTATTTCAGCATAGATGATGCTTTTTTATCGCACTAAATAGTGCGAGAAGTGGGTCTTTTTTGTCCGGTCGTTACTTCAGATGGCCGTAGTTTTACTAGCCTTGCGTTAAAAGTACCGTTTAATGAGCCTATTTATATAAATCTTTGTTTTTTATATGTCTCTTCAATTATGATGGACAAAAATGGACATCTATGACATTATGCAATTTACTTAAAATAAATAAATAAATTATTATAGGACATTCTTACACAGATTGACTGAGTCCCACGGTAAGCTCAAGAAGGCTTGTGTTGCAAGTACTCAGGCAACGATATATCCATACTAATATTATAAATGGGAAAGTGTGTGTGTCTGTTTATTTGTCCGTCTTGCACGACAAAACGGAGCAACAAAAATAACGTGATTTTTTTAAAGTGGAGATAGGTGAAGCCGCGGGCAAAAGCTAGTATATAAGTAATATACAAATACAAATACATAGAAAATATCCATGACTCAGGAAGAAATATCTGTGCTCATCACACAAGTAAATGCCCTTACCGGGATTCGAACCCGGGACCGCGGCATAGCAGGCAGGGTAGCTTACTGCTATAATATAGAAATCAAGAGTTAACGTATATGCACCGACTAGTAGGTATTAGACAATAAATGCATTCACACTTACCACAGGAAGGCCTTTGTCTCGCAACCACTGTTCTGGCTCTTTTAAGCAAAAACATCCGTATGCAAGAATCACAATAAACCCCACCAATGTCATACTGAAAATGCCGTAGTATCCCATGTTCTTTAACAGATATCCACTTATGCCGATCCCAAGAGGCAGGCCTGCTGTCATACAGAAGTTGACAAGACCCACTCGAAAAGTCCTTGTTTCCACTGAAGTGATATCACTGATATAACTGAACACACCAAGAAACATTGTCACCCAACCGCCGGTAAATGCTGGGAATATAGTCTCCATCAACACAGTAATTTCAACAGGGATTTCGTAGAAGAAGTACACATTGATCAGGTTACTGATGGACGTCAGTATTTCTCCAAGAATCGGGAGCAAGATGCAAATTTTCCGCTTTCCTGTTCTGTCACTCCACGCTCCTAAAAATATTATGATTATACACGGAATCGCTGTTTGCACCAGTCCTCTCCAAATGTCGATAGACGAGATCAATTTCTGAACTTCTTGTTCGTAATATGTGTAGTTGTTACTGGTCTTCTTTACTAGAGCATCACAGATTTCATCACCGAAGGCCTTATTTACTCTGCAAGCTTTGTCTAAATTAAAATTTCCCATTGCAAACCTTGAGATTACGCTTGGTATAATAAGTCCAGCTAACATAGGTTCAACTGTTATGTTGTCTTTGATATATGCTAGCTTTTCTTTGAACGTTTTATCTTTAAACTGTCCAGTTTCTGTTTCACGTAATGGATCATCTTCTAATTTTTCTGTAGATTTCTTCTTTTCTTCTACCATTTTGTTGTGGTTTGATACTAACAGTTTATTATCTATCACTACTCTTCCGAGTGTTATATTGTATACCGGCACATTATTGACTGATTAGCCAGTTCGATATCAATTTCGTACTCATAGACGGAGATAATATATAGTACTTCTTCCTTGATAGCAAGTTTTGATTTACAAATACTCGTGAGCTAGTTACTATTGATAGTCATAAGTGCTTTATTGCGATGTACCTTTCCGTTGATAATATTGTTACTCTTTGTAAATAGTTAATTTAACAATACATCGCAGACATCTCATTAGATAATTGAAGCACGTGTTTAGTATCACAAGTCATTAAGAGTTGTTGTCACATTAATAGGTACTAGTTTATAATGTTATTTTGATTTTAATTTTCCTTGTTCACGAAATTGCCATATAATAGAATTATCTGAAACAAAAAATAATGAGATGATGAATAACGCTAATCTAATCGTGCACTTATTCTATTTATAGTAAGAAAGTTGTTTACAAAAAGCGCGTAGGCTTTTTTTTTCATTACCTAATTAACAGTCTATAAATAAAAGAAGAAAACAAGTCTACTTATTTCATTAGGACTTGTATGAGTTCAACCAAAGACCTACATAACTTCGTATAGACACTAGACAGATAAAGTCTAAGAAAAAAACGTACCCCAAACCCATACAGAAAAAGGTACGGTGAGTTAGATGGCGATACACCTTTGGGATACGCTCGGCTAGATGGCGCTAATATTAATATTTGTCATTTTAAAACATATCAAGCTAAGAATATGTAAATCAATTATAAGTAAGTATATTTATTTTTGTTTGCATATATTTATATTTATGTATTATATAAGTATTTTTATGAAGTTAATCAGTTGTTTTCGATAATTGTCATTGTCATTTTTCTTTCTCCTTGCACCATTTTTACATGTCTCTGTTTGGCCCGATGGTTGACTAGTAGAGAATGCCATTAGGCATTAAGTTCGCCATTTGTACATTTTTGTTTTATTTGTGCAATAAAGTTTAAATAAATAAATAAATAAATATGAGCCAAATTGTCAAAACTGAGGTTCAAAAGTTTTAAGCCTGTGTCGAGAGATGGCAGTCTATGCACTGTGATTACACATTTTACTTTGACAGTAACTCTCTTTAATACTCTATCCTCTTTGGTTCAACCAATGCATGTGTGAAGAATTAATGATATAATACATTATACCTATAAGAAAACAAGGTAGGTTTGTGAAAACAAGTTTCATACTAGCACACCTCGGACACTGGCGATCAAATATATGAAAGAGGCGTGTTCCTAGCACACAGTCTAAGCTCGTGTAGGTGAACGCGTGCTATGTTTGTATGAGTGAAATGTGACAGGTCGACTGTTTGCGTTTTGACAGGCGGTAACTGTGAGGAAACCGAGAGGGGGTGGGCGGCACTTTCAGCGAGGAGCGGGAGTGGCCATACTGTACGACGGTACTCTTTATTATCCAGGAAAAGTGACATCCTGCGATTCAGGCATAGCCTTGTGCAGGTGTTACAGGCAACATCTATATTTTATATATTTAGCAGTGTTTAACTATAAGTAATACTGTAACATATCATGTCTAATCATAAGTTTCACTGTATCAATAAACTATTTTCATTTTTTCATTTTTCATTTTATTATACTGTGGTACTAGTAAAAGTGGTAAATCATGACACGAACTAACCACGCTAAGTCAGACCAGTACCGTTACCATGGGCTGCCCAAGTGAGAGCCGTATTACTTTACTCAGAAAGTAAGTGAGTTTACGTTTGTTTACAATATATTGTGCCTAACTTCACGCCAAAGAAGCTGCTTCTATCCCTTTCTAAGTTTATCAATAAACGGAGAAAGAACTATAGGCGCATGCTACGCCTCTGGCGTTTACGCGATGGAACTAAAATCATAAGTAAATGTAATTTACCTATCGAAATCTGTCAATATAGGTCTTCTGCAAATTTCTAAACATACGCACTGAGGGATTCTTCCTCTTTCACTTTATACTGATAAGAGTAAAAGAGACGCATGTCCACATGTCGATAACTTCGGTATTCGGTAGTAGGCCTCAAACCATAGGCCAAGTCATTCTGACGTGGCATTTCTGTCAAGTTACACAAAAATCCACAAATCACACGGAATTTTTACAATTATATTTGCAGTTTTAAATAAAATAATGCATTAATTTGCAACATGCAACATATTGCATTAATTTATAATATTACGTGAAATTCAAGATTAGCTAAAATTGAATAAAAAGATAAACCAGTGAACAAATCAAATAAGGTAATGAGTTATTTTTGGCCATCATATTGTACTATTTACAATTGAGATTATTATAATGCTCAAAGCAGTTTTTGGTTTCAGAAAGATGACGGAAGCTATGATTGAAATCAATATTTCCGAACAAACCCGTATGGTATTCAGTCAACATGGAAGATGGTTCAATTGATATTAATACTGTGGCACTCTGGCAGTTACGCTACTCAAAACCTTAGGGCAGCAGAGGGGAGCAGTACCAATTTATAGGTGTTTTTGTTCCGCGAATAATAAAATTTTCATTTGGATCCGTAGCTTTCTATGCAGACGTTTGTCTGCGTTTTTTTCGATTACTCATATTACTATTGTTTTTAAAAAAGAAATGCTTGCAGTGGTTGTACAAATGTTACACAGCGACGTAGGTAGTAGGTACGAGTAGGTATGTATTCTATATACACTGCAGAGGAAACTACATATTGTACAACAGAACTCACATAGCTCCGTATCTCGGCACTATTGTCGGTGGGTAAAAAGTACTTTCTCGCATTATCCCTTACAATTACCGATTGCCGACCGATTACCCCTATCCCTATCCCTAACCCTACCCCTATCCCTATCCCTATTAGGGTTTGCTCCCGGGAAATATCGGTACCGAAAGTACCGGGAATTCCCGGGATTTTCAGCCAAGCAAAGAACCGGGAAATGAACTTGAAGGCTGTAGGCATAAACCATATAATTTATGAATTTATTATGCACACTATTGGCGCTTTGTAAATAATTTGTAATTGTTCAAAAATATTTCTTTTCATTCATAAAACATTGTATTGTGTAGTTACTAAATAGTCATAAGTAAAGCATTTCAATATGTGCAATATTACTTTTATGATTAACAAAGTTATTGTTATTCCTGTAATTGTTTCTTCTGCTGTATGTTGTATTAAATATTGTATGTTTGCGCTGATGGCCAAGTTGCCAATGCTCCCAATAAATTTAAAAAAAAATTAGCTTTGTCAATTTTGATACAAGGACTTAGCTGAAATGTCAATCGTTGACGCTAAACCATGGACTTTAAATCTATGCGCTAAACGCCGATCGAAATTCAGTCTAGCTCTGTCATGTCAATACGGAAAAGTGATAGAGATAGCTAAGCTACGATAACGATGTTAATCATAATCGTTTGTGCATTTGGCTACGTGCCCTGCCAAAAAATTAGATACAATTTTTACTTGTTTCAAAATGCTTTTTCAACTCACTTTTGTATCAAATTATAATCTTCATATACACCCCATAATGGCCTAATCGCCTTCAAAAGTTCTACACCTTACCTTAGACTTTGTCGTTACCTATGTCGATGTCGTTGTAATTGATGTTTGATAAGTACGTAAACGCCGAATTTTAGGTTTTTAGTTTTCGTTTCACGTCAATTTATTAAATAATTAGCCTGTTACTCAAGAATATTACAAAATAAACAAAGTCACAGAATGAGATACTTTATTTCAGTAATAGGATAATTTTTTTGAAGCTTTTTTCCTTTGGTTCACTTCTAATATATACCCACGAGATATGGTGTTATGGTGACTATAGGTACAAGTATTGTGCATTGAGGAACTAACATGCCCATGAATTGGTACTGCCTGCTGCTGTAGGTAATCAGTTGATTCTTAACTGCCTCATTCATTATCAATTTGAACAATCTTCTACGTTGGGTTTGCTGAATACCATACGGCTGGCATGGAAATATTGTTTTCAATAATATCTTCTTTTTCTGAAAGCAACCAATATAATCATCTCAACTGTAGCTAAACAGTACAAAATGATGAATAAATATAAGCTTTGTAATAAGTATCAAACACTGGTTTCATCACTGGTTTATCTTTTTATCGAACTACTGACTAACTGGTACATTTAAGCTGTTCTTGAATTTCATGTAAGTAATATTATAAATTAATACATATTAGTCATAATTGTATTTAAAATTGCAAATATAATCGTGAAAATGTTGTGGGATTGTTATATAATTTGACAGTAATGACACATCACAGTGAATTGGTGGTTTACTTTTACGCTAGTGACTGTCAATGATTACTCACGTAAAGTATTGAGTTTTCACTAGAGACTGTCAAATAGTTCTGGTTCTATTGACTTCATACAATCAGAAAGAGAGCGCCTTAGCTGTAAAGTTAGGAACGTATTGAAAACTCGGAGTAAACACGTTAATAACTTATGGTACCGATGAAAATTTTAGTACGTGAGCGTTTCCGCTTGGAGCGCTGTTCAGTTTTTCCATACATTTTCCGTAACTCTCACTGAAAACGTAACGTATTTTTTAACTCAAAAAAGTCATGGTAAGGCTACAGATTAGAACCACGCATGCTAACGCTTAAGTTTTTTATTTTATTTCGCGCAATAAATATGTAGAGTGCCATATCAATCTAGTTAATAATATACATTATGGATAATATTTTAATTGGGTGAAATTACCCGCCAGACGAAGTTGTTCTCCTGTTTCTTACCTATGTAAGTTTTGTAAAACCATAAATTAAATATAACAAGATCATACCACCCCATACATTAAAATGCGACCGCCTACGAACGCGCTTACACTCCACCACACATAGCGAGGTGGCCTAGGGGTTCATGGCGTTTGGCCCGGATTGCTAAAAGACGCCGGTTCGAATCCGGCCTTCACCACTGGTGGTGCTCGTCATTTTTTCTTTAATATATGACATCTTATTTCGATTTTTAATTTATATATATATAGTAGTGTGACTACATAAAAAAAACACAAATCAAAATATTTGTTAAAATAATTTGATTTGTTCCCATAGTTGCGTACATAATTTCTATTTAATAAGTCAAAGAGAAAGATAAAAAGTAAATGAATTGACCGTGACTTCACTCTTCAGTATTTCATAGTAATTCCATAATAGCAAATCGTTTTGACAGTTCTTAAAAAGAAGCTGATTTGACTAGTAGGAAACTAGCCTATTGTATCACGTAAGTGTTAATATGCAAGTCACAGTTAAACTCACGAATTTGGTATTGGAAATCCCATAACATTGAGGAAGTATTGAGATCGGGAATTATTAGTACATTACGATACGAGTGCGGAATTTCCTATTCGCACGTGTATCTTATGACGTTTTTCACTACATGTTTTGTTATGTTTCGAACTGACAAGAAATGATCTACTTTGCGAACTAGTGCGTAGGAAAAGCACCATAATTATCTACTAAAAAAATATTACCTATTAGTTGTTTTTGTTACGATGCACCTACACTAGACCGCTTTATTCTGCAGCAACACTTTTTATTACAACGATAATATTAGGTAACTTACCTAGTTATTTTCTGTGTTGCCATTCCTCCACTATTACAAACAGGTTTTCATAACAGTAGGTAAATATATAATTACTATTTATTAGTTTAACACTACATAAAAAAATGGGATAGCAAACTATGCCTATGCAACCTTTTACTACACCGACCGGTTAAATGATATTTAGCAATATTTATTGTTTTAATAATTCATTTACCTTCTCGCAGTTTTTTTTTACCTATTGTTTTTTTTTCTAAGAAGTCTTACTTTTTTTAGGTACTTACAAAAATGTCAAGCTTCACAGCTCACAGCCGGCCAACTGCGCTTTGCGGTTGCGACTGTATTCCTGCCCGTTGCTGTCTCTTCGTATATCATTAAACTGTGAATCCAACTAAAACGTTCGTATCACGCTGATGTACAGTCAACAACACAGATGTGAGTACAGCCAAATTGCCAAAAGTTACACACCTTAACACTTTCGAAACCGGGCTCTACGCGGCGCTACGACATTTTCGCTACATACGGGGAAACCCATGTAATCGGCTACGCTTCTACGAGCGGTGTGCCCGACAGTCGGGTTCTTGGTAGCGAAAGTGTTAATGTGCAGGCAATAAACTTCTGTATACATACTTTTGGTACTTTGGCCAGTGGCGGCTAACTCCGCGATTCTATCGCCGCGCTACAAGTACATGCTGGCGGCCGCGAGTTCGCGGCCTAATCAGGGGTGGCGCGCGTTCTCACGGAATGCACGTTCGCACTTTCTATTGTTACATTACGTAGCGAGTTTTTTTCAAGGTTCATATACGATGTCCACATGTGGAATGGCTAATAATGCTTAGTTAAATAGATATCATGAATAAAATAGGACAATCTTACACTGATCTTATTGATTAAGTCCAACGGAAAAGTTCAATAAGGCTTGTGATGTGAGGCTGTAACAAAAATATATAAATACGGTATTTATACCTAGAAAGTACCCAAGACTTGAATATATAGTATAACTATTTATCTGAGAATTAATGCGTTTTAAACCATAGGCATTATCCTCAGACGCTGCGCACGTGCGGCTCGTTTCTTTGTTAGAATTTTGTAGGCATTTAAAAAGGCGGCATTTCGTGAACATCAAAGCAGTGGGCCTTCGGTACTTGTACTATTACATATTCTGTGCTTTGGCTGTATTCACAGCTGTGTTGTTGACTGTACCCGACCGGCTGTAGCTACTGCCGGCATTGTCGAAATGACAATCGTTAGGGCTTTAACACACTTACGATTTGCGGGCGATTTGAAATCGAAGCGAACGCGCAGCGAGTCCGCAGCGTGTTCGCCGCGATATCCAATGCGACAGTTTGAATTTTCCGGCAGTGCCATTATTGTTGCTTGTCCATCTGCCCACATTCGTAGGTAATAAACTACTACAAATATCGAGAAACTGAAATGGATAGAAATTAATTTTGCTGACGAATACAGCATGACGTCTCGACTCTAGACGCGGGGAACACGCTGCGCACTCGCGGCGAACTCGCTGCGCGTTCGCTTCGCTCTCATATCGCAATTGTGATAAGACCCTTACGGCCCAGCCACGACATTGGTCTAAGCGCGACAGCGGTGAGCGGCATCCATACGTACGAATGAAAAGTCCCATCGCTGTGTCTCGCTCCAATGTATGGCCGCCGCTCACCGCTGTCGCGCTTAGCCCAATGTCGTGGCTGAGCCGTTACGTGGCTATCGAAACGCAGTCTGGCTCTGTTGCGCTACAGCCGGCTTAGCCGCAATGCGAATCGTTGACGCTAATATATATAGATATATATATATATATATAGTCCTCCTCGCCGTGTCCGGCGACGGTGACTCCTCCAACGGTTATTGATCCGAAGCATGGAACGCTCTGATGTGGCTTGCGAAGCCAAACTTGGTTTTGAAAGTGCGATCACAGGTTGCGCAATGAAGCTGGCCGGCGGGGTTGTAGGTATAGCTATACGAGGGCTTCGGTCGTGTCTTACGGAGATGGCGTTTAGCATCCAGGTCTTCTAAACGTTGCCGCTCGTATTGTTCAACTTTTTTATACACAGTTGCGCGCCATTCAGTTCTACGCAACGCCATCTCCTCCCAGGAGTCACTCGGTATGCCGCAAGTGGTTAGGTGACGCTTGAGGACGTCCTTGTGGCGTAGGTACTGACCCCCCTGTTTCCTCTTTCCGACAGCGAGTTCGGAATAGAAAACCGCTTTGGGTAATCTACTATCGTCCATGAGTACGACGCTAAACGCAGTCTGGCTCTGTTGCGCCTAAATGGATGAGCGATAAAGATATATAGAGGCATTTTCAGAAATTGGAACCCAAAATTTGTGACAGTTCTTAACAAAAATTAACTCGATGTAAGTTTTGTGACGACAATTAAGAATAAAATTTGTCTCAAAACCAGCTTTTTACATGTTATAAATGTAGATTATTGCTTATAGTTTATATAATTAACACAAAGCATCGCCATTCAGCGAGGCAATGCGGCCAGCCTTTTGGGCACGCTGCCTGTTGGTGGCGACTTGCAGGGTGTTTTTGAGTTGTAGGTGTGTGTGTGTGTGTGTGTTTTTTTTAGTATGTACTTTTAGGTTTAGTTTATTGACGATGCATGTTGCGGATTTTCCATTGTCTTACTTTTTGACGAAGCTTGTAGCTAATAACGGATTTTGTATTCAGTTGACGAAGCCTGCGTTGCGGATTTGAGAATATGGTCTCTGAATAAATTATTATTATATTTACTGGCTTAAATTAACACAAAAGCAACATTTTTATTAAAATTTCATGCTTACTTTTATTGTCGTCACAAAACTGACATAGAGTTAATTTTTGTTAACAACTTAGACTAATTTTGGGTCCCAATTTTTGAAAATGCCCATTCTCCTCATTTGGCTACGTACCCAGAACAGCGATATAGACTAGCTAGCTACGATACGCTTACGAAGCATAACGCCTTGCGTGGGCGACGGTCGCGCGATGGTCGCGCGACGGCGATGCGACGCATACAAAATCAAAATTTATCGATTATGAAGTATGAGACGCGACGGCGACGGTCGCGCGACCGTCGCCCACGCAAGACACGGCGTTGCAATCATGGAACTTGCAATGGAGGATTTACCTACAAAGTCTACAAACTTCCCATAAAAATAGGTATAGGCACTTATATAAAAATGTTGGGATCACCATTAAGTAAACACTTTATATTAACAGTCATCATTTTAACCATTGAATAGAGTTTTTATCGATACAAAAACATAAGTAAAATGACGTGCGATTAGATGTACAGTCACCGTCAATAACATCGCACAAATAAAACCTGCAAAAATATCCGACACAATCTTGTTTCTAGAACCACAAAAACGTTTTTGTGGGTCTAGAAACACGCACGCAGCATAGATATCTGGCACGTGCCAGATATCTATGCTGCCTTCTTTTTGTACTCGGAAGGGAGTATCGGAAAATATCTCATAAACTACTTATGAGTATGCTATTGATTTGAAGCTTTATTAAAAAAAATGTCAACCGTTGATACAAAGAGTGAATAACGGTTGACATAACAAACGTTTCTTTTTTATATCTAAATTTTTTTAAACACAATTCTTTTTTAGACCAACATTTGACTTGACTAGGAACACTGTCAATAACAATGTCATTCCCAGTGAATGTGTAACTTTTAGTACCTATGTATAGTTGCTTCAATTGTCGTGAGCAGTCAAATATAATCTAGCCTTTATGGGACATCTTTTGTACGCGCAATCGACTCGTTGTATATTGTAGGTCTCGGCACAGAATATATAATAGTACAAGTACAGAAGGCCCACTGCTTTGATGTTCACGACATGCCGCCTTTCTGGGGACGCTATTGCACAACACCCTGCATTTTATGATTAAGCACTGAGACTTGGCACAGGTTGTTCCTTGGGTGGCCCTGAGTAGATAAAGATCGGGAGGCATTGAGAGCCCCCTTAATTTAGGAGGGAAGAGGGGGAAGGCTGGCGCCGCCGCGCTTCCTTTGAAACCATATTTCTCTAAAACTATACAAAATAGGGCATGCGATATATCATTTTCGGATAAATGAAGGACGAGGAATTCATTTTTGGAACAAAAAAAAAGTATTTTAGAACAAAAATACAAAATAAAATGGGAAAATCTGAAAACGAGTTTTTTTTTTTATACATATTATTGCACATTTTATGAAAACTGTAATGGTTTTTTCTAAATAAAAAATATTATTTAATAGCTACATTTATCTACTTTTAGAAAATGTATAATTTGTTATAGAAATATATTATAGGACCAGTGATAAAAAATAATTTACATCGCCCGATAGGGTGATTTGAATGCTCATTTCAATAAGTTTTGTCAATGATTTCAGGTATAATCACTATTTTTAACACACGAAAGCCGTAATCATTGTAGTTTATGGCTATTTTAGTGATTAATGTACTTAAAATAAAAAAATACAAAATTTTTAAAAAATATTAAAAATGTGATATTTTTTTTTAACATTATCCTATTTTGTTCTTTCTACACAATATATATCTAAAAGCAATAAATATCAATAAAAAGCCACATTTATACAGTTTATAAAAATATATAGTTTGTTATATAAATATATTACGAAACGCGAGATAAAAAATAATGAAAATGAAAATTTTAATGTACATCTTACGTTGCATTATTCGATGAGGTGAGGTAAAGGTACTACCCGCTATGCAGTGGAGTTCGTCTAGTAATACAGAAATATACTTATTCTAATAACGTTTACACATGTAGGTATATCACGACCCAGTACAGAAAATTGTAAAGTCCTATAATATAGTTTATTTTGATTGTAAAATAAAATTGCATGTGACTTATATTGCAAAAAAATGTCTTAATCACGTTCTCCTCTCCTAAAGCAGTTCTGCATGCATAGGCTTGAAGATTTTTTAGTTTACTAGCAGAATTTAGTTACTTCCTTTGGGCCCCCTTAAATCGGTTTTACCCATCCATAAAAGATAAAATAAAAATCGTCATATTCTTCCTTTCAGTATCAATGATAGTTAGTTATTGCGCAATAGTGCCATAAAAAATAAACTAGATTCGTATTAGCATTAAACATTAATGATTTTTGAACTAAGACATTGCTTTTGTACAAAGGAGAACCTCAAAAAATGGTCTGACTAGACGAAAACATGTGTATCGGGGCTAGTACTCAAGGCTCTCAAAAAGTGTAGCTATTTTGAGTTATTCAAATAAAACAACATGAATAGTCTGAATTTAATTATGTATATATCAGAACATCCACTGCATAAGCACATCAGCTCCGAACATTTAATTTAAAAAGTATTTTTTTACGGTTGCACCTTACGCGGCACTGTTTTTTATTACACCTGCATCCGACAATTTCGAGGCATGTTTCTGCAGCAACAGGCAACGTTGCGGGCAAGTAGGCTCCCAAATCCCAATTGTTACAGACTTTCGTCCAGCCACAAGTAGAAAATAATGGCAAATTTTGAATTGGGTTTAGTTGACCCCATACATGGACACCTTGATATACCTATAACCCTTACAAAAATGGTGCAAGGCAGCTTTTGTCGGTGAAATGCTGTTAATTTGGCGGTCTTTTTTGGTTAATAACTATTTTCGGCACTCGTTAACCAAAGTACAGGACGCAGATCTGGAATAATAAATATGTCAAGTAAGAATTATCCATAAATTATGCAAATGATATAGATAACTACTATTTCACAAGATGTATGTATTAGGATCAGATGTATATATCTGACCTATCATATCAATCGATCATTTCATGTAATATAAATAGTTAAATTCAGATTATATAGGAGTATGTTGTTTAATTTGAAGTACTCTAAATAACTACACTTTTTGAGAGCTTTGAGTACCTTTACCTCACCTCATCGAATCATACAAGCTGACCCGTACCGTACATCAAGATCGCCCTGCCACGTCACTTTCATTATTTTTTATCTCGCGTTTCGTAATATATTTATATAACAAACTATATATTTTTATAAACTGTATAAATGTGGCTTTTTATTGATATTTATTGCTTTTAGATATATATTGTGTAGAAAGAACAAAATAGGATAATGTTAAAAAAAATTATCACATTTTTAATATTTTTTAAAATTTTTGTATTTTTTTTTATTTTAAGTACATTAATCACTAAAATAGCCATAAACTACAATGATTACGGCTTTCGTGTGTAAAATAGTGATTATACCTGAAATCATTGACAAAACTTATTGAAATGAGCATTCCTATCACCCTATCGGGCGATGTAAATTATTTTTTATCACTCATCCTATAATATATTTCTATAACAAATTATACATTTTCTAAAACTAGATAAATGTAGCTATTAAATAATATTTTTTATTTAGAAAAAACCATTACAGTTTTCATAAAATGTGCAATAATATGTATAAAAAAAAATCTCGTTTTCAGATTTTCCCATTTTATTTTGTATTTTTGTTCTAAAATACATTTTTTTTGTTCCAAAACTGAATTCCTCGTCCTTCATTTATCCGAAAATGATATATCGCATGCCCTATTTTGTATAGTTTTAGAGAAATATGGTTTCAAAGGAAGCGCGGAGGCGCCAGCCTTCCCCCCTCCTCCCTCCTAAATTAAGGGGGGCTCTCGATGCCTCCCGATCTTTATCTACTCAGGGCCACCCAATGAACAACTGTGCCAAGTCTCAGTGCTTAATCATAAAATGCAGGGTTCCCATACAAGACATAGCAATAGCGTCCCCAGTATTTTTAAATGCCTACAATATTCTTACAAAGAAACGAGCCGCACGTGCGCGGCGTCCGGCGATAGGGTTGCCTATGAATTAAAACGAATTAATACTCAGATAAAATGTTATACTATTCTATTCAGGTCTTGGGTACTTTCTAAGTATATATATAGTGTTTATATATTTTTGTTTAAGTTCCAACATCACAAGCCTTATTGAACCTTTCCGGGGGACTTAAGCAATAGTAGATCTGTGTAAAAATGTCTTATGGTATTTATTTTATTCATGATATTTATTTAACTAAGCTTTATTAGCCATTCCACACGCGGACAACGCATATGAACCCTAAAAAAAACTCGCGACGTAAAGTAACTACAGAAAGTGTGAACGTGCGTTCCGTGAGAATGCGCGCCACCCCTGAGTAGGCCGCGAACTCGCGGCCGCCAGAATGTACTTGTAGCGCGGCAATAGAATCGCAGAGTGAGCCGCCCCTGGTCTCGGTCAATGGATGATGTCTCGTGATAACTATTCTAAAATTGTAAGAGTGCTATGGTTAACCTCTACAAAATTTGGAAGACCAGGGGAATCAGACGTCAAAGATTCTAAAATTACATATACGTAGTGTGAGTTAAGGTAACGTTCTAAATTCGTATGATCTGGGATATATATAATTATTATATAAAGTTCATGATATTAAAATGTCATATATCACATATCTGACTGGCAGACAAACGTTTCTGTTTGATAAAACAATATTTCTTGTATAGTCTTCTAATTCGCTAAGGGCAAATTGCATAGAAAAACAAACTTCGAAAACAAGAAACTAATTTTTACGTTTCAAGATGTACAGTGACCGGCAATAAACTCGCATAGAAAGAAGCATAATAATCTGACACAATTTTATTTAAATAAATAAATATTGGGGACACCTTACACAGATCAACGTAGCCCCAAACTAAGCAAAGCTTGTAATATGGGTGCTAAGCGACGATATACATACTTAAATAGATAAATACATACTTATACAGTGCGTAAACGTAATAAGGGCGATAAATGAAACCAGGCATATAATTCAATATTGTTATCATTTATTAAGAGGTGTTTTTGAGTTACTCTTAATTTTCAGCCCATAATTAATTTTTGAAAAATTTCCCAGCGGCAATATACTGTAAACGTGGTTGCGATGACAATCAATGACAACTGTCAACGAGCGTTAAACGCGAGTGTGTTTGCATTACGTTGCGGGCCGAATTAATTTGTAAGGATAAAAAAAAATTTCAATTTTAAGTAAAAGCTATATAATTCCATTTTTTATGTCCTATACTCACCACCGTTAAGAGGTTCGTCCATATTAGGTTTACACCCTGTATACATAGAAAACATCCATGACTCAGGAACAAATATCTGTGCTCATCACACAAATAAATGCCCACGCAAATAATTTCTGAGTTAAAAGAGATAATATTATTGCAGCCTTCATTTTATACGTTGTTATTGCCGGTGACTGTAGCTAACAAACCTATGAGCTCTTGCCGACAACAAGGGTAAAAAAATAAGCCGTCAGTAATTTGAATATTTTCATCAAATGTTCAGTTTTACCAGGCAAACTATTAGTTTTTTTTTAAAGAAAAATTTCATATTATTCTACATTATAATGTAGATAAATCGATAAGACTGCAAAAACTTGTCAATGTACATATTTATTGGTCTGTTAGATTTTGGCAGGGTCGCCCTGTAAGTACGTAAAGCGTCAATTTATTGCACTTACACCTTACACGTATATTATATTTAACATTATCATTTAAGTTAAAATATGTCGCCGTGTGGAATGATAGTTAATGCAAGATACTATAAAATCATGTAGGTATATATAAATATTGTATTTGCAAGAGTATTGCGTAAGAATTGATAGTGATCTGTAGGTAAGTACAGTAATATTATTATTTTATGTCATAATGATCCATTATTAACTATATTACACAAAATTACAATGTAGAGTGATTTAATACCTATAATCTTTTGGTGTTTGCACATCTGAATGCATTTATCAAGTGTTTGCTTTTGTTTACGTATATTATTGGCCAAGGCCATAAAATAAAATAAACAATACACACATACAGTACACGGAAGTCGCATTGTCTTCTAAAAGTGTTTATTTAACGGTCGTATCAGAATTTTTTTATAAGAAATGACTGTGATACGTATGGTACGATATCTTTCTGCCAGTGTCTATACTAATGTTTCATTTTTACTTAAAGAAACGTCACTTTGACACTGAGATTATGTATCCGACGTATGTCGTAGGTATCTAGAAATTATTTTTTTGACATAAGTATAATTTAATGACGCTGATCATAATACTGAAGTATAAATACATACATAATTAGTAGCTACTGATTCTCGTAACCACGGCTTAGAATTTGTTGTCTAGTTTACGCATCATCGATTGACATCTTCTATTAAATCATGCGTGATTTATATCTATGTATCTCCCTCGCACGCTTAATTATTGTATTCGTGCGCACTGATTGAAAAAATGACACATTTGAAACTATCATTTAGATGGTATTTATCAGAATCGCGAAAAGTGCTTACTTCCGCCGGTAACATAAAATGATCTTCTAAAATCTGTCATTCAGTTTTTTCGCCATTTCATATCCTGTTTGTGCACAATTCACATGTGCGACTAATGATTATACCTATTATTAAAATAACTGAATAGCTTCCATAGAAAATTAACAATTGTCAACGCGTATTACAGTAATTTTGTCAATTTTGCACTAAACACACTAATATTTTATTTCATGATAAATATTTGTTCCTGAGTCATAATAATTGAAGATATCCATGGATGTTTTCTTTTCTGTGTAAGTATTCATACGAGTATATTACCGTCCAAAATTTGTAAGTTCCTCTTTTTGGCATATGATAGCGACCATAGAACGTAAACGCACACCACCCTCTCAAGTTATAATAAATAAAACCCCGTAATAAAGTTTGTACTACTTAACACAATACATATTTCGTGGTAACTTATATGTTTAATTTATTTTATTTGCTGTTTCTGTTTTCTTACTTGTGTATTTTGTAGTTATCACGAATAAATAATGATTGATTGAATGATAAGTATCTCAAAAATACATATGTATTAAACTAAAAAAAAACTAAACTATGAACTAATAAATTAAACTATGACTAACCTAAATAAACCCTATAAATAACCTAACTAAAATAAATCCCTATAAATAAAAAATAGAACCTAAGTCGGAGCCGGCCGGTAGGGTGCCCAGAAGGCTGGGGGCATTGCCGCGTTGAACAGCAATGCCGATGCGCTGGGCACTTGGGCAGCCATCTGGTCACCCGACGCGTCTATTAGGCGTTTGGCCAGCTCTGTGAAAATGCCGTGCGCGCCCTGACCCCACGGCCCAAACGTCTCTATACCAAACGATTCAAACATGTAGCCTTTAACTATAATCTAACACATGTTACGTTTTTGTAAATATTCTTTAATGAATATTTTACGATATTGATTGATCACGCTAGCAGTTTTACATATTGTGACATTTATATTTTAAAACTAGTGGCTGTGGTAGTCTGTCATTTCTGTTCAAATGACATTGTTGACAAGTTGAAAATCTTGCAAAAATAAAAACCAAAAAAATATTTTTATGAGAACTCTATGAAGAAATAATCAAACCAAAACATTTTTAGGGTTTTAATATAGCTTCGATGAGTTACATACATAATTGTGTCATGACTGCTGTGGTAAGAAAAGTGTAGTCAGCGTTAAAACAAAAAAAAAAAAACTCTTCTTGCAAAAACGTAAAGAGTACGTAGCCAATGTATACAGATTCCTAACCATTGTTGTATTGCAAAATAAAGAATGCCAGCGACATTTTTTCTATTGCTACATGCTTAATGTTTTGAAGTGGACACTTATGTTGTTTTCATTCTTGTCATAAAGAATTAAGTATTGCAATACATCAATATGACATTTCAGCACCTTTAGTTGGATGCACAGGAGCTCAAAACGGAGAACAAAGCAGTCAAGAAAATAAGATGTATTTAAGAAGTGAAACCTTCCATTTGGGGGGTATTTTTATGGTCAGAAATGTATAAATTTAGTATTTAAGTAATTTTTAGTGGCATTATTCAAGTCGGTCAATATAAATCTAATGAAAATAACTGTGAATCATTCAGAACTCTTACATAGAAAACACGCAGAACTTAGACACAAATAGCTGTGCTCATCACACGAAAAAATACCCTAACCGGGATTCGAACACAGGACCGCCAGCTTAGCAGACAGTGTCACTACAAACTTTTTCAGACAATAATCACACTAACTTGCTTTAAAAATTTAGTCATACAAGTTTTAAAGAGTTTGTAAACGTTCTACAAGTTCTGGAACTTTCACAATACGAGTATGTAATAATTTATAAACATTACCTGCACTTATTTCAAGATTATCGTCCACTCACAACCACTTGTCTGCCCGTTATCACTCGCAGTGCACCTGTTGTCAACGTCTGAATACAATCGATTAACTACTTGACCGCGCGTTGAGCAATTTCCTATCGCGACCGTATCTTGTAGGCGACAAGGCGACTCGAAAGGCTCTTTGTTAAGCAAGATGCGAAATTGTGGGATAACCTTAAGGATACACTGAGAGAAATTTGCATTGTGAATTTAACAAGTTCGACTTGTTGCGGTTTATCCGTTTGAATCAGCCAAACGTATGTTTAAAACAATATGTGTCAGGTTGTTTTTATAAAATCGACTTGTTGATTCAAATATACGAGTATTGCCGATTCAAATGACAAGTAGCTTGTTGTTTGAACCAAAGAGCACGTAGGCGCTATTTTAACCAAAAAACTTGTTGAACGAACATGAAAACTGGTTGTATTTTCTCTCAGTGTATATACATACGAGTACATACGATATGGCCGTGATTAATAATCGGTAAAGGAAGCCTCGGGCCATTTACATACAGGGAAGACGCGCAGCCACCTATGTCTCTGACCTGTCGGCCCAGATGACCAAATTTTGGGAGACAGGAGCTACCGTCTGAAGCGGACTCCATCAAAAATGGGAATGAGTTCGATCTCACCCTATAAACCAACACTGTTGAAAACACTTTTTTTTATGGGATAGGAGGCAAACGAGCAGACAGGTCGCCTGATGGTAAGCGATCACCGCCGCCCATGGACACCCGAAACACCAGAGGTGTTGGAGGTGCGTTGCCGGCCTTTAAGATGGGTGTACGCTCTTTTCTTGAAGATTTGAAGGTCGCAAAACCTTACCGCCAATCTGACGGCAGCACACGCCTGTTGCTCGGAGAGGTAGGCAGAGATCACGGATTTCCATTTGCTACGATCCTGACAAATCACTTTCGCTTTAGGTACGCCGTACTTCTGCCCTGTTTCTTTTTGCAATATTTCCCCAATTTGGTAGGGGGAAAATTGCTTAGGCCTTCCACTTTCAACTGAACCTTCCACTCTCTTTTCATACACTTTCTTCGTTAATATCCTCTCATCCGTCCTCTCTACATGCCCGAACCATCTCAATCTTTGTCACTACATCTACATCCACTCTGCACTTAGGATACATTTAATTTTAAAAAAAACGGCCCGGAACTGTAACGCTGTAATGGTAGATGTCGCTAAGATTTCTGTAAGAGCATGGTAGATATAGGAATTTTTTCTGTTTATGAATGAGGCTTCTTTCTCGGCTCAGATGGCAGCTATCCAGAAGCTGTGTGTTCAAGTCTTAAGCAAGGCAGTATTTCTTTACATTTTTAGTTTGATAGCATTGTTTAGTGACGTTTCTGCTTCTTGAAAATGAACAAAGAGAAATGTTTAAACTTACTTTTGATATCAACGCAAATTGAAGCGATTAAACGATGTCAGACAAAAAATGCCAAGTAAAAGTAAATGCATCCATCGCAGCGTTTATTAATTTTAAACCTGTTAGTCTCTGATGCTTGACAAAATTCCCATTTTTGTAAAATTAGAGACAAATAATTTAATTAACGTTTAGTCATAGTGCGCTAACTGACATGCCGATATTTTCCCGAAACCTGGAACTGTTGGCAATGTTGGTCCTTTTAAAAACTTAGTTTCTTGATTTTTATAATTACAATACATTTACCTATTAAGTAGGTATGTTTATAATATATGGTGCTATTTTCTCATTTTAGTGCGAAACTTCAAAAATGGTTGTCTGTACTCTAAACTGTAAAACAGCAATTCCCGTCAACTTTGTACAATGCCACGTCAGCAAATTTTAATTGATCCTATTTTGTTACCAACATTTAGTAATATAATTCGACTTTCGTAAGATATATACAGGATAATTGTTATAATTAAGAAAATATAGATACTAGAGAACCTTAATGACGAAATAAAACTTAATAAAATCTCAATTCATCAACAAAATCTTGGTAACAAAATAGGAATTAATAAAAACAAATTTAACTTTTCCCTTAATTTTTGTACAAAGTTGACGGGAATTGCTGAAAACATCGTCCTAGGATAATTACACGTGCTATGAGGGAATTCGTAATTCTTGTTGATTTTTTTTTCCTTCAGCCGTGTTTTTTTTAATTAATCGTTCTTTCATATTATTAAATTAAAACGGGACTTAATCGCGTAAAACTTACGTTTTATATTTAACCCGACGTTTCGGACATGACATTACGTCCGTGGTCACGGGTAGACTGGCTGGGAGTTGTATCAACATCTTCTAGCTGTACGAGTTTTTCGAACTACCCGCACTTGATTGTCATCAGTCACTTTTACGCTAGGGTTGCCACTCTGCCTACATACAACACTCACGACATCCGATGGTATGAGACGGGGAGAGACGGGGACGAGAAGTATTCGATACAGACTGTGTACATGCCGTTGTCGAAGGTGGCGGGGCAACTAAGGTCAGCAAAGGATGTTATTCCATATCAGACGCCAGGCGTTTATAAGATTGACTGTAGCTGTGGTAGTTCTTATATTGGAGAAACCAAACGCACCATAGCGGAAAGGGTCAAAGAACATATCGCGGCGGTCAAAAAACGACAAATAAATAAGTCTGCGGTTGCCGAGCATTTGCTAGAGTCAGGACCGAACCACTGGATTGAACTGCATAATCCCAAAGTCCTTTCAACTGAACGTCTTTACTATAGCAGGAAAGTACGTGAAGCGATTGAAATCAGGAAACATCGTAATTTCAATCAAAATGAAGGGCAAGGGATTTCATCTTCGTGGAATCCAGTGATTAGCAAGTGTAAACGTGAGAAAACTTCCCGTCTCATACCATCGGATGTCGTGAGTGTTGTATGTAGGCAGAGTGGCAACCCTAGCGTAAAAGTGACTGATGACAATCAAGTGCGGGTAGTTCGAAAAACTCGTACAGCTAGAAGATGTTGATACAACTCCCAGCCAGTCTACCCGTGACCACGGACGTAATGTCATGTCCGAAACGTCGGGTTAAATATAAAACGTAAGTTTTACGCGATTAAGTCCCGTTTTAATTTAATAATATGAGTGAAGATCGTGTTAGTTTAAATCAATATAATCGTTCTTTGTTTCTTTTCACACTTATACTTTTGCACTTGAATTGTATATTATGATGACTCATATTAATTGTCAAAATTCAGTTATTTACTATTTTTGTGACCGTTCGATAAGTATTCCTAATCGCCATTGATAAATGACGTGACGCTATAAATAAATCATACGCTTAGGTCATAAACAAGCGTACGGTTTGCCTGATTGGATCGTTTTTGAATACGTTATTGTATAGTGTAAACGTCACGGCAAATGTATGTCATTTCATTTTTGGTTCCTGTAAGTTGATATAATTAAGTACAGTACCTACTTAACCGTTTGGAGCACTGTTCAATTTCTCCATAAAATCAATACATCTTTCGTTTCTTTATGCTATGAGCGTCTTTAAATCCATCCTGCTTTAAGGTTATGTATACAAATATATATAATCTGAAAAAGAGTCAACCCAATAGCAGAATGGATGTACCCGAGTTTAAGTTAAGCGACACAATTCATACAGATCATAGATATTTTTATCCATGTAATAAAATGTGGACTATGACATTTTATTACATGGTGCATGGATAAAAATACTTTAAAAGACTTTGGTAATTATATTTCATGGAATAATATTAATAAAATACCTCTAGAAGAAGATTTTTTATTCAATTTATGAATACTGTTTTGACTCCTAATTTTTACAATAGGTAGTCATCAAAAGAACAATAGCAGAAAGATATTTTTCAGAGAGAAACTGTGAACTCTAATCTTAATTTTTTATCCATGGGTCATTCCTTCTCCCTTTGAAAAATAACCATTTTTTTAAACCTTTCATGAATAACTTTTGAAAAACCTATCCGTATTTGTAGTCCTAGTGTGAAAAATTGAAATTGATGGCGAAGAAATTACCAAGAGCACTTACAGAGCAAGGCCAAGAAATTTCTTGTTTCGCAGTAGACTCTTTTATAGAATTTGTCAGTTGCCTGTCTTCCATTGGTATCGGTAGTATATGTCTACCTCAATGCTATACTCATATAAAATTAGGTACTTACAATTCTACATTTCCTTTATCAATTCCCTCTGCCACTAAAATGCGTACGTTTCACTAAGCCGTATCGCTAGCGACTGGAGTTTGGATAACACTTTGAATTGTTGATGTTTCAAACAGGTTTCACGCGGCCATAGTAGAAAAAGAAAAGTAGGTCTTCCAATACAAGATCTAATGAATAGCGATGCTATTAACTTTCATTTTTGGGTTCAATGTGGTTCAATCCAAAATAAAAAGTCTTGACATAAGTATGCATAAACACGGTCAACAAAGTGTATAAGGGGTATTGTCTTTATTCTCATATCTCTTTTTATTTTAGATTTATTTTAAAAATTGAAGGAAGTCTATTTTCTTGTAAAACTTCTGTCTGAAGCTTGTTTGAGTCCCTTGCGTATTATATTTTTTATCTCTTGAGTTTCTCTGGAAAAATTACAATATACTTAACTACTTACCGTAGCTGTACACAAAAATTTGTTACCAGGCAGGCAAGTATGGGCGCGCGATAAATGATAAAACATCTGACCGTCCCTATCGCACTTACAAATAGTAGTAATACGTTGCGTGCCGAATTAATTTGTATGGATAAAAAAAATCAATTTTAAGTAAAAGTATCTAATTACATTTTTTATGTCCTATACTCACCACTGTTAAGAGGTTCTACGTTCGCCCGTATTAGGTTTACACCTTGTATAAGTACCTAACCTAAAAATTTAAAAGGTTAGAGAGTAACTACTTGTCTGTTTTAACTGTGGTCAGGTTAAATGTTGCTGTGGATTACAAGTATTAACATAATTGATACCTATACCGTTACAGATCTGTGGTAGAGTAAGTAAAGATAATTCATACAAAAATATTCAGGTAAAAAAATAACTACAGTGATGCATACAGTTCGTTCCTAATTTCCTATCTACCTACATCAAGTATCTGAGTTTAAATAAACGCTATTATAAACATCAGGTGCCGTAGCCGAATGGCATTTCTCCGACGCGAAACGAAAACGAAACCCCGCGAAAGGTAGTCTGGCTCTGCCACGCCAATACGCAAGAGCAATAGAGATAGATATCTAGGAACGTTTCGTTTCGTGAGCGTTTCGTGAGCGTTTGTGCCGTTCGACTACGTACCCAGAACCTCATGGTCCTCTTAAAAAAAAAAAGAAAATAGGTATGAACGGCTGGAAAGAAAGAATAGCTAGAAACGGAACAATTTTTTTTTTATTATTCTCATACAAAAGTGACTCAATAGCTGCCACATGCAAAACGGTTTATGAAGACGGTGCCGCCCCCATTCATTTTTAATCTTTTTTGTCAAGCTGTACATTCGACTACAAAGAGATGTATCCATTTTTTCACCTTAATACAATGCAATAAGGTGAAAAACCGGCCAAGAGCGTGTCGGGCCACGCTCAGTGTAGGGTTCCGTAGTTTCCCGTATTTTTTTCAAAAACTGTTCAACCTATCAAGTACAAAATAATTTTCCTAGAAAGTCTTTATAAACTTTTGTGATTTTTTTCATATTTTTTAAACTTATGGTTCAAAAGGGGGGGGGGGGGGCATATTTTTTTTTACTTTAGGAGCGATTATTCCCGAAAATATTAACAATATCAAAAAATAGTTTTCGCAAATCCCTATTCAATTTTAAATACCTTTTCAACAATATATCACACGTTAGGTTCAAATAAAAAAAAACACTCCCCATTTCACGTGTTGGGGGGGGTACCCTACTAAAACATTTTTTCCACTTTTTATTTTACCACTTTGTCGGCGTGATCGATATACATATTGGTACCAAGTTTAAGCTTTCTACTTCTAGTGCTAACGGTCACTGAGATTATCTGCAGACGGACGGACGGACGGACAGACATGGCGGAACTATAAGGGTTCCTAGTTGACTACGGAACCCTAAAAATGGATACATCTCTTTGTAGTCGACTGTACGAGTACTAAGTATGGAACACCACTCAAGAATCCCTCATCCGAACTTAACAGGACTGACTTATTTTTGTCTATGCTTTATAGATTTTGCAATTGAGTACAGCGATGAATATAAATGACCATGGCTAATAGGAGACCATCATCCTCCTTGCGTTATCCCGGCATTTGCCACGGCTCGGGAGCCTGGGGTCCGCTTTGACATCTAATCCCAAGATTTGGCGTAGGCACTAGTTTTTACAAAAGCGACTGCCATCTGACCTTCCAACCCGAAGGGTAAACTAGACCTTATTGGAATTAGTCCGGTTTCCTCACGATGTTTTTCTTCAGCGAAAAGCAACTGGCAAATATCAAATGACATTTCGCACATAAATTCCGAAAAACTCATTGGTGCGAGCGGGGGTTTGAACCCGCGACCTCCGGAACGAAAGTCATACGTGTACTTACCGCTAGGCTATCAGCGCTTGACCGTCAATGTAAAAAAATAAAACATGTACGTAAGTAGAGAATTCTTGATTACGAGCGATCTCCACTTATTATGTAGTCCAGTTCTCCTTGTCCTATCACAACCTTGTCCTGATTGATACGTATACTTACGAGCAATATACGCAGTGGAAAGCAGTCAAGGAGCTCCTTAGAGTTGTACAGTCAGCAGCAGAAGTTGCTATACACCCAGGGTGCTCAAAGAGCGGTTAGCGTTTAAATTGTCAAAAAGTTGTTGACTGTCATGGTAGCATTTATTTGTGAGCGCTCAGCATGGCACAAATATCTTAACAGTCGCTATTCATTAATTGCTATACTTACAACAAGTCATTCTTACCTGAGCTGTCAGAAAACCATTGATATCTAAGCGGTTAACGTGTCAAATATACCTGAACAATTTGGCAAAATAGACGTTTAGCGCATACAAATATGTTCAAATATTGAATGAATAATAGTTCCGGGCAAGCGTTTTGACAGCCATCGAAAGCAGTACAGTCTTGTCATCCCATACATCCGTCTCACGTTTTTCTCTTCAATAATTTGACAGGTGCAATTTACTAACGTAAGTATTTAATTTACTTTTCAGCATGAACATCGAAACGCCTGACACATAGCGAAAACTAAATGATGCCGAATTTCGGGACAGTTGTCAAGGCACGTTATGGTCTCATTTAAAGTTCGTTTGCTTTTCAAACCTGAGGTTACTGGTTCAAGTCTCGGCGGAGACACGCGTAAAGATGATAGTTTTTTTGGGTTTTATTTTTATCTTGTTTTTTTATTTGTTTTGAGTTTTTTTTGCATAAGTTTTAACGATAATTCTAAATTATCTTGAACGTACATTCCAGAACCAGAATAGGCAAAATATTCTGCGTAAAATATTACCGATATCAGATGTATGGCTTAAATATACGGCTGAAATATATCGGTATCGGTCCTACATCGGATATCGGATCGGATAATGTGAAAACGCACTAAGACGGAAGTATTACTTTCAGATTATTTTATTTTTATTAGTTTAAAAAATGTTTTACCACAAACAGCTAAGGTACAGCGGGACAAATCTTGACTTGTAACTGGTCCATGTTTGACAATGTTTGCATTATTAAATAAAGTGTCCATCGGTTATATTATGGTAGGCGTGTTCAGTGTTTTACCGACATAGTAATTAAGACTCCAAAGCGGGTTCTTCGTGCTATTTATTATAATTTTACGAAGCGTCACAAAAACAAAGTTCACTTCTTCACGCGAAAGAACTAACTGACAGCTCGCCGTTCGGGTAGCCAAATTACAAAAATATATCAATCTTTGGGTAAAATTACGAGATATTTAACACTGCCTTAGAATAATCATATCAATAATTTGTGAAGTTATGAGATTCTTAACAAGTGGATACATGTAGAGCTCAACATCATAGTGTAATAATAAAAAAATGGATTAGTTACAATTGCCCCCCAGTCGAAATTTGCCCCGCTGCACCTTACATATATATCAGCACGACAGATTCAGACGGCACTATAATCAGAATGAGACAAAAGTTGTCAAACGATTTACGGCTAATTTATCGAGCATTACTTAACCCCACACTCAGCTTGGATTTTTTAAAATATCGTATATTCTTAATGGGGAATAAAACAATAAATTTATAGGCCAATTTTATTCATCAAATTCTTTGAAAAGTTTTTTGATTATCATGCTAAGCGTTGGTACCTCCTGCCAATTGCAAAGTATGCGTTATAGCAAAATAGTTTAATGTTTTGTGAAGATTATAAGAAATATTGTTTGTTGATAACTATGACGAGAACTATTCCTTTCACTTCTTGTCACCAATAAAATTATCACTGCATTTAGTTTTCGGTGCCTTGGCGAGCTATCAATACTGAAACAGAAACGAAAAGAGATAATTCAAATTGCATTTTGATTTAGATTACTATAAAATACATTATTTAAATAAGGCTTTGTTCTTACTTTCTTTTGACTGCAACTATCTATTTCTTTATTTCCTGCAATTGTCAACTAACTTATGGAAAGCAATAAATAAATAAATATTCGAAATATTGCTTTTTACAGCACAATAACTATCGTGAACCGTTTTTATTAAAGAATACGGCGATAGATGAAAATGATAAAATAATACGTATGAATATTTATCATATTTGTCAATTTTGACATTTTTGGGATTTTTTTTAAGTTAAGTTGGAGCATAAGCAACTAGGCTATCGTCCACGAGCTCGAAAATAAATAAATAATTATACGCAATATAAACGCACTACGCTCAATTAAAATTATTACATCAACTCGCTAGCAAACCGCAGCAACTAATAAACGGCTGCACTGAAATAACAACTGCTTAGCAACTGGTGGCACCCTGGCTGCTGACGTGCGTGATTGACAGGGCGTGTAAGTATTAATGACAGCGGCTTGTATTCGACTGCTTAGTTACCACTGACATTCTAACCGTTGTTGTCATTGTGATTAAATAAGAGTGTATGTGTTAAAGAAAAACTCAGGTGTTAAGATATATGTGACGAACTGAAAGCCTACGTGAAAATGACAACTTAGAAGTCACTATTTTTGTGACGATTGAAGAGTATAGGTTTTCTTGGACACCCTGCCCGCTCAGGTATATCTGCTGCTGACTGTACCTGCTCGTTCACTGAAAAGATCGCTCCTAACTAGTACGATCTTCGAAGTGTACTAGTTCGTTCATTTAGTACAGTAGTACACCGAGAGAGCGAGAGACACCTGCTCGGCCGTTTTCGCGCGCTCTCGGTCCGAGTCAGTCGTTTCTAGTTCGGTTGCGGTCGGATCACACGGATCGCTTTGCTGTCATTGTCACTCCTCGGCTCTTCGCTCCTTTCGCTCCCATTCTATTGCGCGCGTGTGTGTACTAAATGTACTAGAGAGCAGAATCTTTTGGGAGTAGTTTGGTCTAGTACAGTGTCTTTTGTACTATTAGTACATATACTACACAAGCCTACCATGGAGATAAGTAAAGAGGAGACGAAACAAGACCCAGATTGCGCCTCTCAATGCGATGGACAGACCAAAGGCTCACCGAGTCACTCTTATATCTGTGCTAGCGGATTGCAACAAATAGAAATATGATGGGAAAACTTAAAACGCATGTACAGTGAGGTCCAAATTGCATGGCGAAATTATGAATGGATTCATTGATAAATTCGCCATGCATTTTTCAGCCCACTGTACAACGATGTCAATGACCACGACTACACTGTAGAGTGTCTTCTTCTTCAGTCGTTCCCTCAATGCTGAGGATCGTGACATCATATCATTCTGTTGAAGACTAGGTCCCTCCATAGGCATCTGTTCCTCAAAATCAAAATCAAAAAATCAAAATAATTTATTCAGCAAATAGGCCACAGGGGCACTTTTACAGCACGTCACATCACCAAGCGCATGGCCTCGAGCAGTTTTAATTGCATGGGTGCCGTAATTTGAATGCACCATATAGTACGGGGAGAAGCCTGAGGTCTCGTGCACTCAACTTTGCCCGTCATATTTATTCTCTCCAGGCTATCTGACGGACGACGGGAGATGTGACCGAAATAACGAAGGATTTGGTCCTGGCAAATTGTTGACAGCCGGCGCTTTATGCGTAAATCCTCAATTATGGACTAGTTAGTGCGCATTGCCGTCCATGGTATCCGTAAAAGCCGGCACCAGCATCACATCTCAAACATATCGATACGCTTTTTTCAAATTTGCTCGGATGGTCCGAACCTTAGAGTGTGTGACTAAGAAAAACTCAAGCAATTAGGGCTATCCAAAGTGGCAATCGTTAACGCTGCATGGCTATCGAAACTCAGTCTGGCTCTGTCGTAATCTTGATCTGATGATCTTGGTACTGACATAATGAAATGCATGTGATGACTGACATTTTTGGTGGGTTTGAAATGTTTTGTTAATAACCCAATGGCCACCCAGATCAGACGGTGCACCATATAGTCTTCGAGTGCCCCATCACCAAGTTTAGCGGAAAAAGGGCTGATCTTAAGACACTTTCGACAATCGACAAATGCCACTTTCGACAGTCTAGTTTTTTTTAATATAAGTAGAGAACAACCTGTAAGCCATAGGATAAATAAATAAATACCCCATGTTACACGAAAGTATTTACAATACAACGACAATATTCCACGTATCCCCAGAGACGGTTTGCACCGCCCGTCCAATTTTGTTAGAATTCGTTATTCGAAAATAATTCGCTGAGGGCTTTTTGATGCAAATTCTCTTTTTAGCTTGAACTTTATAAATTCATGTGTGATTTTTATTCGGACACCGTAACAGGGAAATGCGAGTCGTGTTAAAAATTGTCAGTGAATAACGTCCTGTATTGTATGGCTTACAAAATACTAGGCTTGTGTAGTACATGTACTAATAGTACAAGAGACACGATTCCCTGCACTGTACTAGACTGAGCTACATCCAAATGATTCTGCTCTCTAGTACATTTAGTACACTCACACACGCGCAACAGAATGGGAGCGAAAGGAGCGAAGAGCCGAGGAGTGACAATGGCAGCAAAGCGATCCATGTGATCCAACCGCAACCGAACTAGAACCGACTGACTCGGACCGAGAGCGCGCGAAAACGGTCGATCAGCTCTCGGCTACGTCATATGCACAATTTGTCTCTCGCTCTCTCGGCGTACCACTGTACTAAATGTCCTAAAAGAACGAACTAGTACACTTCGGAGATCGTACTAGTTGGGAGCGATCTTTTCAGTGAACGAGCAGGCACAACTCTACAAAATACATAGGTAAGTTAAAAAAACGTCCTGTATGTGACTGTTTGAAATTGCAGCTATTATGTTTTGAAACGGCATGAATGGATGTTTTTGAAAGAACATAATTGTCAAAGCTAGTCCACACTGTATTTATACTTAGGCAGGTGATAATAAGGCCTTCTACGTATTTTTTTATTCTCCTGTAACTAATGCTTTTAATTAGGACCTTTGTTGTTAAAACAGGAAACTTATTCTTCGATTAGCAACAAAGCATCATTCTCAATATTATCTATACAAATGTCCGAAGTTTTAAATAAAAACAAGATTCACACAGCTTACGATTTGTTTTCCCTTGTATTATATAGGCGACGGAACTACCAACCTCCGTGTTGCGCGCGTGTTGGCAGGCTGGCCGGTACGGATGCCGCTGCCAGCGCGCGTCTTTTTTTTTTTGTATTTGTCATCGGTGTAAGTAACATGATAACTTGTGAGATACATTGTATTTTCATGCGATTGCCTAGGCAGTCCATTTTTTTAAAACATGAAATATTTTTCATATTGATATGGTCGCTATAAATAATTATGTTATTAGGTTAGCTATAGGTAAACTACGTAATAACTTATGGCAGAAGGTACTTTAAGTAGAGACTGAATAAATTAACCGACTTGGTATTACAGGGATCTTAACTCTTTTTACGCCAGAAGAACTGAGTTGCGAAGACTTGGTGTTTTTACAAGTTTTGTTTTTGATGGGTTATTTATATAAATGTCAGAAGTTTTAAATAAAAACAAGATTTACACAACTTACGATTTGTTTTCCCTTGTATAGGCGACGGAACTAACAACCTCCGTGCTGCGCGCGCGCTGGCAGCCTGGCTGGTACGGATGCCGCTGCCAGCGCGCGTCTTTTTTAGGGTTCCGTACCTCAAAAAGGAAAAACGGAACCCTTATAGGATCACTCGTGTGTCTGTCTGTCCGTTGTCACAGCCAATTTTCTCCGAAACTACTGAACCGATTAACTTGAAATTTGGCACACATATGTAAACCTGCGACCCAAAGACGGACATGTAATTTAAATTAAGAAAATTCAATTATAGGGGCCACTTTTGGGGGGTAAACGTGAAAATTAAAAATCAAAGTTTCTAGAACTATATTGTGTTACATAATATATCAAAAAAAAAATAGCTTTTTATAATTTTTAGTAAAGTAATTTAAGAAAATAGGCAAAAAATGACCACCCCCCTTATCTCCGACATTACAAAGCGTCAAATTTTCAAAAAAATACACGAGATAGTTTTCAATCTATAGATTACAGGAAAACCTATTAGAAATCTACAGTAAAGCGTAAGTCGGACTTAAAAGAAAAAAACTCAAATTACGAATTTCACTCACTGCCGCTGCAAGGGGATACCAAATCTCTTGAAATTGTGTGAGCGCGTTTGAATATTACATATAAACTCATTTCTGTTTCGTTTTGTTCAAAATATCGATTATTCGCAAAAATGACTTAAGTTCCTACTAAAAAGGAGGCGCTTAAGCCCTTTTTGTAGTGTACGGAAACCTTGCAACGCGAGTACAACTCGCACTTGGCCGGTTTTTTGTACAGATTTTTTCTCTCAGATTGTCAATGAAGCACAAATGTTTCGTTTGCACATACCTACTTTTGTAAAATATTGTGTAAATAACTAAGCTTTTTGTATATACTTTTGTCTTGTTCCGTGTGTGTTGTTTACATAAGTGTAATATACTGTAGTACAGCTGAAGTTTTTACTTTTTACGCATTTCATTCACCATCAGCGGCCCGATCACCTACACCTTAGATGTCCGCAATTATTATTATCCCATCTCCCCTAAGCTTACAATCGAGAACATTAATTTAAAGATTTTAAAGAATAGTAATAAAATATACAGAGTGGGGCCTGTAACCAAGGTGAAGAATTGAACTGTAGGCTATTCTCCTTATACTGATCAACATTTGTTCGGCGACTTTTAAAAATAACTTGTATTTTGATTTTTATTACCCTTGAAAGTTTTTTCTAAGAGGTTTATTACCCTTGAAAGTTTTTTCCCGGGCCTTTACCACGTGACCCCCCCACCCCCTGGGCACTATGACATGAAAATGAAATGAAAATGAAAATGAAATATTTATTTTTCAAGTAGGCATATTACAATGCGCATATGAACGTCAAATAAAGCTACGCCGGCTCTAACCCTACGCCTCAGCCTCGAGAAGATTTCAGTCCCCCCTCAGTTGGGTGGGGGGTATCCACTATGGGACCGGCAAGAAACTCGGCGGGCAACTTCTTTTCAAAACATTACATCTTATAATTAACATGCATTAAATAACAAGATACAATTTAACATGCAAAAGTATTCATCAAAGAATATGAACAGACTAGGTACTCTATGGAAATTAATTTCAATAAATTATATTATTGCTTAATAATACGTCGTTCTTCTTCAGAGAAAACATATCAAATTGTCACAGAAGAAAAAGATAATATGAATCTCAATATCATTAAATATGTAATTTACCTACACAACATAAAATATAAAATATTTGATGTGCTTTCTTATCTGAACTGTGTCCTCTATACATAATACAATTATTTTAATTGCTATTCGTTTTTTGTAGTTTCTGGTTCGGGCCATGCATGTTTGTCTGTCAAATAGTCCTCGACTCTGTAATAAGCCTTTAACATCAATGTTTTTTTTAAGTAGTTCTTAAGAGCTGGGAGGGGTAATCTCAAAGCAGTGTCAGGTAACTTATTATAAAAATGAATGCATTGCCCAACAAATGACTTCTGTACTTTACGGACACGAAACTTCTTTATGGCAAGCTTATTTTTGTTTCTAGTGTTATAATTATGGATATCAGAATTCTTAGTGAAACAGTCTAAATTCTTAACAACATAAATTATACTATCATAAATGTATTGGGAAGCTACAGTTAAGATATTAATTTCTTTGAAGAGTTCTCTTACTGATTCACGTGTTCCTAAGTTGTAAATAGAACGAATGGCTCTCTTTTGTAATACAAAGATAGTCTGTATGTCAGCTACTTTGCCCCAAACCAGAATACCGTATGACATTACACTGTGAAAATAACTATGATACACTAGGCGAGCTGTCTCAACATTAGTCAGTTGCCTGATTCTCCTAACGGCGTATGCGGCTGAACTTAATTTGCTTGCTAGTTTCTTTATATGAGGACTCCATTGTAGATTTTTGTCCAATGTTAAACCAAGGAACAGTGTTGTATCTACCATCTCTAAGCATTCATCATTCAAAAGTATTTTTGTATCGATTGGTTTAACATTCGGCAGAGAAAATCGAATACATTTGGTTTTCTTAGAATTAAGAAGTAAATTGTTGACAGTAAACCACTGCAGTACATCAGCTAACGTGCTATTAATTACATTGTAATCCGTAGATTTTCGGTCAACATTAAAAAGCAGTGATGTATCATCAGCAAAAAGTACTATTTCACAAAAGTTTTTTACTATATATGGCAAATCATTTATATAAACCAAAAACAGGAATGGACCTAAAATTGAGCCTTGTGGCACTCCTAATTGGACTACAGTCCCGCTAGAGCGAGTTTTGTTAACAACTACTGTTTGTGTTCTATTGCTAAGGTAAGAAGACATAAAGTTTAGGGCATTTATAGACAAACCATAGTGTTCTAATTTCAAAATGAGCGTTCCATGATCCACACAATCAAAGGCTTTTGAAAGATCACAAAATATGCCAATTGCATCACAAGAATTTTCCCAAAAATTATATATATGTTTAATGAGTACCGAAGCAGCATCGGTCGTGGAACGGCCCCTTGTGAAACCGAACTGTTTGCTTGTAAGTAATCTATGTCTGTTGAAGTGTCCCAGTAGATCATTTAACATTAGCTTCTCAAAGACTTTACTTAGTACAGGAAGTATTGATATGGGACGGAAATTGGTTATATCACTCGAATCACCCGATTTAAAAAGCGGTATGACTTTGCTACATTTCATAAGATCTGGAAAGGTGCCTTGTGAAATTGAAATATTATATATTACGGCCAAGTAAGGTGCTATTATATCTATGACATGACTAATTACTTTAACATAGTTCTACAGTTGCCTAGGTTTCCAATTGGTTGACTGTACGTACGAAGTATGGATACAACCGCTATATGACGAGATCGCCAACTAGGAAACTTCTGCTTAGAGGGTGACCGTTAGATGACGCTTACGGCTCAGCCACGACATTGGTCTAAGCGCGACAGCGGTGAGCGGCGGCCATACATTGGAGCGAGACACAGCGATGGGACTTGTCATTCGTACGTATGGCTGCCGCCCACCGCTGTCGCGCTTAGGCCAATGTCGTGGCTGGGCTGTTAGGCTTAGTGCTTGGTCTGAGCGCACGCACGTGGTTTAAATCCGCCGCATGCGTCTTCTTCTTTTCGTGTCGAGGTTCCTTTCTTTTGTTTTATATACAGTAGATTTATGCCGCATGCGTAACACTTTGTTAATAAAAACTTCATTCAGCGGCGCTCATATTGTTTCTGATCCACCCGCTCTGCACACACGTGGCAGTGGGTGTCATTGCGACTGGAGGTAATTGTCAACTGACTGATTTTTTTCCATATTTTACACTATTAACTCTTGATCTCCAAAGGAAACGTGAAAACGTGTGTCATATATGACCAGTGGGTTCTACATGATGTCCCAGAAGTACCACGCCACAGTGACACCGGAGGTAGGGCAACTCAAGAGGACCCTAACCAACCTAACACGACCTCAGTAAAATGTTCACCGTTTTCGAGTAATTTTTAAAATAAGTTTTTTTTAGAATCGGCTTCTTTCTAACATTTTTAATTCCAGCGTCCAATTTAAATCGTCTAAACGTTATTTTTTTGTATGTATTAAATCATGATTAGTTAATTTAGAAGTCAGAGATCTTACTTTGTCAGCAATTCATGGATAAAGGCTAAAAAAGATCATTAGATTTGAATAACTAGTTACTTAAAAACGTTAATTTCATTGACCGTCCCACATCCCATGTTCCCCAGTCGTAATTATCCCGCTGTAGCTTTTTACGCCAACGTTGCGTCGGCAGCAGCAGTAATAGCATTGATGAACCGCTGACGCTTGAAAAATTGTGTAAATATTTTTTTTACATACATACATACAATCACGCCTGTATCCCATAAAGGGGTAGGCAAAGCACATGAAACTACTAAAGTTGCAGGGCCACTCTTGGCAAATAAGGGGTTAAAAGAAAACGAAACTGTGGCATTGCAGTGACAGGTTGCCAGCCTCTCGCCTACACCACAATTTAACCCATATCCCATAGTCGCCTTCTACGACACCCACGGGAAGAAAGGGGGTGGTGAAATTCTTAACCCGTCACCACACAGGTATTTTTTTTTATTATTATGAATGGGCTTACTCTTGACCACAGACTAGCCAAAGGCAAAGACGTAGCCTATGATGGAGTAAGCTCGTCCAGAAGATGCCTGTTTACCCTTGATTTGAAGGTGGCCTAGTTATATGAGCTTGGAGGGGAGGAATTCCACAAAAGAGAGGAGAAATAATGTAAGTAGTATAATAAGTATTTCAGACTGATTTCTCGGGCGTAGGAGTACAAATGGCGTCAAGCTTCTGAGTAATAATTTCAGTTTTTTTTTCTTTCACTTCTAGGCGATGTTGTCTGAAGAACCATCTGTAAGAATTAGGAAGAATATTATTTACTAACCTGATTTGCAGATAACTAAGAAGGTGGACTTTCAAATAACCTAACCAAAAAATTAAAATGTACACAAAATTAAACCCCGACATAGTGGACCGATTTTCATGAAACATAGCTAATAACTCTCCCGACTAACTCAGCTTTCAAACAAAAAAAACTAAATCTAAATCGGTTCACCCGTTCGGGAGCTACAATGCCACAGACACACACACACAGACAAAGAGACAGACAGACAGACAGACAAACAGACAGACAGATACGTCAAACTTATAACATCCCGTCGTTTTTGCGTCGGGGGTTAAAAATGGCCCATATTATATTTATTTCAGTTTAACTATTGAATATCATACATAACTCATTTTAACACCAACAGCGCCACCACAACCATGCCCACGCTAGCCCGAGCTGCCGGTCCCCTTCACTGCGGCCCCGAACCTGGCCCCGCTCAAACGGTATCACCAGGCTAGGAGTCGCGGGGTTGGATAACGGCGGGTAGCGGTAGGGCTAGCAATCACCGGATCGCCAAGTCGTCCACAAATAGACGGCGCGGCGTCAGACTGCCCCACATCATGGATGGAGCGCGCCCCGACACAGCCCCCACAGCGCCCAGCGCGGAAGGGGTCACTCACACCCCACTAGGGGTGTCGAACGAAAACTCACCACCTACATAACTCACATTAGTATCGATATCGCCGGTAAGGTGTTGCACGCGCTGTATAGAAACACGGCGCCAGTGAAGGTCTTCATGGTAGCCCCGTACAGCAACGTGTATGTGGGGTCGAATGCCAACGCCGCCAGCGTCTCCACGAGACTGAAGAGGGAGTTCATTTTACCTGGAAAAGTTACAATTATAAAAATAAAAAAAATTGTTCTGTGTACCTATCTAAAAAGTTTATAACAGTTACTGCGCCGTGTGCGTAGCCGAATGCACAAACGCTCACGATAATATCTATTTCGTAGCTCTCTATCTCTATCGCTCTTGCGTATTGGCGCGACAGAGCCAGACTACATTTCTGCGGCGTTTCGCGTCGCAAAAATGCCATTCGGCTACGGGGCCTGGTGCCTCTTAATAAGTGAGAAAACACCTGTGCTAAGAGAGCACCGCTCTTCCACATTTAAATTAATGAGACTGAAGGGGGAGCTTATTTTTCCTGGAAAAGGTGACAATTAGATGTGAAAATATGCGAACAAAATGATATTTATGACGGTATTCTGGGTAAGGATCGACTTTGCTATAAGGCAGATAAATATTATAAGCGTTTTGACGAATAAATTCTCGGAAAAGGTGGAAATCACCTTCACTTGCTTAAAATTGGTATTATTTGAATTTGTTCCATTCCAAGAGTTGCATACAACTTTTGGGAGTCTAGACAGATATTTTTTTTCCTTGGATTGTTATATTACTTGACGTAAAAAGAACTAAAAATCGAAACAAGATGTCATATATTAAAGAAAAAATGACGGACACCACCAGTGGCGAAGGCCGGATTCGAACCGGCGTCTTTCTAGCTATAACGTAAACCTTTTCGTATAGGAGGTGCAAGCACCTACTGCTTGCCCTTAGAGTTGGTCAAAGATGCCTAGTGTTACAAAGATGGCATATAGAAGAGAAATTTCGACGGCTTCCGCTGTGACGGGGTGGTCTTCTAGGGGTTCATGGCGTTAGCCCGGATTGCTAAAGACGCCGGTTCGAATCCGGCCTTCGCCACTGGTGGACTGGTGTCCGTCAGTTTTTCTTTAATATATTACATCTTGTTTCGATTTTTAATGTATATAATTTAAGTAGTCACACTACTATAATATAGTAGTCACACTACTATATTATAGTAGTGTGACTACTTAAAAATACAAAATCAAAATATTTGTTAAAATAATTTGGTTTGTTCCCATAGTTGCGTAAAAAGAACTATCAATGTTAGTAGGACTCTGTGGGACTATTAGCAAGGTTTAGTGGATCGAAGACTGGTAAAAAGCATTTTCCCCTCAATAGCTCGGAAACACGTGTTTTGTCCTTTAATACCAGCGGGTAAAAACGCATTTTATCCACTAGTGGGTAAAGTAATTTGACATTGAATAAAGTCAAATTAACTGGTTTAAAATTGATAAAAGTAGGTGAATCTAGTAATAAAGATGATTTACCACCTGTGGAAATACTGGAAGCAGTGATAAACGCATTTTTTGCGTTGTAGTTTCCTCGCTATAGTGAGGAGAAAAGTTTTGTGTTACACTCGGGTGCAAATATATTTTACTTCTCGTGTGTTAAAAAACTCGCAAGTTCAGGATTCTATTCTCGAACCACTCGCTTCGCTCGTGGTTCAACTATAGAATCCTTTCACTTACTCGTTTTTCAATTCCACACTCGGCGTTAAAATACAACTTTGCCCCCTTGTATATATAACACCCGAAACCCGAGTCGAGGTCTCGGACGTGAGAACGTGAGGACGTGAGGACTCGGGTCGAGGTGACCCGAAACCGCGGGTCCTACTAGATTAATTTAGTTTTAGTTTTATTAATTTTAATTTAATTTAGTTAATTTATTATGTTAATATTAGTAATAATCTATGGAATGTATTTCCGGCAATAAATAATTTCAATATTTAATATTTATTCAATTTCAATAACAAATAACTATTAAATTTTTCATCATTATGAACAATTATAAAATCCAACTGTGACGGTTATTTCGTACAACCTTTGAATATTTGCGAATTCACATCGTTTTGAAGAATAAATTCCCAGAAAGATGGAAATCTAAAAGGGTCTTATCGCACTTGTCATTTGCAAGCAAGTTAAAAGCGGAGCGAACGTGCAGCGAGTTCGCCGCGAGTACGCAGCGAGTTCGCCGCGCTAGAACGTTTTTAGGGCTTTATTACACTTGCGATTTGCGGGCAATTTGAAAGCGAAGTGAACGCACAGCGAGTTCACCGCGCGTGCGCAGCGTATTGGCACCCTCGGAAGATTCAAACAGTGTTGCAATGGATGATGATGATTTTGACGGCCGGTCTGGCGCAGTCGTTAGTGACCCTGCCTGCTACGCCGCGGTCCCGGGTTCGAATCCCGGTAAGGGCATTTATTTGTGTGATGAGCACAGATATTTGTTCCTGAGAATCCTGAGTCATGGAGTTTTCTACGTATATAAGTATTTATATATTATATATATCGTTGTCTGAGTACCCACAACACAAGCCTTCTTGAGCTTACCGTAGACCTCAGTCAATCTGAGTAAAAATGTCCTATAATATTTCTTCTTCTTCTTCTTTACATCCTGTTACCCTCTGCTGGGGTGTAGGGCTCGAATCATATTTTTCCATTTACTCCGGTCTTGGGCAGTTTGAGTGACCTCCTCCCACCCCATGTCTAGCACCCTGAGCTCCTGCTGAACCGAACGACGCCAGGTCGATTTAGGGCGGCATGGTTTGCGCTTTCCGGGTACATTCCAGGTGAGGGCCATTTTGGATAGGTGGGTATCAGGTTTTCTGAGGATGTGTCCAATCCAATGCCATTTCCGCATCTGTATTTCTTCTTGTACGGGTGCTTGTCCAGTTATTCTCCATAAGTGGGCGTTTGTGATCCAGTTAGGCCAAAAGATACGCAGGATCTGCCTCAAGCATTTGTTCACAAACACTTGGAGTTTTGACATTAGGTCTTTGCGGACAAACCAGGTCTCACACCCGTACAGTAATACGGCCTTTACATTGGAATTGAAAATCCTCAGTTTAGTTCTTCTGGTCAGGGTCGAGGAGCTCCACACCGGTTTAAGCTGACCGAAAGCGGCTCGGGCTTTGTTTATTCGAGATTCAATGTCAGCTTCAGTTCCTCCACTCTGGTCAACGATACTGCCCAGGTAGCAAAAGCTGGTCACTTTTTCGATTGGGTTCCCTTTGATTAGCATTGGAGTTGAATCGGTAGTATTTTGGCGCATTTCCTTTGTCTTTCGGTAGTTAATGCGCAGACCTTCCTTTTCAGCCTCTTCTGCTAGTTCTTCTGCCTTGTTCTGGAGTTGCTCACGCGTGGTTGCTATAAGGCAAAGGTCATCTGCGAAGTCGATATCTTCTAGGTCCTTTTCAGATGTCCAAGGTAAACCTCTTCGTTCTCTGCTAGTGACCCTGCACATCACGTCGTCGAGCACCATTAAAAAGAGCAGAGGGGAAAGCAAACAACCTTGTTTGACGCCTGCCGTGACACTTATACTCTCGGTGAGTTTACCCTTGTGAAGCACTCTACAGGATGATCCATGGTAGAGTGCTTTGATGATGTTGATTAGCTTGTCTGGCACGCCTTTGAGCTTCAGAACCCTCCATATGCTTGTCCATTTTACCCTATCGAAAGCTTTCTCAAAGTCTACGAATAGGGTAAAAACCTCACACTGCATCTCCTGACATTGTTCTAGGACCATTCGCAAAAGGTTTATCTGGTCCGCACAGGAACGCCCTGGTCTAAATCCCGCCTGTTCCTCCCTAAGCTTACTGTCAACTACTTTTGCCATCCTCGAGAGTAAGATCTTACACAGCACTTTTGAGCAAATGGGTAACAGATTGATACCCCTCCAGTTAGAGCATTGGGATAGGTCTCCTTTTTTGGGTAACTTTACAATGACGCCTTCCTTCCATGATGCTGGTACTTGTTCCTGTTCCCAAATGCGTGTCAATAGTGGCTCGAGAATGTCACCAGTCAGATGCACATCCGCTTTCAGAACTTCAGCCGTGATTCCGTCATTCCCTGGTGCCTTGCCAGACTTTAATGTTGCAACTGCTTTGATGATCTCGCTTAAGTTCGGAGGGTTTTCATCGATATCGAGCAGGGCCTGGCAATGCACAGCTGTGGTCTCCGTCGTAGAAGTCGGGGCCTTGAACACTTCAGCAAAATGCTCTCTCCACGTACATAGTTGCTGCTCCAGAGTAACCTGCAAGTTTCCGGCTGCGTCTTTCAGCGGTTTGTCAGCAAGGGGCTTGTTGCAGAGAGTCCTTGTAGACTTATACAACTCTCTCATGTTTCCAGAGTACGCGGCGAGCTCCGCTTTTTGCGCTATTGCGTCCGTCCAAGTCCTTTTGTCCTTTTTGAGGTTGTGCTTTATTTTTGACTCACATAAATAGTACTCATATGCTAGTTCTTCCTTGACTTCTATAGATGGAGCTGAATTAATCAAGTTTTTCTTCTCTCGCCTCGCTTGGATCAAATCCCAAGTGGTTCCTGAGATCCATTGCTTCTTTGGCCTTTCTTTGTAACCAAGCACAACCTCACAACTTTCCCGAAAAGCGTCTCTAACAGAGTTCCAGTGCTCTTCCAGTACACTCTGACTATGACGTATGTTCCCGCAGCGTTCTCGGAGTTCATTTTGGAATTGCACCCTAGTGGGAGGTTTTTGAAGCTCTTCGATATTGAACCTGCGGTTAGCCGATTTAAGGCTCTGTTGGACACTTGCTACCTTAAGTTTGATTTTGGCAACAACCAGGTGGTGATCGCTGTTCATGTCAGCCCCGCGCTTATTTCGGACGTCTAAGAGAGATCGTCTCCACTTCCGGCTTATCATTACATGATCGATTTGGTTCTCTGTACGACGATCGGGTGAGACCCATGTCACTTTGTGGCATTTCTTGTGTGGGAATATAGAACCTCCTACTACTAAGTCGTTTTGGCAACAAAGATCTATGAGCATGTCACCGTTTTCTGTTCGGTGTCCTTCCGCGTGCTTGCCTATCCACGGTTCAATATCTGAATTGTTCTTTCCTATTTGGGCATTGAAGTCTCCCATACATATAACAATATCTTGCCGCTTTGTTTTCTGTAGTGTGGCCTGGAGTTGGCTGTAGAACTTATCTTTTGTTCTTGCGTCGGCTGCATTTGTAGGCGCGTAACATTGTATAACAGTTATGTTTCTTACTTTCGAGTAAAAGCGAGCTGTTATAATGCGATCCGAGACCGGATGCCATTCCAACAAGCTATTCTTTGCTTTGGGCGTCATTAAAAATCCTACGCCATACTCGTGCTTGTCAGTGGCCTCCTTGCCAGAATAAATAAATGTCATCCCATCAGCCAGTTGCTCTCCGAACCCCTTCCATCTGGTCTCTGAAATGCCTAGAATCTCGAGCTTGTAATTTCGCATAACTTTGGTAAGTTGATGTAGGCGGCTTTCCTCCCTCAAGGTCCTCACATTCCAGCAACCAATCGTTGTCCGTTGTTTCATGCCAAAGGTTGTTAGAGTTTTATCAGTCCGGTTTCTTTTGATTCGAGTTTCAGTAATAGTGCAGTTTCAGGCATACAGGTTATTAGCCCATAGTGCCCTAGGCTGATGGCAGGGCTGCTGCCTCAAAGCGTACCGCCACGCTTGATTTGTACCAGAGTTTACTCTCCTCTCATTCATTTATCAGTTATTTGAACCGAAAGGCCGATGAATGCCTCTTCCAGCGGGCTGGGTGTATGGTTATACCGCCATGGCTCGGTCGCCAGAGCCTCGTCTGTTATCCTATAATATTTATTTATTTATTTAATGGATATCGCGGCGAACTCGCTGCGCACTCGCGGCGAACTCGCTGCATGCTCGCTTCGCTTTCAAATCGCCCGCAAATCGCAAGTGTGATAAGGCCCTTAAGGTGGGCATTTCTCAGAGCGTTTCAACTTTTTTGATTTCGGTGGCAGCATTATTATCCGAACCCCGTAAGCGTAGCATGAGTTTTATTTGTTTCTGGTAGAAATCCGCGACTTCTATTTAAATTGACAAAATTTCATGTGACTTTCATTTGACTGGCCTATGTGCACAAATTGATTCTAGGTATCGCAAAAAAGAATTTTGTATAAGTATATAAAGAAAATCCTCTTCCAAATATTCCTCACGTTTACACGTGAATAATTTCCTTCGATAATTCAATGTCGTCTGAGGGATTTATTGTGATTATAAAGCTGATAAAATAGTAGCAAGACTAGCCAGACATGTTTTTTTCGGAATGTTCGTTTGCGTATCTCTTCTACTCTTCACGATTATATTGTATAAGAACATAGAAAAAAATCAGAAATCGTTACCCATTTCTTGACTAGGCACTAATTTCGAAGCCATTGATCTTAATGATGTAAACGTCGTGGCGTTTAGTATTTCAACGAAAGGAACTGAAACATAGAAAAATAATAATATGTCAAGAACATCAACAACTCTAAAAACTTTTTAATTTCAATCAAAATGTGTGTTAAATTTAGAGGAAAAATGGGTTAATAAATTATTTTTAAAAACCTTATAGGAATCCTTCCTATTACCTTATAATTTATAACAATATAACCTAACCACAAAATTAATATTTTGAAAAAACCTCCGACATAGTGGACCGATTTTCATGAAACATGGCTACAACACTCCCGACTAACTCAGCTTTCAAACAAAAAAAAAACTAAATCTAAATCGGTTCAATCGTTCGGGAGCTATGATGCCACAGACAGACACACACACACACACACACAGACAGACAGACAAAAAGACAGACAGACACGTCAAACTTATAACTCCCCGTCGTTTTTGCGTCGGGAGTTAAAACCAATAATATTATAAAGTTCAATAAGTGGTTAAACATGCCACAACTGTGTCTCGTAAAACAAGCACCTGCCTAACTTTACCATTACATAAACAACAGAAATAAATATTTTGCACTATGGTTACAAACTTACCCATATACATTTGGAAGTCCGTGGCGACAAATGCAATGAAGACGGAGCCGACCATCTTGCTCACGATGGAGATGAGACACAGCACGGAATCATCCCAGCCCCACTGCTTACTGAACACGCTGATAGAGAAGAGAGCACCTGAAGAAAAACTCAATTAGAACTCCGAACTGTAAAAGAAACTGAGCCTCAAGAAATAGATGGTACAAGTTATCCAACTATCTCAAGAAAACTCCAACAAGAAGTGAAGGCTAACTAGAGATTGAGAGCAATACACAAGCATGAGCTGCTTACGTAAGTGGTCACAATCCTAAGTAAAGAATGAGGGACTGCCAAAGGAATCAACTTTTTTTTTGAAGCTGCATATCTCTTCAACGTACATTTGTGTCATCATATTTGAAAAAAAAAAACAGTTTTGGGACAATTTTATAAATACATTTTACAGGCTGAATGGTTGAATGGCTTTCAACTCCACTTAATTTATGGTCAAGTATTTTATATTATGACTATCGCCTTTCTCATTTATTATGGGTTTAACGTTGTCATCGCAAAGATTATGATGTTCTACATTAGACTCGTTAGAAATATCTATATAAACCACCTATCCTTGTTAAATATTATTTATACAGTAGTTACTAGGTAAGAGCATGCAGAAAATATGTTTTTTTATTGGGTTTTTGTTGGGATGAATAAATTGTATTCATCATCATCATATCAGCCCTTTATCGCCCACTGCTGGGCCCTCTTCTAGTACGCCACTTGACCCGGTCCTGAGCTAGTTTCATACAGTTGAGACCCAAAATTTTCCGAATGTCGTCCACCCAACGAGTTAACGGATGCCAAGCGCTTCTTACATCTGAGAGCGGCCACCATTATGTTAACATTTTAGTCCATCTGCCATCACTCTGCCTAGCAACATGTCCCGCCCAACTCCATTTTAGTTTGGTAATGACGAAGCCCACGTCTTGCACCTTAGTGCGACTACGGATCTCGGCATTGTATATACCCCTGTAAACCTAATACGGGCGAACCTCTTAACGGTGGTGAGTATAGGACATAAAAAATGGAATTAGATAACTTTTACTTAAAATTGAAATATTTTTTTTATCCATACACATTAATTCGGCCCGCAACGTAATGCAAACACACTCGCGTTTAACGCTCGTTGACAGTTGTCATTGATTGTCATCGCAACAACGTTTACAGTACATTGCTGCTGGTATTTTTTTCAAAAATTCATTATGGGGTGAAAATTAAGAGTAACTCAAAAACACCTCTTAATTAATGATAACAATATTGAATTATATGTATATACTTACCTAAAGAATGCGTCATTATGTTGCACGTAGAATATAGGCTGTACTTCACTGCATCCCAGTTGAGCCGGTATCGCAGAAACAAATATAACACCTTAGATTCTCCTGAAAGCAGATAACGCAATATATTAGACACCAATATAAGTATTTAATTTATTTGATTATAATCATTTTAACAAAACACTAATATATCAACTTCAATGTGTTTGTGTGAGGTTGTTGGTCACCAATTTCAGTCAAAAGTTTGATAAAATTCTTCCTTTATTTATACAATGATGTATAGGTACTACGTTGCTTTTTCGTACCACAGACAAAGACAACACTACGTCGGTTTATTGCTAAAATATTTACAAACATAACCTTAGCCATCTAAGAAATAAAATAAATAATTAAAAAATTAAAAAACACGACTGCGGTTTTAAAGCGAACTGAAAAGATGAAAATAATCTTTAGATATGCTGGTCAATCAACTTGATTAATATAAATTAGAATAATGAGTGTTTAGTCAGGTTCATAAATAGCTAAAGCAAAAGTTAATGCTCATGGAGGATATCGTGACCGTACCTGGATATTTTATTTCCATTGCAGTCGGGGGACAATGGACAAAAGCCTGACATGAAGGTCCCCCGACTGCAATTGAAATAAAATATCCAGGTACGGTCACGATATCCTCCATGAGCATTAACTTTTGCTTTAGCTGTTTATGAACCTGACTAAACACTCATTATTCTAATTTATATTAATCAAGTTGATTGACCAGCATATCTAAAGATTATTTTCATCTTTTCAGTTCGCTTTAAAACCGCAGTCGTGTTTTTTAATTTTTTAATTATTTATTTTATTTCTTACATTTTAGTGACCACTCAAACGAACCATAATTAATATTGTCTTCGGTTACCGCGATAGTTACTCATGAAATAAAACTATGGAAATGGATTAAATCGCGTATAATGAATTTAAAATTAATCCGTTTCCATAGTTTTATTTCATGAACCATAATTATTTTATTTAGGTTGGTTCTTGATATTTTAGCATGAAACGTGTAGGTAACTTTATTTAACGGCATTCGCTTTTAGACACTTGTACTTTTGTTGTGTGCTTTAAGCACTGACAACATACCTATTGCATAGCCATAACTCGAGTACGGAGTACAGAGAGAATGGCACACCGTAACAACAACACTCTTTCTCTGCATCCCCACATAAACAGATCCTTCACTTGCCCGCAAAACTACAAATACTTACGCTTTTTTTAACTAATGCTAATGAGTTACCACGTAAAACTCAGCAGAATAGTAGTGACGCAGCCCTGGCCCGGCGTTGGACCGCGTACAAGCCTCACTCGATTCTAACTATGAGGGCCTTCAACCACGTGCGTCGGGCTTCGTCCGACTCTATGTATGAGGGTGCCTTGGGCGCCCGGCCTTCAACCGAGTGCGTCAGGCTTCGCCCAACTCTATATGTGTCGCTTAACTTCAAACCTGGGTAAATCCATTTTGCTTTAAGGTTGAATATATAAAAAATATAATATGATCTGAAAGATAATCAACCTTATAGCAGAATGGATTTACCCAGTTTTGAAGTTAAGCGACACATATATGAGGGCGCCTTAGGCGCCCGGCCTTCAACCGCGTGCGTCGGGTTTCGTCCGACTCTATGTATGAGGGCGCCTTCGGCGCCCGGCCTTGGACCACGTGCGTCCTGCTTCGCCTGACTATATGTATGAGGGTGCCTTCGGCGCCCGGCCATGGACCGCGTGCGTCGGGCGTCGCCTGATTCTAAGTATGAGGGCGCCTTCTTCGGCGCCCGGTCTTGGACCGCGTCCGTCGGGCTTTGCATGACTCTAAGTATGTGGGCGCCTTCCGGCCTTCGGCCTCAGGAAATTAGTCAATATGCTATCTCAGGCTTGGAATAAAGTTAAGCTAGATTAAGTTTTAACGTTTTCAACCCTATTCGCGCCATTCATAGTCTATTAACTATTAGGACCCCGAATAACACCTATTGTTATTCCGGATACCTATATTTTCTATTATCCTCTATCTAAAGTCTTCATTTGATTGTCTCATTCAATAATATTTGTTTTTATTAGATTTGTTTATTTAAGTTACATATTTTGAAAACTGTTAATCTCTCAAAAAAAGACATAAACGCATATAATGTGTATATATTATTAATCGCCTTTAAAAGCTCTTCATTTTGATACCCCACTTGATAGGTTTGCAAAAAATTTTTTTCTAAAGTTTGCGCATTATGACGTAATACGCCCGCCATATTGAATTTTAAGTGACGTCACATATCCTATGTTCATTGGGGTGACGTAAGGATTCCAATGATACATCACTCATTGAAATCGGTTAAGGCATTCAGAAGTTATGGTGGAACAAAGAAACTCACATACATACATACTTACATACAAACATGAACGCTGAAAACAATACACTCTTTTTTTGGGGCAGTCGTGTAAAAAAATAGAACGACCCATATTTTTATCAGTACAAAATGTTTCAATCTAAGCTAGTTTCTGACCGGGTATCAGAAAACACATGAAGTATACATTTCTTGTATGCAAAAGGAAAAAAACGTAAGTACCTACGTCAAATGCTGCAACTTTGCCTACCCTGCCCAGCATTGTCTGGCTCAAAAACAGTGATTCTTTACCGAATAGCCATTTATAATGTCTGCCAAGAATTCGACTAGACAACTATTTTATGGAGAACTACTATTTTCAAGCCAGGCAATGTCAAGCAGGGTGGGCAAAGTGGCAGCATTTGACGCTATATTGTGAACTCCACCAAGGCTATTTATTAAACCAGAGCAACTACCAACTAGAGGAAGCAACATATTATCAAGTGTATCACGCACGGAAACGAATACAAAAGCAGTGCCCGGATATTATTTTATAAATAGCTGATTTATGATGATTTGTTTTTGCCCGTGTGGTGACGGGTTAAGAATTTCACCACCCCCTTTCTTCCCGTGGGTGACGTAGAAGGCGACTGTGGGATATGGGTTAAATTGTGGCGTAGGCGAGAGGCTGGCAACCTGTCACTGCAATGTCACAGTTTAGTTTTCTTTCAACCCCTTATTTGCCAAGAGTGGCACTGAAACCTGAGTAGTTTCATGTGCTCTGCCTACCCCTTCATGGGACACAGGCGTGATTGTATGTATTGTATGTATGTATGTTGATTTTTCTTCATATGAAATTTGTCCGGTCAGGGAAAACGTCGCACAATACACGTATATAGTAATGTATGTAGTATTACGATACAATCCGGACGTTTCCATACTATGCACTTGAGCATTACTAGCGCAAAATGTCCAAATAGAACATTGCTGCCCTTTAACTTTAACATTTTCGCAATATACTCGACTGTAATATTGCTCCGTAGTAGCAGCAGTAATGCAGGCGAATTCTGTATTAGAATGTAAAATTAAAAAAAAAGGTATAGTAATAGTAATCTTACCGTGATTCGGACCATAAGCCATCGCTACAACTATGAGCGTTAATATGATCTTCAGTCTAATATTGCCTTCCCGTTTTCTGGTTACAACTGAAGCTGTCTCTTTCTGCACCGTGATAAGGTATTTGACTGTCATAGGGTCTTTCTGCAAAAGAAAACTAACAGTTGGACAAAATATTTTTAGGATGCAGAAAGAGAGAGTATGTTTCACTCTATCCATGTTGAATGGTACCTACAATCAAATCCATAAATTGATAGTAGGTAATTGTCTGTAGGTATTGCGTTGTTTGTTTTTTTCCTAAATGTAACGTTAGTGTTTCTGTTTGGCTCATCGTTAAGGTAAAATATATCTTCTGGTATTAGTCACGCAATTTAAATATTGCTATTAATGAATAATTTAATGTCTTGCATAAAAAATAATTACCTTCTCATCTACATCATGATCAGGTTTAGTGTTTTTCTTCAAATATATACATCCATACGTAGCAATAGCTAAATTCAAGATGCCTGTTATAATAAATACTCCATAGTATCCGCCAAATTTCAAGAGAAATCCACTTAACGACGTACCGACGAGAATGCCACATGTCATGCAAAGATTAACCAAGCCAACCCGGAAAGTCCTGGATTCTGCCGTTGTGATGTCACTAATGTAACTAAAGACTCCAAGAAACATCATAACCCATCCACCAGTAACAGCAGGAAATATAGATTCAAGCAACATTGTCACTTCTACAGGAATCTCGTCGAAAAAGTAAGTGCTGAGTATATTGCTTAAGCAAACGAGGATCTCTCCTGCCACCGGCAATAGTATGCAAAACTTTCTATTCCCTGTCCTGTCACTCCAAGCACCCATGAAAATCACAAGCAAGGTAGGCACTGCAGTCTGTATTACACTCCTCCACGTTTCTATTTGAGATATTATCTTCTGAATCTCTCCTTCTTGTTCAGTATGGTTACCTTTTCTTTCAATAAGTTCATCACAAACAAAATCTCCATAATCTTGTTTCACTCTGCACGTTTTATCCAAGTTAAGATTTTGTATTGCTATTCTGGAAAGCATGGATCCTATAACGAGTCCAGCAAATATTGGTTCAACAGTGATGTTTTGTTTGATATAACATATTTTCTCATAAAGCGTTTTGGTTTTAAATTCATTTTTATTATCTTTTAAAGGTTTTTCTTCCACAGTTGTTTTCTGATCGCTCATGTTTCTGTCGAAGGTGCCTGTTGATGAAACACTTTCGCTTTAATGAAGTTAAAAGTTTATTTGTACACAGATAACTCTTAATTTGCTTTTGTATATAGCATGTTCCATAATATTTTTACAGCGTATCCTTAAAGTAACCATTTTAAATGATTCTCCAAAAATTGTTTTGTTGTGTTTTCATTTTCATGTCGCACTTTTAGTGTTAGTTAAATAAATGTTTCTTTGTTATTCACTACTTGCATATTACAGACTACGGCTTTGTTGCCGTCGCATGATTGTCGTTGAATGAAAACGTTTACAAACAGATCCGATGTATGTCATTAGTATCCGTTACAGACAAGTACAGAATAAACTGCCAATTTGAAAGAAGCTTTTGATATTGATCTTATCTTTTTCAATTGTTACAAATGATTTAGAAAAGAGAACTCGTAGTTAACCTAAAGGGTGCTGAAATGCTGATAAAATTATCATGTCTTTGTCAATTTTATTACATGTGGAATCTCGGAACTAACAGAATCGTCGATTCAGTTACCCCACGTTTAATCTCACAGCTCGATCATCTCCAATCGCGTCTAGATGGTGATGCAGGCAGATCTCTATCGTACTAAAATGGAAGAGTGACGCCTATAGAAAAAACAACCTCGCACATCGGCTGACATCAAACGAAATAAAATGTACCAGGCACTTCGAAATCATACGTGATTAGTTTTAATGGCGTTTTAGATTAAAAAAATATTTTTATCTAGACCTGTTACACCTCGGACAATGGCGGTCATATAAATGAAAGAATCGCGTTCCTACCCACAGATTCTACTCGTGTAGTTTAGTGAGATATGACAGGTCGACTGATCGCGTTCTTGACAGGCGGTAACTGTGACGTAACCGAAAGTGGATGGCACTTTGAGCGGGACGCAGGGAGTGGCCATACTGTACGGTAGTAGTCGTTATTATACTGTGCTTATATGTAAAGATCGTTATCAGCGTGCTGTATTGGTGGCAGAGTATGGTTGGCAAAAAAACAAATACACAAGTATTTAAAACATTATATACTTAACAAATTATGAAATATATACACACATTTATAATTACTTTTCCAAATTACATTGAATAAATAACTAAAATTTGTTCAACAGATTTGGCTGTCAGTCGTTCACGTCTATTAGAAAAAATCCATTTTAAATAACTAAATGACCTTTCTACGTTGACAGAAGTTACAGGAAGGTAATTTAACTCTTTAAAATACTGCACGCAATTTTTGTCGATGCCCTCCGGCATATCCACTAGTGAATATTTAAATGCAAGTATTTGTTTTTTTTGCCAACCGTACCATTTTCCACGAAAAGTGCACCTTGATAACGATCTTTACTTATATGATTGAGTAAAAGTAAAATACCCTTGCAGTCTTTCTTATTTACGCGTCTCTCACGTTCATACACAGTTATTCATTATGCTCGTCACATAATTGGCGCACACTGTAAGTGAGTCGTTATCAATTTAAATGATAGTTAAATAATACTGTTTGCTAGAAGTATTTGTACGGCTCCTTGTAAGTAGGCTATTGAAGTTAATGCAGTCCTTGGTATGAAGTAAGATTATTTAATCATTATTTATAATGTGAGACTCCCTTGTATTTATTCAAGTTATATGATTGTTTTTAGGGTTCCGTAGTCAACTAGGAACCCTTATAGTTTCGCCATGTCTGTCTGTCCGTCCGTCCGTCCGTCCGTCCGTCCGTCCGTCCGTCCGTCCGCGGATAATCTCAGTAACCGTTAGTACTAGAAAGCTGAAATTTGGTACCAATATGTATATCAATCACGCCAACAAAGTGCAAAAATAAAAAATGGAAAGAAATGTTTTATTAGGGTACTCCCCCTACATGTAAAGTGGGGGCTGATTTTTTTTTTTCATTCCAACCCCAACGTGTGATATATTGTTGGATAGGTATTTAAAGATGAATAAGGGTTAACTAAGATCCTTTTTTGATAATATTAATAGTTTTAGAAATAATCGCTCCTAAAGGAAAAAAAAGTGTGTCCCCCCCCCCTCTAACTTTTGAACCATATGTTTAAAAAATATGAAAAAAATCACAAAAGTAGAACTTTATAAAGACTTTCTAGGAAAATTGTTTTGAACTTGATAGCTTCAGTAGTTTTTGAGAAAAATACGAAAAACTACGGAACCCTACACTGAGCGTGGCCCGACACGCTCTTGGCCGGTTTTTTTTTTTTTCTAAAATTAGAGTGCGTAGCATGACTTGCGATATCTGTACGCATATTAAGCCTTAAGACATGAGATAACGACTTGAGGTGCGACGTAGGTTTGGAGACGAAGTTAATGAAAAATTAGTGGTGCTTTTTTGTACCACAATACGACCACAACCTACCGATAAAGAGGCAACTCTGTTTATCTAAACAGTGCATCGGTTATCATGATCATAAATTCGCTACACATGCTACTGTTATCATCAGAAATCGGAAATCCCGAGAGATGTAAACATAACGCGGCATCAATGTTGAATGATATGGAGACGGACTCAATTTACCTTAATACTTCCTTAACAAATTCTTTAAAAAACAATGTTTTATTTTATACCAGCTTTTTCCCGCGGCTTCGTTTGCGTTAGAAAGAGACAAAAAGTAGCCTATGTCACTCTCCATCCCTTCAACTATCTCTACTTAAAAAATCACGTCAATTCGACGCTCCATTTTGCCGTGAAAGACTAGTGGAGTAAAAGTAAGGTACCCTGGACATAATTCAATAACTCGTCCTTTTTAATATTTTATTGGGTATTATTATTAAGCATCAAATAGTATTTATGTACATAGATAAAAAAAAATACGATCGTATTCATATATTATAAAAATCATGAGATAAAGTACATTATCCCACTTTTCGCTAACAGCAAAATAGTTAACCGAAAACTTTGTTAGATTAACTTTGTGGTGCACTCAGATGCGATCAGTTATTAGCGATATTACACAGAAAATAAATCTGATTGTGTACTTTTTTTTACCGTTTTCATTTAATGTGAATATCTAGGTAGGTAAAAATGGTGACCATGATAATATCAATTTGCATTGTATTGAGTATATATAGACATTTAGCACCGATCTTAAACATATATTTTTAACGCTTAAATAAACATGAATTTCTCAGTAGGTATAAATTGTAACTGAGATTTTTTTGCTTAAGACCAGGTTTTTGTGTACTATAATCATGATTTTATCAAAATTAATACTGTGAAGGTCGCGCTTAAGAAACTGTAAATGTCAGTAATTTAAAAGGGTGCAAAGTTGTCGTAGAGCGGCTGTCGCGGGGCGGGGGAGCGCGCGGGGCGCGGGCCTGGGAGAGCGCGCCGCGCACCGGCCGCGTCACCGCGGCGGATCGGTTAATAGGTTAGGGACGTAAGGTACCGGCCACACCAGAGCGTCGCGTGTCTCGGGGCGCGCAACGGATGTCCGCGCCACGCCACCTGAGTGTAATTCAAAAATCGTCTCCTGAGTACATTTTGTATAGGAAGGACGTAAGACGCGCCCCAGGCGGCGTGGCGGCGGCGTGGCGCGCGCCGCGCCGCCTGGGGGCGCGTCTTACGTCTAAAATAAACACAACGGACGTGGCGTGGCGCGGGCGTGGCGAGGACGAGGCGCGGACGGGGCGCGGACGCAATCTAAATTACACACAAGAGGTGAAAACACGGCTCGATGCGTCATTATACAGGCTGATTTCGTTGCGGAAACGTCTTCCTCGTCCGATGATGAAGATGCGTTTGCCTTGCTGCAAATTCTCAATATGCAGAGGCACAGGATATTGGGTTCACCCTATGCGAAAATTATCCGAACATTACAGATATTTCGAAACCATGGAAAAGTTGCATGAATATCCGGATCTTTTTCGTACAGTTTATAAAATGTCAAATAAAAATGCAAATAATAAACCTTTGAATTCAGATTTCTTATCCCTCATGCCTGTTTGCCCCACCCAACCCATACCCAGGCTGGCCCCGACTCCAAAAATAATTGATTTGTTTATAATTTGGATGTTTAGATTATTGCAATACGATAAGAAATCTGAATTCAAAGGTTTAATATTTTTTGCGTTTTAGTTTCTCCGTGTTTTGTAACGCGCTTATTTTTGAAGGCGGTTTTATATTAAAGAAAATTTATTTATTTATTGATTTTAGTGGTTCCTATTGATATTATATACGTACAGTAGTGAAAGAATTATCCTTTAACTCCTAACCATTGAGGAGTTGACCTTCCATCATCAGCTCAGCGACATTAAAATTTTTACCATCAATCGTAAATATTGGTGTACCTATTAAAAATACACTAAAAACATTACATGTGCCTATAACATTTGAAGAGTTCCCTCGATTTCTCCAAGATCCCATCATCAGACCCCGACTTGGTGCCAATAGGACCATCTCGGGGTTATACCCGTTCGATTAAAAAAAATAATTTGAAAATCGGTCCACGATTCTCGGAGATATCGAGTAACATACATACAAAAAAAACCGGCCAAGAGCGTGTCGGTCCACGCTCAGTGTAGGGTTCCGTAGTTTTCTCAAAACAATTTTCCTAGAAAGTCTTTATAAAGTTCTACTTTTTTGATCTTTTTTTAAACATAAGGTTCAAAATATAGAGGGGGGGGGGGACGCACTTTTTTTCCTTTAGGAGCGATTATTTCCGAAAATATTAATATGATCAAAAAACGATCTTAGCAAAAGTAAACCCTTATTCATTTTTAAATACCTATCCAACAATATATCATACGTTGGGGTTGGAATGAAAAAAAAAATCAGCCCCCACTTTACATGTAGGGGGGGTACCCTAATAAAACATTTTTTTCCATTTTTTATTTTTGCACTTTGTTGACGTGATTGATACATTGGTACCAAATTTCAGCTTTCTAGTGCTTAAGGTTACTGAGATTATCCGCGGACGGACGGACAGACAGACAGACAGGGGGAAACTATAAGGATTCCTAGTTGACTACGGAACCCTAAAAAACATTCAGTCGAATTGAGAACCTCCTACTTTTTTGAAGTCGGTTAAAAAAACAACCTTTATTGTCGGCTGGCAAACGGCTAACCGATTGAAACAGAAACATAAATGAAAAGAGAGGGCGAACGACGACACCTGCGTGTCGGCGATTTCAAAGGTAAGCGCACGTGCACCCGATCTCGCTACCTACGCCCAGGTGCGGGCGCGGCTTTCGACCTTCGCGCCGTGCAATAGAATTTAATGTCGGCTGCTCGTGTGCGGTCTGTTTGTTTTATAGAGTGGCGGCATTATCAACATCAAAGGGTTAGCCTATTTTGTGCAAAATTCTATTATATCAATAACTTCTCACGTCACTAGATTATCGACTTTGAATGTCGAGTATATTTATAGTATCATCACTTTATTTCAGTGTACGAATTTCGTATGTGTTAAATCATTGTTCTAGCTTCATAAACCAGGGAGGAAAAAATGGAGAGCGTTTATATGTCTTGTTTTGCCTTAATTCAATATCATCAGATATTTTTGTTGCTGATAAAATAATACATCCTATATATCAAGGCCTTGTAGCTCGGCGAAAGAATCGTGATCGCGGAGTGCGCCGGCACTGATTATAATTATTTTGTCCAGTTATTATAATAACCTATACAAAAAGTACCGATAGAATAGGTATTCTAATCTATATCTGCATAGAACTATTTAAAACAAACCACAAAAGTTCATAGTTGATCGTTATTGGTACAGTCAGCAACTCAGCTGTGAATACAGATAAAGTGCCAAATATATGTATACACACACCTTAATGTACCAAGTACCAACACTTGTACAGGAAATAAAATACTCTATACATATTTTTGGCACTTTGTCTTGCCAGCTGTGTTGTTGACTGTACACGATCTAAAAAGGAGCTGAACGGTTATTATAATTACGCGGTGACTTGCGTAGTTGGCGGCCGCGCGATACATAGTGCTGTCTCTGTTCAGGCCCCGTAGCCGAATGCCATTTCTCCGACGCGAAACGAAAACGAAACGCAGTCTGGCTCTGTCGCGCCAATACGCAAGAGCGATAGAGATAGATATCTACTAGCGTTTCGTTTCGTGAGCGTTTGTGCCATTCGGCTACGCACCCTGTTCTCACTACCACGAATTTGAAGAACAATATTGCTGACTCTCTCAATCTTTAGGCGTCATTCATATATTACGTCATACTAAATGTGACAATCCATGTTAAAGGATTAAAATAAAAAAGCGTGACATTGGGGGGTCCAAATAGTAGTCCATAAACCACGTCTTTGACCAACGTGAGTGATATCTCTGTCACTCTTTACGTCTTTACTAACAGAAATTTAAATAACAATAGTGTTATCTCTGTCACTCTTTACTAACAGAAATTTAAATAACAAAAATGATATCTCTGTCACTCTTTACTACCAGGAACTTAAATTATTATAGTGCTATCTCTGTCACTCTTTACTATCAGGAACTTAAATTGTTATAGTGCTATCTCTGTCACTTTTTACAACCAGGACCTTAAATTATTATAGTGCTATCTCTGTCACTCTTTACTGTGTGCGGGAAGTGCACATACCACGAGTTTGACTAACATGAGTGCTATCTCTATCACTCTTTACTACCAGGAACTTTAATTATGATAGTGCTATCTCTGTCACTCTTTACTACCAGGAACATAAATTTTATTATTATAGTGCTATCTCTGTCACTCTTTACTACCAGGAACTTAAATGATTATAGTGCTATCTCTGTCACTCTTTACTGTGTGCGGGAAGTGCACATACCACGAGTTTGACTAACATGAGTGCTATCTCTGTCACTCTTTACTACCAGGAACTTAAATGATTATAGTGCTATTTCTGTCACTCTTTACTTCTAGGAACTTAAATATTTTTTTCGGTTTCGGTTTTGGTCTTGGTTTCGGTGTCGGTTTTGGTGTAGGTTTCGGTGTCGGTTTCGGTTTCGATTTCGGTTTTCGTTTCCATTCCCGTTTCGATTTCCGTTTTCGTTTTCAGTTTTGTTTTTGTTTAAACTAACAGAACTAAAACTAAAACCAAAACCAAAACCAAACCAGAAACGGGAAACCGAACACGGGAAACCGGATATCGGATACCGTATATCGGATACTGGTTACCGGTTACTGTCTACCGTTTACCGGATACCGGTTACCGGATACCGGTCACCGTTTACCGGGTACCGGTTAACGGTCATTGGTTACTGGTTACCGGTTACCGGTCACCGAATACCGGAGACCTGTCACCGGTTACCGGTTAACGTTTACCGGATACCGGTTACCGGAGACCTGTCACCGGTTACCGGTTAACGGTTACCGGTTACCGGATACCGGATACCGGTTACCGGATACCGGTTACCGGTTACCGGATACCGGTTACCGGATACCGGATACCGGTTACCGGATACAGGATACCGGATACCGGTTACCGGTTACCGGGTACCAGATACCAGAAACCAGGTTTTGATTTCTGGTTTCTCATGTTACAACGTGTATAGATTAGTCGATACCAAGTCGGACACTTCCGATTAGGCGATTTCGGCTCGCATTGTTACGCAGCATTCCAGTGTTGAGTTTCTCACACATGAGGCCCCCTAATAAAATTTGTACCACTTATATTATTGATTTGACTCTCGCAACACAAACACCTCATGCCCACACAAATACACACAAAATAAAATCATTCACAAACTTCAAATCATTCAAAAACTCAACAGTCACACGCGCTCCTCGCGGTCCTCTAAGAACTCCCTTGCGAGAGTCGACACTTCAAAATGAAACGACATCGCATCGGCTCATCGTCCACAAATCCGAAAAGATCCACCGATAAATTTGTACCGGAAAGACCTCACCGCGACAATGTCACATTACCCAAATTATTTCAAAAATCCTCTGAAAGTGAAACAGTTCATTAGGTTTACCGTAAGAGTGAGTGAGACAGACACGCACTGTGCTTCAAATTTGCCTCGCCAAAATACGTTACACACGACTCGAAAGAATACAGTCTTAAGCGCCGCCGCAAGCTTTCATACATATTACGTTGTTGTGATCCAAGCATCTCGTCAAGCTCGATAGGTACTATTATTGAGCTAACGACTTGACCAGTTTAACGTGACCTATCGGACTAATTGATTTGTATGACTTTTGTCACTTGTAATAAGGGAGCTCTCTTATACTGGACGGTGAAATATTTGTTATCGAAGCGTTTTGAAAACGCGGCGCCCTTGATATCGCCGAGCGAAACACGTGTCGACGACTCGCCGCCCGTTCCCGCTACTACTATACTAGCTATACCTACTCTGTGCACGACCTTATTCTGCAGGTAATAACGTTCATATTAAAGCGCAAGTAAGAAAAATATCAATTAAGTAATGAATCTTACATATTTGTTGTTTAATTGATTTCGTATAGTACTAAGAATATATTAATGGCAAAATTTACCATCTTTCAATTTAGTTAAGTATTTTTCCTTTCCTAAAATTATCAATATTTAAGATTTTGAACAAGCGCCAAAAGTATTGGTATAAGTTTTAATAATTTATCAACACACGTAATATTATATTCATAATAAATTGCAGGATTACGGTTAACAATATTTTCTAGTGAAATACGCCTGAAAATGTGTAACTTACTAAACCTTCTTTATAAATGATAGTTCTGTATGAATTATTTATAAAAATTAGATGTTTTTTATATGAAATGCAGGTGTCACAACATAATACAAGCACTTTTTCCGGATTACATTTAATACTTTAGTTATAAAATCAAAAATTATTCAAAGTTCGTTTTTATTTTTTTTTTAATTGAATCAGAACCCTAATTTGATTAATAATTTGTATTTTAACTATCACTAATGATACTTTATACGACAGAAAAAGAAAATTACGGTTATCGAATTATGTCCAGGTCAAGCTATTTTTACTGGTCTGGTCGGACAAACAAACAGTATGGATTCTCTTATGTTACATACTGCTGCTACTGCTTTTGCCTGCGGCTTCGCTCGCGTCAAATTAGAAAATTGCGGAATGCTCCATAAAAACTTCCACCCCCCATTTTAGGAAAGAGGGTAGTTAGAAAGAGTCAAAAAGTAGCCTGCATCATTCTCTATCCCTTCAAATATATATCTTCACTTAAAAAATCACGTCAATTCGTAGCTGCGTTTTGCCGTGAAAGATGGACAAACAAACAGACCACACACTTTCCCAATATTATTAAAAACATAAATGTATGGTATGAAAATGTATGGGAAACCGCTCAAAGTCGTAACAGTCGTCGAAAAAATTAGAAAGCTACTGTATCGATTAAAGGAACCGCAACAGATACCTCCTTAAAAGGAGTAACGATACATAGGTATTTACATGGATGTTACAGTGAAACCTGGTTAAGTGGGACCTGGATAAGTGAGAAACCTCTTTAGTTGGGACCCAAGGTGTGGTCCCGACACTTTCGCACCGATTTACCTCTATTAGTGAGACAAAACAGACCTCTATAAGTCATATTAGCCTTTTCGATTTTATAGTCACATTTCCCTCTACACTACTCACACAACACCTGAATCCGTGATAAATCACCTAAATAGCGTTCATGGTGGTGTCCACTATACAGTAGAAAAAATACCATCCAAACGGGACAGTTATAACCACAGAGAACCTCCTATAGAGTGCCAGTATGGCTAATTTTGTTCCCGGTACAAATCGCCAAAACTTGAAGCGCGAGGCTCGGGCGGGGTGATATGTTAGCGCGCTGCGATTGGTCGTTTCAAGGACGGTGGGCGGGAGCACTGTTGCATAAGGATGGGACATGCTTGTTACCGTAATTTATGTTGACCGGTTTTGGTTGAATTATTTTACCAGAAATTATTGTTAGTTATTATTAATAACAATGCATACTATAAAAAGGTACATACATTTTACTTGGTATTTCATATGAAATCTTTTAAAGATAAAAGTAATGAGAGCTTTAATACTGAAATCAGACATCGTGTTCGTAACATCCTTTTTTACGCACTAGTATCGTAATGTACTATTAAATCCACTAGTATATATACAGACACCCTGTTTTTATTGAATTCTGCTTACTTTATATATTTTTCCATGACGCTTTTTGTCAAATCGATAATGTGATTGCAGTCCTCGTGATCGAATTGATGGGTTTTTAATTGCGGAAATAAATCTTCATTTACAAAACTTCTAAGTGCAAGCGTTACAAAACGAAGCTTGTCTTTATAAAACACCGTTGAGCGATTCGCGGTTTCGTCCATGGAGCTTCGTATTACTTGCTCGCAACGTTTGCAAATCCTTGTCACCATATCTGAAGGATACGTAAGACCACCGACATCTTTTGCGAATATCAAGCTCGTTTTGATTTCACTTGAAGACGCCAAAGCCTTAACGCATGTGTTGCATTTAATTTTTCTAGTCAAGTAATGCACTACCGCTCCCGATATGTATTCTATGATACTCTCAGAGAAGTGAGATAGTGGGATTTCCTCCAATGATTTTAAATACTCATCTTCCGCATCATCTTCATCTTGGATTTCTGACATATCGCCTCTTGCAGCAGTGGTAACATTAATACGTTTTATAGCCGATGAGCAATTAAGAATGGAAATTTCTTCCAGTGCGACGCAATTTCCTGTGTTCAGATCCTTTAACTCCATGTGCACTAGCATTTTTCTGTAAATCCCGTGAAATTGTTTAGCGGTTGGATTATTATTTGCTCCCCCTCGAGATCGGATGTTACAAAAAAGCAATTCGATATGGTCTTGACTGATTCGGTGGAACGACAGGTATCGACAATTTTTAGACTGTATTAAGTCTTTGAATAAAAACTTGGCACTTTCGATGCATGCACAAAATCCAACAAATCCAGTACTTCTCGGGGTTTTGACTAGCCAACACATTACCTCAAGCCAACTCCGAGTTCCGTCGCACTTCCTCCAAGTTCATCATCAGGCCTATCTTATGAGATTGAACCTAACTGCTCACTAAGATGATCCTAAAAAGCCAACATAACATTTATCGATTCTCGTACTGCCTTGGAGTTCATCATCGGGCCCACCAGTGGACTCGCATGGGCGTCACTGAGTCAAAAAACCTGCATTTAAAAACACTGTCCATGTTTTGATGATTGTTTCCAGGGCTCGGATACCGGTAAAATTTTCAAACCGTTATCATGTACTTGCGGCAAAACTAATTTCGTTAGTTAAAATTTCGTTTCCGCTCGAAAAACCGCTATTTTTAAACCGGTTTTAGGGGAACGCTTTCATAAAGGTATCGTTCGATTAACCGGTTTAGAACAAAATAAACCGGTTTATTCCACAGCATGATAGGTAATTACTGTTCAAACCAAACAAAAAAGTCGCTGTGTGAACGTAAGTATTTACGCGGTGCCGGTGCGTCTCGCCGCTCGTCGAATAAACCGGTTTATTTCGGTTAATATAAAGTTCTCATAACGTTCGCCTTCTTTAGAAACATCGGAGTAAAATCGAAATAAACCGTTTTTAACCGGTTCCAAGTCTTGATTGTTTCAGCTTTAGCAAAACTACTACCTACTTACGAAATAAACTATAATAAAAACTAAGAATTAAACTACTTGTTTACCTACTAACCAACCAACCATAAACTACAAACCAACTACCTAAATAAAAAAACTACACATTCTACAAATTACTACTTACTACTTAGTACGTACTGACTACTCTAACAAACATCGGAAAATATTATATTGGTAGAAATTATTATTTTCATCTCTACTTATTGCGTAAACAAATCCGGTAAAACGTTGTTAAAACAAAACACGAGGTCACGGTAATAAACAAAATCAACATTGTCACATCACTACGATACACGTGCTTCGTAAGAAAGGAATAGCACATTGCATTTTTAATTTGATGAAAAGGGACAGAGTATGACTGTCGCGTCAACTACTTCTAGTGGCCAGTGTAAGTTGACCTATGCTGGCTCGGAATAAATTATAAATATGACTTACCTGTGAAATGTAATTCCGTCTGTTTTTAAATTTGACTTTCTTGTGGTTTTTCCACACCATTTCACACTACAGGTGGACATTTTTAAGCATCAAATGCCCTTTTTCAATTTTTTTTTTGCGAAAAACACGCGCTCTTTGCGGATCTGCTACTTGGTCGCAACTGATCGGGCACGGCGAGCGCCCGCGCTTATATCAGTGCAAATACTAGGAAGGCTGGCAACCGCGAGTCGTCTTATAATTCATGTCTATAGGGGTTGGTCTGTGGTTATAACTCATTCAAGATAGGAATCCCCAGGGTTACCTATCAAAAAGTCGAAAATTATAATGTCGAATATTAGTAGCCCGAAAACGCTTCCCATTTTATTAATTGGCCTAATTTTTGTTTGCCCGAAAGTACTTTTCCCCTATTATTATTTTCCCCATTTTTATTTCGCTGTAATTTGGTTTCGGTTATGATTCGAATCAACACTTATTAAAATTCCGAAGAATCATTTGACAACTACTTTTTGTCGCGTAAAGTTTTTATTCCGAAATATTATTTAGCCGCTATATCAAAAGTTCGAAATTCGAATTAACACTTATCATTTGACAGCTATTTTATATGGCGTATAGTTTTATAATTCGAAATATTATTAAGCCGCTATATCAAAAGTTCAATAAATCCTTAATTTTCTAACAAAAGTTTGTTCCCGATCCTCATGGTCGTAGTTCTTACTAAACCTAAGAATCCTTGGCATAAGAGTTTATGGCAAAGGTTTATGGTTAGGGTCGCAGTTCTAACCTAACCTAACTTACCTAACCCACTTTTCTAGCAAATGTATGTTTCTGTGGGGGTCGCCGTTCTAACTTAACCTAACCCACTTTTCTTACAAATGTTTGTTTCCGTCAGGTTCGCAGTTTTAACCTAACCCAACCCACTTTTCTTGCAAATGTTTGTTTCTGTATGGTCGCAGTTCTAACCTAACCTAACCCACTTTTCTAGCACACGTTTGTTTCTGTATGGTCGCAGTTCTAACCTAACCTAACCCACTTTTCTAGCAAATGTTTGTTTCTGTAGGGTCGCAGTTCTAACCGAACCTAACCCACTTTAGCAAAAGTTTGTTTCCGTTCGATGTCGCGTAGCTTCGGATTATGAAAAGGTGGTTAGGAAACTGTTGTCAAATGATAAGATTTGCAACCGTTTTTCTGGTTATTGAGTTTCTATAAAATTATATTAGGGAAAATGACATTTCGATGTCACGTAGCATCGGATTAATGAAAAGGTGGTTAACAAATTGGTTGTCAAATGATAAAGTTGGCAACCGTTCTTCTGGCTATTGAGTTTCGGGAAAACGATAATGTGGGATAACAAACTAGCGATATTTTAAAAATATGGTAAACAATGTATTTGGATTATAAAAATTCTGTCAACCGATTTCGGACAAGTGATAATCGGACAAAAGATTTTCGAAATATCGATAGGTTACCATCCCCAGCAGTGTGTATGAAAAGTTTTTATCTACATCAGTTTGGCCTCTAAACATTAAAATCTCCGAATGGCAGCCGTTTCTCCGACGCAGGGAGACCATGTCTCCCTCCAACACCCCCGCACCAAATTAAATTAATTAAATTAAAAATCATTTATTGCCATAATTCACATGCAATACACGAACTAGGTAGGTACATTATATTTTCTATTTTAAACAAGTTACAATTAAGATAAACTTAAACATAATATTAGTATACTATGATTAATTTATTAATTACTTTACATTACATTTGTTTATAACTTATCTAATCTAATTATAATAAAATAAAATTCGGTATAACATAAGCATGGCAATGGGTACCAAACTCAGCATGTGCTGAACAGGTGTCCAGCGCTGATTTTCAGTTTGGGCGCGCATTACAACTCTTTCATTTGTAAAATTGTTCCGTACGAGTGTTAATTAATTATGATTAGGTAGCTTGCAAATGAAAACAAATGATAAAATGCTTGACGTACTACACTTAAATATTAATAGATTGCAGCATAATAAAACGTACAAAGTAGAAAGTGAACTGCAACTTCGTGATAAGGTTGATATTCTGTGCTTGTTCGAGCACTGGCTGGATACGAAACAAATAACCCCTGTTAACATAGTCAACTTCCGTCTGCGGGCCCACTACTGCCGACCGTCGAGGATGGGTGGAGGAGTCTGCATCTACGCCAGCCCCGAGATCATCACAATGGAGCGCAAAGAAATCACTAACTTGTCTGTTGAAATGCAGTTTGAAGTGTGTGCAATCGAGTGCGTTGGCCTTGACCTTATTATTGTTTGTATATATAGACCTCCTAACGGAGATTTATCCCTATATTTATCAAAGTTACATAAATGAATTATTAAATTTAAATGCTATACAAAATTATAATGTTTTAATAACTGGTGACATGAATATAGACTTATTAACAAAAAAATAATACGGTTAAGGATCTACTAGATATTATCAAAATAAACGGATTCAAAAGCCTTATCAATGTACCAACAAGGATAACCGAATACTCAAAAACGTGTATTGATCACGCGTATTCTAATTTAACTATTAAATTATAAATTAAATAAAAAAAGGGTGAAAAAAACTAAAAGTGCGACCTTTCAAAAAGTAATAAAATAACTAAATAAGTAGCTCTAGGAATACCTACCTTCCTTCTTACGAAATACCTACCTTCTTCTTCTTCATGTTGCGATCTGCTACGTTATAATACATGTATTGACTTCACAATTTGAAATAAAGGTTAGGCTAATATTGAGAGCGGTCCCCCGACGCGACAACACTTTACCATTAGTTAAGAATGGAAATCAATAAAGAGAATAATAATTAATAATTTATTTTGTCATATTTCTTGTGTTTTGGAATTCAAGTACCGAATTGTATGTTAAGTACTCTCGCGGCAATCATGTGCTAACCCTGCTGGTTTTATCATTTATCGCGCGATCATGCTTGCCTCTGTAATCCATAATAAATAAATAAATAATTTACCTACATTTTTTTACGTTCAAGATGTTCTAGACGTAAGTGCATGCTGTTCTTATAAAAATACCAAAGTCACTATAAGCGTGCCGTTCAGATTTGAGGAGTTCCGTTCTGACCATCATCAGGAGTTCCACTGCACCAAATGTAACTGTTCTGGACGTGAGGGCATGCTGTTCTTATAAAAATACCAAAGTTACTATAAGCGTGCCGTTCAGATTTGAGGAGTTCCGTTCTGACCATCATCAGGAGTTCCACTGCACCAAATGTCACTATTCTGGACGTAAGGGCATGCTGTTCTTATAAAAATACCAAAGTCACTATAAGCGTGCCGTTCAGATTTGAGGAGTTCCGTTCTGACCATCATCAGCAGTTCCACTGCGCGGCGATAGAATCGTGGAATGAGCCGCCCCTTTAGGCCTAGCACATGATTGCCGCGAGAGTATGTCGCCGCGAGATAGATGAGATGACACGTCTTTGTCGTAATTGTATTAATGACATAAGAACCGGTAGTCTATCTCGCGGTGACATACTCTCGCGGAAATCATGTGCTAACCCTGCTGGTTTTATCATTTATCGCGCGATCATGCTTGCCTCTGTAATCTATAATAAATAAATAAATAAATAATTTTGTGGCGGCGACCATCTTGGACCGGCGGCCATCACCTACAGCTACATACATACTGCATACATACAATCACGCCTGTGTCCCATGAAGGGGCACGCACGCACGCACGCACGCACGCACGCACGCACGCACGCACGCACGCACGCACGCACGCACGCACGCACGCACGCACGCACGCACGCACGCACGCACGCACGCACGCACGCACGCACGCACGCACGCACGCACGCACGCACGCACGCACGCACGCACGCACGCACGCACGCACGCACGCACGCACGCACGCACGCACGCACGCACGCACGCACGCACGCACGCACGCACGCACGCACGCACGCACACACACACACACACACACACACACACACACACACACACACACACAGACAGATAGACACGTCAAACTTATAACACCTCGTCGTTTTCGTCGGTTTCAAGTGCGAGTCGGATTTCGACTCTTCCATACAATTTAGTCATGAGCGCCTGATGGAGGTGTGATAGCAACAATTTCACAAACAAATAGTAGAAAGTTTCAAAACGTTATATCTCGGAAACGATAAGAGATAGACCAAAATGGACTTCAGATTTGGGCTTTCGGTGGCACAATTTTTTTTGAACCGATTTGGATAATTTTTTTTTTCAAAAAAATCTAACCCGGGTGTAAAATCTTTATTTTTTGAGCTAGAAGGCTAAAAAAAATAGTACTTAGGTGTTTTTGTAATACATTTCGGGCCGCTAAGAATCAGCCACATACCATTGTAATTTTTTTTTTATAAAAAAAAAACTAATTAAAATTTTGAAAAACCTCCGACATAGTGGACCGATTACCATCAAACATGGATAAGAACACCCCCGACTAATTCAGCTTTCAAACAAAAAAAAAATCAAAATCGGTTCATCCGTTCGAGAGCTACGATGCCACAGACAGACACACACACAGACAGACAAACAGACAGACAGACAGACACGTCAAACTTATAACACCCCGTCGTTTTTGCGTCGGGGGTTATAAAACTGGCATTGTTAACGTATTTTGTTATGACTTGCACTTATCGGATCACTTATCTGTAAATGTAATTTTAAATATATCTACAAACAAAATACACATTTTAAAAATAATGTTTTCACACAGTAACAGGTTGGACTTTACACGTAGTTTGGACCTTTATGATTGGGATTGTCTATTAGCAAAAAACCGGCCAAGAGCGTGTCGGGCCACGCTCAGTGTAGGGTTCCGTAGTTTTCCGTATTTTTCTCAAAAACTACTGAACCTATCAAGTTCAAAACAATTTTCCTAGAAAGTCTTTATAGAGTTCTAACTTTTGTGATTTTTTTCATATTTTTTAAACATATGGTTCAAAAGTTAGAGGTGGGGGGACGCACTTTTTTTTCCTTTAGGAGTGATTATTTCCGAAAATATTAATATTATCAAAAAACAATCTTAGTAAACCCTTATTTATTTTTAAATACCTATCCAACAATTGATCACATGTTGGGGTTGGAATGAAAAAAAATATCAGCCCCCACTTTACATGTAGGGGGTGTACCCTAATAAAATATTTTTTTCCATTTTTTATTTTTGCACTTTGTTGGCGTGATTGATATACATATTGGTACCAAATTTCAGCTTTCTAGTGCTAACGGTTACTGAGATTATCCGCGGACGGACGGACGGACGGACGGACGGACGGACGGACAGGCAGACATGGCGAAACTATAAGGGTTCCTAGTTGACTACGGAACCCTAAAACCTGTTGTCCAGTTAAAAGGTTTGAATCTGTATTAAACGTTATAAAGCATTATTTTGAAGTACATTTCCCTATAAAAAAACAGCCTGTTAAAACAAATCGCGATGTTTGGGTTAACGAACTTGTAAAAAATAAGCGAAATAAATTACACAGACTAAAAACTAATCTTGCACATAACCCTGATGATCACGAGTCACTTTCAGAACTTTTAAAAACAGAACCATTGTACTGGGCACTATTGAAAGAACTACGTAAGGATTATATAAATAGGCAAATTTCAAATAGTAGTGACAATATGTGTCGTAGTGTTTGGCGAGTAATTTCTGACGAAACATGCAGGAAAAACAAGACTGGGAACCGCGCAATAGACATACTGATAAGCCGGTCGGAGGGCGAGTGCGAGAGTGCGCGCGCATCTGTCGCTGCATCGCTACTGAACCAGTATTACGTTAACGCCAACGTAAACAATTTTTCCCCTCACTAGCTCGGAAACACGTGTTTTGTCCTTTAATACCAGCGGGTAAAAACGCATTTTATCCACTAGTGGGTAAAGTAATTTGACCTTGAACAAAGTCAAAGTAACTGCTTTAAAATTGATAAAAGTAGGTGAATCTAGTAATAAAGATGATTTACCACCTGTGGAACTACTGGAAGCAGTGATAAACGCATTTTTTGCGTTGTAGTTTCCTCGCTATAGTGAGGGGAAAAGTTTTGTGTTACACTCGGGTGCAAATGTATTTTACTTCTCGTGTGTTAAAAAACTCGTAAGTTCAGGATTCTATTCTCGAACCACTCGCTTCGCTCGTGGTTCAACTATAGAATCCTTTCACTTGCTCGTTTTTCAATTCCACACTCGGCGTTAAAATACAACTTTGCCCCCTTGTATAACAAATAACTATTAAACCATGCAGTGCAACTGCTTGCGAATATTTGAGTGATTACCTGGACAAAACACCTCCTACACTTGTTTTTACTGAATTTACCTTAAGTGAAATGATTGAGTCTATTGTTAAGAATCTCATAATTTCACAAATTATTTATATAACATTTGTAAGACAACGTTAAACATCTCATAATTTTACCCAAAGATTGATATATTTTTTGCATGTTAGCAACCCTGGCGAGAAGGCGGGCTGTCAGTTAGTCCTTTTTTCGGCGTAAAGTAGTGAACTTTGTTTCTGTGACGATTCGTAAAATAATAATAAATATCACGAAAAACCCGTTTTGCCGTCTTAATTACTACGTCGGTAAGAGATCAGAAGTGACAAACCTAATCCTACTAAAGTGGATTTACGCGTAAGTAAAGACGAACGAGTAATCAATTGGTAAGTTGATCACAGTTTTCTTTTCTCCAATAGCCGGCGAATAATTAATTAGCTACGAAAGAGATATTATTATGAGCGTTTCGTGAGAGTTTGTTCGTTCGGCTACGCACACTGTTTAGATTAGTTTATCATAAATATGTTAATAACAAAATATTCATTATATTGAAAAAGGAGAAGAAATGAAACAAAAAATATTGTATTTTTACTCTCTAATTTTGTAATTCTAAGCAAGGATCCACATCTGCATTTACAATTTTATTATTTATTTCAGTGTTATCGTTTTTCTTGCGCTGCGTGAAGAGCCATCTGTAAAAAAATAGTAAAATTATCATATCAAAAATTTTACACAAAAATGGTTTTGTTGGCATGGCGTTTCGTTTGTCATTCTGCAAAAGAAAACTAACAGTTGGACAAAATAGTTTCAGGATGCAGAAAGAGTATGATGTATATTAAGTAGTTACTTAGGGCACGCGCGCACTACTGATTCTTGACAAGCTTATTTTCCGCAAAATCTGTGAAGTATTCTCCTTGAAGTGCGCGCACTGCGGAAAATAATCCGTATGCGGATAAAAATCTGTGGTTTGTTGCAGATTGGTTGCGGTGCGGCGCCGCACTTTCTGCATCCTATGGACTATTGAGTGAATCCGCGCACTGCGGATAAAAATTCGTGCGGACGCCGCGCCGCCCGGCAGCCATCAAAGTGACGCTGTTCTCACGACACGGTACTGCGCGGTCATCAGAGATGTTAATTATTTGAACTAAATGTATTTGAAATACAAATACAAAATAGGTACCTATATTGTATTTTAAATACACATACATATACAATCACGCCTGTATCCCATAAAGGGGTAGGCAGAACACATGAAACTACTAAAGCTTCAGTGCCACTCTTGGCAAATAAGGGGTTGAAAAAAAACGAAACTGTGATATTGCAGTGACAGGTTGCCAGCCTCTCGCCTACGCCACAGTTTAACCCATATCCCATAGTCGCCTTCTACGACACCCACGGGAAGAAAGGGGTTGGTGAAATTCTTAACCCGTCACCACACAGGCAATAAATACTTTTATTTAGGTATCTTTTGTGATTTATCTAAGGCCTTCGACTGTGTTTGTCATGAAACATTAATCAGGAAACTACATTATTATGGAGTCAGAGGATCAGCACTAAATTTACTCAAGTCCTACTTAAATGGTAGAATACAAAGGGTAGATGTCAATGGACAGAGATCAACTGGGTCATTGGTCTCTATGGGTGTACCACAGGGATCAATATTGGGGCCTTTCCTGTTCCTTATCTACATAAATGACTTGCCATTCCTTGTAAAGACCCACCATGATATAGTATTGTTTGCAGACGACACCTCACTTATTTTCAAACTCAAACGACAGCAACAAGCTCACAGTGATGTAAACAATGCTATCTCTAAAGTAGTGAACTGGTTCAATGCTAATAATTTATTATTAAATGAAAAAAAGACTAAATGTATTAAGTTTGTCACTAATAGTAACGTAAGGAATGAGCAAACAAGTGTCGTTGTGAAGGATGAGGAATTGGAACTGGTAGATAGTACAGTTTTCCTTGGTATAACTTTAGATTCTAAACTTCAGTGGGGTCCCCATATTGTTAACCTCTCGAATAGACTTAGTTCTGCAGCTTTTGCAGTGAGCAAGATCCGTCAGTTAACAGACGTGAAAACAGCTCGATTAGTTTATTTTAGTTACTTTCACAGCATTATGTCATATGGTATTTTACTTTGGGGCAGTGCTTCAGAGATAAATACCATATTTATTCTGCAGAAGAGGGCTATTCGAGCAATATATAAAATGAACCATAGAGACTCACTTAGAGATAAGTTTAAGGACATTAATATAATGACAGTGCATTGTCAATATATTTATGAGAATATTATGTATGTATATAAAAACATTTGTAATTTTAAGAAAAACTGTGATGTACATAATATAAATACTAGAAATAAACATAAACTCGCGGTGCCCTTCACACGGCTCTGTAAAATTAAAAAATCATTCATGGGTAATTGTGTTCGATTTTATAATAAACTTCCGAATCATATTACTGACTTGTCAATTAATAAATTTAAGAATCATGTAAAGCGTGTACTCATTTCCAAAGCTTATTATACAACACAAGACTACATGAATGATAAAACAACGTGGGATTAATTGTTATTCGAAATGGTTTCTTATTTTTACGTTTTTTATTATTATTATTGTTGATGAAATTAATATTGTATTTTTTTGGACATTGGATTTTTCCTAGAAATATTCTAGACATGTATTTTTATATATACATATACCTAATTATATATTTTTTGTTTAACGATTATTTTTATATGAAATTGTATATTATAGACTCAATATTATTATGAACAATAATTACAACAATAAATTGCTCTGATAATTAGGTTAGATTAAGATCATAATATATATGTAATGAACTATTCATAAGAGCTTGTAAAGGCCTACATGAATAAAGATATTTTGAATTGAATTGAATTGAATATCAAAAATTATTTGGATTTAGTGTAGGTAATTTAACTATACTTATTATATAATAAACAGATATATTATAGAGGTATAGAAGCTACGCAATACAACAAGGTTTTTTCAGGATTTGATATTTTATAACTCGGTTTCAACGCGAGCGAAGCCGTGGGCAAAAGCTTATAACCTGTGAGATTATAACCGACTTCAAAAAAAGGAGGATCTTCTGGATCCTTTGTTGTCATGTTGTCGTCCTCCCGCGGGTCGATCCACTATTAAAATCTGGGATTAACCTCTTTTCTTCGAATTATAATCCCTTACTCACCAAGCTACGCTGGGCGGAACAGAATAACAACTAAAAACTGGATTTTCAGGTTAGGTATATTGTATTTTGACACAAACAAACGCCATGGCCCGATTCGAAGTATATGGGATCATCGGATTTAGATACGATATAATTCGGATATCTAAGATTAGATTTATATTGACTGGGATATAGACCGTGGTTACCTTTTTGTTTTTTTTTTGTCGAACTCCCGATATTTCGACGAAGCAGTTACATGCATCAATGGTCAGGGGTAATGCGGAAATGTATTTTTTTGTAATTGTAATTAAAACAAAAATTGGCTTTTGTTATAGACAGATCGATATTTAATTACAGTGATATCTTACTCACATCTCAGAACTATTTTTTGGAATACGACAAAGAGCACTGAAGGCTCGAAACCGAAACATACAAGTACAAGACTTACTCTTAAGGAGCATTCAATCTGCGATTATCTGATAGTGTGATAAAGAAACAAGTGAAAAATATGTGAAAAATTCAGTTCAACCCAGTGATTTCCTCCTCCAAAACATAACCAATCGTAACGATATTTTAAAAGCTGAATTATGGGCCATCTTTATCCAAGTTGTCCATGTCCACCCCACTTTTTTTGGATTTTGAATTTTTTATGTGGTTTCCGTTGATAATTGCGAGCTTTTTCAATCCTAACAGGAGAAAAAAGTGTCCCATGGTTTTTTTCCCATTCCGTTAACATTTTTCATACATTTTGTATGGCGGTAACGGAATGGAAGGTTTGAAAAATATATGGAAATCTTGGGACAATAAACTGAAATAAAAAAATGAAAAATGAAAAAAGGAAAATAGTGTGTCTACTAAAAAAATACAAATTAAATTATTTTCTATGAGGATAATTTAATTTGTTCTAAGAATCTTGGGACATTTTTTTACTCCTAATATCAGGATCGAAAGACCTCGCGATTCTGAGTATGAATCTCATAAAATTTACCCATGTTACAAAAAAAGTGGGGTGGACAACTTTGAAAAAAAAAATGGCCCTTATAGTAGTTAACTTAAGACAAATAAAATACAATTCAATTAAAAACTAATCTAAATTAAACTAAGTCAACTTAATAATTATAAAGATACATACATAATATACATATAATAAAATTATTTAAAATTTAATAAAATTATATAAAATATAATAAAATTATTTGTTTTCAAACAAAAAATGTCCCCAGAAGCTTAAATTTACAACAAGTAGTTCCGTTCAAGGTGTGTCGAAGATATCACTGCTTCAGAAACCAGATTGGAAATATTTTTGCGTTTTAAATTGTCATCCGGTAAACTAGTAAACTAAGAGCCCATTAAATAAATAAATAAATAAATATTATAGGACATTCTTACACAGATTGACTGAGGCCCACGGTAAGCTCAAGAAGGCTTGTGTTGTGGGTACTCAGACAACGATATATATAATATATAAATACTTATATACATAGAAAACATCAATGACTCGGGAACAAATATCTGTGCTCATCACACAAATAAATGCCCTTACCGGGATTCGAACCCGGGACCGCGGCGTAGCAGGCAGGGTCACTACCGACTGCGCCAGGCCAGTCGTCAAGGTCCCATTAGGGATAATCTTTTTTGAAATAATGAACTTCCCATTGATCTTTTTGATACTTACACAAAAATGATGATTGGAATCACAGTAATGGCCGCACTGACGTAATAAACGACACCGGGTTCTATTGAGAGGGTCTCTCGGTACAGCCAGGAATACACAGGACCGAACATCATGTTAGCCAGAACCTCAGTCAGGTTGAATACTGAAGTCATTTTACCTGTAATTTTACGATATTAGCTTTATGACCAGTTTGAAAATAGCATATTGGTAAATATTGGTCAAAGGTCAAACAAGTTTGTCACAAAAAAGGCGCGAAAATCAAATTTTCTATATGATAATAGGTACATATATACGCGCCTAATCTTTTTTTAAATTTGGCATTTTTTTTAAATAAAGACGTCACGAGTATTTTTTGTCTCGGTTAAAAAAACAACGTTGCATACAATAAGTACTGTTTCTACGACTATTATTAAAATAACTTATTTTTTTAATAGTTTTCTAGAAAAAATCGAATGACTTTCCTAAAATATACCTACACTGTTCAATGAATTGTCACTCAATGTTTGACAGTTAAAATTATCTCTATTGTTTCTTTTTAGCGTGAATGGTATGAATTTGCAGTACAGCGCATACTGCGTGTATGCACAAATGCGTTTTTGAGGAATATCCCTTAATTTGGCAGAGACTCTGGTGACATAAATTTTCCGATTTTACTTAATATATTGAATAACAGGTGTTTTTAAAGCGTCCGAAAAATATTTAAAAAAATCTAGATTTATTAGTTTTGGAAAAAAAATATGTCCGCCACAGCGGACTCTGCCAAATATTGGGATAAATTAATATGTCCGCTGAGGCGGACACTGCCAAACATACGGTCATTTAAAATAAACAAGTATTTCTTAACATATATTTATTTTAAAAATTAACAAATATAATAATTTTGTATGAAAATCAAACTGACACATATTTATAGTCAAATATCATTATTTTAACTTTTTTCCGACTTTTTGGCTAGGTTGCACATGCCGTGATCACGACAGACTGATGTGACAGTGATGTCCCAGCAAAATGTCGTCGAAGATGTAAACAACACAAAACTACCCGAAATTAATTATATCAATGTTCGGGGCAGACAAAGAAATTATAAATTTTGATCTACCCGGTTTTCTTTAATGTTTATTCCCCCTCGCGCGACATGTAACATTCACAATATCCGCGCACTACGTATACCTAAAAGTGCCAAAATTTTAACTGCTTGGTCCAGCACCACACGCTGTTGGATTAAATAAAAAATCTAAGCATAAAAGCAGGCCACCAAAACAAGAAAATCAAAATAATAAACAAAACAATATAATAATTTGTTACAACACGTGTCACCGCAACATTGGCATAGTCCGCCACGGCGGACAAATCGTATTTAGTATATATTTGGCACTGTCCGGTGCGGCGGACAACCTGTTTAGATGATGATTATGAGTATTAGAAATTGAGAAATAAATTGAAAACATAACCACTTGCAACTATTATGTAATATATTTTATTATTTATACAACAGAAATACCCTGTTCTTACAAAAACCAAAAGAAAAACGCATAAATATTTTGCTAAAAACAGTTGACTTCTGACGCGGTGCCATCTTGACGAGTAACTGTCAAACGAGTGTTGACAGTGGTCAAATAGTATTTTTATACAAAGCATGTATCATAAAAGAGTCTCTTTCCATATCTTAAATTAAATAAAATTATACCTAAAAAGCGAAATATTTTTTTTTATCACCTGTCCGTCCCACCGGACTTTGCCAAATTAAGGGATATGACTATAGATTTTATTGAAATATATAAGGTAGGGTTTTAAAGATGTGTGCACGAACCTATAAAATGACAAATAAAAGTACAGGAGTTGAATAAATGTTACCTAATTCATCGCTAGTGACTAGTTTAGATGTGATCGATCTCATTGCCGTGAATGTCGTTGCGTTGAACGTCTCCAGTAAAACCGCTGTAAATAAAGATAAATAAATAAATGTAGCTAAAAGTGGCACTGAACAATAAGCACTACCTTTATGTGTATTCATTTGTAGGAAAAGCACATGAAATTGCTGAAGTTTCAGTCCGACTTTTAGCAATTAAGGGATGAAAGAAAAAGAAATTGTGATGAATGAACTAGGGGGTTACCATGAAGTGCTAAAGCTGTTCAGTTTAGGTTGAGAGAAAGGGACGAAGCTATAGCAGTTCCATAGCTCCCACCCTCTCTCTCAACCTAAACTGAACGGCTTTAGCACTTCATGGTAGCCCCCCAGGTTCCTAGCCCGTCGCCTACATCACAATGAGGAGGCACACTGACATTTTTCCCGCCAGGCGGCATCAGTGCAAGTGTCTAGGCATGTCACTGTCATTCATATGTGTGAGAGAAAAGAAAATATCTTCTTTTCGCTCTCACGTATGACATTCGTTATCTGTGCAGTGGACTGTGACACCATCTGTCATAATCTTTGAGTGTGCCACCTCATTTAACCCATACCCCACAGTCGACTTCTACGACACCCACGAATAAAGGTGTTATGAAGTAACATACCAATATTATGCATGTCTGATAAGCGCTGATAACCTACCAATATACATATCCAATGAGGTAGTGGCGAGGGCCACGGCTATGGCTCCGACGAATTTGCTGCAAGTCGAGATGATGCCGAGAACCGAATCGTCCCACTTCAGATATCGGCTGAACAGGCTTATTGAGATCAATGCACCTGTAGTAGAAAAAAAATGACGATGAATGTCTAGTCAGAGGTTCTGCCAATTGCCACAACGATGAGATTGGATAGTTTTTAATACGATAATTGGTCAAAGCATCGGCAGTGAAAATTTGAGACTTTTTGCTTGGAAATGTGTACATAGCATTTAATATTAAACGACTACAGCGTCTATTTGCACTTTAAGATTAGGGCCAGTTGCATTAACCACACATTACAGATACATCAATATCACGCATCAGAAGTCTACGGAAAATTCCATACAAAACAATTGCGAACGCTAAATATGATTAAGGACCACCAGGTTCGATGCCAACGACTCTCGAAGCCAATCAGATTTTAGCGCTTGATATGACATGGGTCAGATGACTGTGAATCTGTGATAATGTCAAACATGACGTTTTTGTAGTTTAACTAAACGGCGATTGGTTTGGCCTAGGGTTGCAAAAAAACGGTTTTTTTTCTGGCTTGAAAAAAAAAAACATGAAAAAAAACCGTGAAAAAAAAGTTTTTTTTCTGGAATATGTTTTTTTTCTAAAGTACGAAATCTCAAAATTTGCTAAGTAGATAATACTTTTATAAGGTTTTTTAGACTTAATGTTAAGTATTAAACGAATTTAATCAAATAACTTTAATTTCTGGTCTTATAAAAGTAAGTTTTACGAAATTTGTAGTTGGTAGTTATCACTATTTACTGTTGGCAACACCACCGCCTCTCCACGCTACATGCAGCATCGGGGATTCCCCAATAAACGTTTGTATACTGAATGTTAATTGAATTAAAATGTACGTTATTGTTATTGAAACACGTTACAACTCACGAAAAACCGTTATTGTCGTATTATTTGTTCATCTGAAAAAAAACCACAATTAGAAAAAAAACCATAGTGCTCGGTTTTTTTTCATGTTTTTTTTCACAATTCTGAAAAAAAAACATTTGGTTTTTTTTCTATTTACAACCCTAGTTTGGCCAGTGTATCTCTAATACTCTTGGGTATTTCTCTTCTTAGTGTAGTTGGCACCTGTTTTGTGACTATCAGAAGAAAAAAACTAGGTATAAATAATATTAACTTAAGACGATACAGGAGGGGTCAATTCTCTATACAAACCCTCTCGACTATTTCCTACCTGGTTTTTGAAGATAGAGCATTTATTTTTTCAAAACAGGTTATTATTATTTTTATCTGCGTTTCACCCGTTTGATTTTTTTGTTATTCTTAGTTTTAAAGACGCTAGAGCGCATCAAACATTTCCAAAAACTATGGAATTCAAAATTGGTAACAATTAGCCAAAAAAACTAAACGGTCCGACACAGATTATTTCATTGTTATTCAGATTCTCAAATTTCGTTACGATTAATTAAGTTTTTAAGGAGGAAACAGTCGAGAGCGGAACCTCGATTTTAAAGATTTTTTCGCAATATCTTTTAACTGAGTTGTTCTAAATGGACATTTTTTTTTCGATAAATCTAGTTAATAACACTAGTATATTTAACTAAAATTCCCAAATTGGAACGGGGCTCCTTTCCATTTTAGCATGTTCGCCTGTAGCGTCTTAATCGACAACTTACCTACAATATGCACCAATATGTAGAATGTGTTATAGAAGCTATACTTCAACGCATCCCAATTAAACCGGTATCTTGTGAACAGATAACGAACTGAGTGCTCTCCTGCAAAATGTATAGAATAAATTAAATTATTTTGTCCCAAAAAAAATATTTCATGTACATTTAATTTCACTTAATGTATAATTATATTGATTTATCTCCTACATATTTACCTAATTATGTTGCTGCCTAATTTGCAGTACAGAAAAAATAAGAAGGCAAAAGAGAAACATTATTTTTTTCCATATTGAAAGAAAAACTTTACTTTCTTTTTAAATTTGATTGCATATAAAAACAGATTTGTACTTTTAAAAGGTTCGCATAAAGACGACTTACGAATAATAATCGTTGAAAAAAAAAAAGTTTCCTATTGACGCAACGTTGCCGCTAGAGACAAATGTTGCCGCACATGTTTTCGTGTCTCGCAACATGTTGCAGTTGTGTATCCCATAGCCAGTACTAACTTTTCCACCAATTTTGGTGCAGCATGGTAGAAATAAAGAAATTCTAATATGTGTTTTCTAGGGAGATGACCAATCAAGGCTCATTTTACTGTTATTAATCCTAATAAACTATTCCAGCTGACGGGACTTAATCGCGTATTTACTATGTTTTAAACACTATGTTTTAAACACTAACCTCCGACGTTTCAAGGACGGCATTGTCCCCGTGGTCTCGGAAAAATTTCAATCGAGACGAAGGTTTTAATATCTCATCCACATGGAACCCGGTCATTAGTAAATGCAAGAAGAAACAAATATCGCAGGTTGAAAAACCGAATATCGTGAGTGTTGTGTGTCGACAAGGTGACATCCCTAGTGCACAAACTGTTCAAGTGGGTAGTCAGGACCAAGTGCGGGTAGTTCGAAAAACTCGTACAGCTAGAAGATGTTGATGTCAACTTCAGCCAGTCTGCTCCGAGACCACGGGGACAATGCCGTCCTTGAAACGTCGGAGGTTAGTGTTTAAAACATAGTAAATACGCGATTAAGACCCGTTTGCAATTTTAAATATGAGTAAAAATCGTGAAAGTTTGAATCAGTGTATTCCAACTGATTTCAGACTAATATTGCTTTAATTAGCCTGTGTGGTGATGGTGACGGGTTAAGAATTTCACCACCCCCTTTCTTCCCGTGGGTGTCATAGAAGGCGACTATGGGATTTGGGTTAAATTGTGGCGTAGGCGAGAGGCTGGCAACCTGTCACTGCAATGCCACAGTTTCGTTTTCTTTCAACCCCTTATTTTGCCAAGAGTGGCGCTGAAGCTTTAGTAGTTTCATGTACTCTGCCTACCCCTTTACGGGATACAGGCGTGATTGTATGTATGTATGTGTATGTATTGCTGTATGTATAGGCGAGAGGCTGGCAACCTGTCACTGCAATGCCACAGTTTCGTTTTCTTTCAACCCCTTATTTTGCCAAGAGTGGCACTGAAGCTTTAGTAGTTTCATGTGCTCTGCCTACCCTTTTACGGGATACAGGCGTGATTGTATGTATGTATGTGTATGTATTGCTTTAATGCGACAATGCAACACCAAAATTGCTGGAAAAGTTAAGTCTGCTCATAAGTTACTTTAAGTCGGGATGTCTCTTAGGGCCACTTGCACCAACGAAAATGGAGGGTTAACCCGAGGGTTAACCCGAGGGTTAACCCACCATTTTATATGGAATTTGACAGATGACAGCCCACTAACCCCGAGTTAAGTAGTTGGTGCAAGTGGGCCTTAATGTTTTAACCGACGAATGTCCGCTAGTCTATCCCTGGCTCTATTCGTTGTACTTAATACCATCAGGTTATCAATGTTGTGTTGAGTCGGGTGATGGATCAACAAATGAATTAGTACTCCCACTAATGCACTGATTAATTAATCAGTCCAGTAATAACGTTATATTGTGGTTTATAATAGTCGAAGTAGGTGAATAGTAATGGAATAGGTTAAAATGGTCGATTTCATCTCAACATAAACGGTATAAAAACTCCAAAGATAAAATACCTAGGTCTAGAAATAGATGACATAATTATACGAAAATGTACTAAGTTTAAAAAACTGTTGATAGATGGTTCATATATAGTATAAGTACAAAAATTATGTGTTTTGTTGTTGCACTGTTATTTTGAGTACTCTTAACTGTGTTGGCTACCTACAGGACAGGCTCTACTCTGCCTAGTTTATTGTAAATCTGCTTGTTTGTAAGTCTTTGCGATCATGTTATTAGAGTACTGCTTACTTTCTTTATGTTAATTGTAATTGCCTATTGTCATGTACTGTAAATAAACTTTTACTGTTGTTTAACTTAATTCTCTCCTTAAATGGATACTCTAAGATTTCGCTAAAATATATTTAAACCGAAAATGTTTATTTTTACAAACCCCATTTACAAACCGCATGCATTTCAAAATGAAATATGTAAGAAACGTTTGCAACATACCATTAATATGGGGATATTAAGCAACAAAATAAAGTATCATACCATACCAAGGTCCGTGTATAAGAAGGATGCAAGTTAGTATTAAAATGGACTTTGCCTGTCTGTGGTTGGGTCCCTTTTTGAAAGCCACAGCCAGCGTATCTTTCACATGTTTCGTGTTGAAAAAGGATTTGAGGGAACCGCATACGCCGCCTGACTTATCCTGTAATTGTATCTTAGATTAATTGTGGTTGTGGTGAAGGGAGGCCCAAGTAAAAATCCTTTAAGGAAAACGGGTTTTATGAGGATGTGAGTAGAAATTGTTTTCCTTGAAGGGCGTACTTAGGTACAAATTATTATTGACATCTACGGGATATCTTTTTAAATATTTGTTATCAAATTATTAAAATTTGTATCCAATGTAACTGTTGAAAGCTAAAAATTATAAGCTTGAGATATCGATCACGAATAATTGAATAGGTCTCCTGTGGCCTATTTCTCAAAACTGAAAGTTACAAGTTACAAGCGGAAGTCTCTTTCCAACTTGTAATTTATTAGACATTGACTACCACTTGTAAATTGTAACTTGTAGCTTCGAGAAATGGGCCTCATGAACTTGTAACTTTTAGTTTTGAGAAATGGGCCTTAATGTCCAAATTGTAAATGGGTACTACTTTCTTGTTGGGACAAATGAATAAGGTTCTATTAAAATGTCGTTTTTAGCTGTAACTAGTGACGATGAAATTATGTAAAGTAGGTACGTAGGTATATTGTATCAGTGTTTGAAATTCGCTCGTTTTACATTTTACCTTGATATTTATTGTAATTATGTTAATACAGGCTATGTAATGTATTCGACCGTATATTAATTTTCAATTTCATTAGAATGTTAAATTGATCATCATCATCTTGCCTTATCCTGGCATTTGCCACGGCTCATGGGAGTCTGGGGTCCGCTTTGACAACTAATCCCAAGATTTGGCGTAGGCATTAGTTTTTACGAAAGCCACTGCCATCTGACCTTCCAACCCGAAGGGTAAACTAGACCTTATTGGAATTAGTCCGGTTTCCTCACGATGTTTTCGTTCACCGAAAAGCGACTGGCAAATATCAAATGACATTTCGCACATAAATTCCGAAAAACTCATTGTTGCGAGCCGGGGTTCGAACCCGCGACCTCGGGAACGAAAGTCGCACGTACTTACCACTAGGCTACCAGCGCCTGTTAAACCGATAAATAGAATGTACAGTCAACCAATTGGAACTCTAGGCCACTGTAGATCTATGTCGTTGTGACGTTCTAAATCAGATTGTAAGAAATCTCTTACTGCTTGTCATTTTGACATGGTTGTAGAGTGGCCTAGGGTTCCAATTGGTTGACTGTACGTAGAATGTATGTAGAATGTTAAACCGATGTAAGTACCTATAAATTATCATAAGAATTACCTCAATTTCCTTTTCAGAGACTGGTTGTTCAGGGTCTTGTATAAAGACGAAACCGTAGCAAATACTAAACAAAAACAGTAAACCGCTTACTGCAAACACACCATAATACCCTATATTATGCAGAAGAACTCCACTCAGGGCGGAGGCTATCGGGCCTCCCGCGGTCGTGCACAAATTCGTCACTCCGATCCTAAAAGTCCTTGTCTCCACACTTGATATATCACTTATGTAACTAAATATACCCATGTAAGATGTGATCCATCCTCCCGTTATTGCTGGAAATATTGCTTCCAAAAACATTGTCCACTGCACGGGGATCTCATAAAAGAAATACACGCTCAAAATATTACTTAAACACATGAGAAGATCTCCAATGACCGGCAATAGTATGCATATCTTCCTTTTTCTCGTCCTGTCACTCCATGCGCCTAAGAATAATATTAAAAAACTGGGAATAGCTGTCACGATAAAAGTTTTCCAAACTTCCATCGATGCCACTAGTTCTTGCACGGCCAATTCTTGTCTGAGATACTTGTTGCTATCCCGAGCCAGCAAGGAGTCGCATACGACATCGCCGTATCCCAAGTTAACTCGGCACGCTTTATCTAAATTGAGATTTTGCGTCGCCAGTCGGGCTAAAACCCCGGGAACTACAAAACAAGCTACCACAGGTTCCACTGTAATATTATCTTTTACATATTTTATTTTCTCTTTCAAAGTTTTCCTTTGTTTCTGGTTAGCACTACTAGAGTTTGCTTTCAACGGTGCTTCTTCGGAAGAATCCATAGTAAGCGTAGGTTTAAGAACTTGCAATTTTATTCTAAAACTAGTGGAAATTTTCAATACACGTGCAACGCGATCTAATTTGGAACGAGTAGTATGATACGAGTTGGTAATTTATAACGCCATATCTATCATTATACAGTCTCTTATTTTGCTAAACAGAGTAATACTGTTTATCAGGAATAGAGGGTGTTCTGTCAGTGATAAGAATAACTAGGTGTTGCATTAAAATGCTAGAATTATTTAGAGATGTATCTTCATGTAAGTATATCTCGATCGATCGAGTTAGATGAAACAACACGTAGTGACTTCCTAAGCGGAATTAGGCACGCCACAGACAGTCTTAAAAATTCATAATCTTAAAAAAAGATTTGTATGCAACCTGTCAGTTCAAACTGACAGAATTTTCAGATTGAACTGACAGATTGCATACAAATCTTTTTTAAGATTATGAATTTTTAATACTGTCTGTGGCGTGCCTTAGAAGAAGTTCCTTAATGTTTACGCAGATGTTAAAACATCTGTAAATAATAAAAAATAGTAAATAAATGTACTTAATAAAATGTAGTTATACAGTTTTTCTATTTAAATACGAATAAGATTTGCTCCACCAAAGGCTTTCTGGTAATAGATTTGATATTCTCTTCGTAATTATAAAATGCACTGCATATTGTTTTTAAATAAACTTCAAAAAGACGAAAAATATTTGAGATTAATGCGTTTTATTTTGGGTGCGTATCGATCGATATAACTTTTTTTGATATATTTTTAGTCATTATAACGATCATTTGATATAATTATTGAATCATATAACAACAAATAATATACTAACAAATTTTATAATTCTTATTTAATATAATAACCATTTTTTCGAATAACATTCATTATAACATACTTTGAGTAAAATGCTTATTTGCTAAAATAAATAAATTGTATAACTCAAATTCTTTCTAAAGCACAGTTAGATTAAAAAAAATTGTACAATAAATTAAATTCATCATTTACTAGACAAGTAGATTAGGTAAGAACTGTGACCTCTGCACACAAGGCGCTGCTACCAAAAAAATAGGTTAGGTTAGAACTGTGACCCTTAATTTTATACTGTTTGCTTGTTATATTATACTAGTCGTATATCAATAGTTGGTTACACCATATAACGGTTATTATAAATAAGTGTTATACGAAATAAAAATTACACAAAATAAAAGTAGATATTTTTTGGTTATACCAAATGTTAATTATGTCAAATAAGTGATTATATCCTTGAAATAAATACCAAATGTTGTTATATCAAATGTTACTATACCAAAAAAGTTATACCAATCATTACAATATACCCTTTTATTTTAAGGCTCTTTGAGAATATTTGCTGTAGAAACCGTACATATCCGTAATATTTAGTAGTTACAATACATATAAAATATTTTTTTTATTATATGTACTTTTAAATAGTTTTTTAGTCTAAAAGCGAAGGTATCGGTTTTCACTTATTAAAAATGAGTTTTTATAATTGTATACGTATCTGGGTGGCCATTATTAGTATTTTTGATTGATTAAGCTTGTGTACAATTTAGAAAACCAATACAAGTTACCTATTATTTTTGAAATCATACGACTTAATATCATCTGATGAGTATTATCACCATATGTACCTATGGCTGTACTGAGCAGAGCCCAACTGGGAAAGTATCTCCGCCTTACAGAAGACCTCAACCAAATAGCACTAGACCCTACTCATAGTGTTGTGTTCCTGCCGGTGAGTAAGACTGCCAGAGCTCAACGAGGGTGCGATTTGCTGGTGACAGAAGGACCTATGGAACTAATTTATTCCATCCATTGTCCTTTGAGTCATCGGCAACCCGAACCCTTCTTAGAACTTGTACACGGCAAGGAGATGGCTGTGTTAAGTACACAGCAACAAGGAGTGTAGGTACAAGTTTCTAATGGGTTGGCAACGCGCATGTGACACTCCTTGAGTTGCAGGCATCCATAGGTTACGGTGACCGCTTTCCATCAAACGGACCGTATCCTTGTTTGCCAGCGACATAGTATTAAATTATAATTTCGTTGGAGGGGTGCTGACCTGCTGTGAGTGTGGTCGCACATTCACGGCAAAAATAAGCTACGTTAGTCACCTGAGAGCCCACGACCGTCGCTCTCACTAACCGGTACAGGGTGGCTAGCCGAATGGCACAATCGCTCACGAAACGCTCACGAAACGAAGCGCTAGTAGATATCTATCTCTATCGCGCTTGCGTATTGGCGCGACAGAGCCAGCGGCGTATCGCTTTCGTTTGGCGTCGGAGAAATGCCATTCGGCTACGGGGCCTGACCCAGTCGCCGAGACCGACACCGGCCAGGACAGAATGATGAGTATTAAAAAAATGGCTTTTCTTTTGAGGGATTTTCTACCACTCGTTCCAGATTTGAGATCCGTTTGGTCAGACTGGTGACCAACTTAAAGTCCAACTTATATAAAAAGCAAAGCAATAAAATATTGTATTTAATAAACATGCTTGCATTTAATCCTTCCGTCGCCAAACGAACAAATGAAGGTTGTGTTATCAAATGCAGCATTTGATAGGCAAATACGTAGAATGCTACTGATAAATATGAAGACAGCTAGGATAGACTTCACTATTTACTTATAGATATGAAGTAGATACACATCATAAATCTAGGCCCCCCGTGACACCAATTTTACATTCTCAGTTATATCTTCACTGTATTATAGAAAGATTTTTAAGACGATACAAGAGGGGTCAATTCTCCATACAAACGCTCTCGACTGTTTCCTCTCTGGTTTTTGAAGATAGAGCAATAATTTTTTGAACAAAGATTATTATTTTTTTTATCTGTGTCGGACCGTTTTGATTTTTTTGACATTCTTATTTTTAAAGACTAGAGCCCATCAAAAATTTCCAAATTGATTATGGCGCAAAAAAGGTGTGGTATTCAAAATTGGTAACAATTCCAACTTAACCACACCATGAGACTAATTACCGGGTGTATGAAACCAACTCCTGCACACTGGCTACCGGCCCTCAGCAACATTATCCCACCACACCTCCGACGCCGTCAACACCTCCACAAAGAAGTTGAGAAAATCCGTGCAACGCCCGATCTACAGCAACGCAGACTTAAACATATTCAAATCGCCTAGACTTAAGTCTCGCAACCCTCCAGCCTTGCTTGCGCACGAATTCCCAACTGACTGGAACGTCCAAACCACCTGGATGGAGGAGTGGTCAGCAAAAGGCGTAACGTCAGATCTATTCCACATCGAGCCCCGTAAATTTCCAAGTGGTTTTAAAGAAACGCGTCGTGTCTGGTGTTCCCTAAATCGCATACGAACCGGAATTGGTCACTGCGCCTATCTGCGGAAAAAATGGGGTTGGGCTGACACTGAGAAATGCGACTGCGGAAACCCTAAACAAACTGTGCACCACATCGTTTTCGAATGCCCCTTAACTAAGTACAAAGGGCCACCCTCGGACTTCAAAAACCTCACGAGCGACGCTATCGACTATTTACGGAATGCTAAATTTAAGTTGTGATTTGCATGTAAGATTGTAAACTTGCCATACGATAAATAAATAAATAACAATTAGCCAAAAAACTAAACGGTCCGGCACAGTTTATTTAATTGTTATTCAGATTCTCGAAATTCGGTACGATTGATTAAGTTTTGAAGGAGGAAGCAGTCGAGAGCGGAACCTCGATTTTAAAGATTTTTTCGCAATAACTTTTAACTTAGTTGTTCTGAATGGACAATTTTTTTGATAAATCTAGTTAATAACACTAGTATATCGATACCTTTGGGTTCAATTGGCGTAAAGGACAAAATGCAGGTTTTCAGGAGAAGCAAAAAACAACTTTTTTTTTAGAAAAATGTTTATATCTTTTTTGTTTTTTGACCTATATTTGTGACGTATATAGAAAAATATGTAGGTTTTTAGTATCCTTCACCTAGTGTAGCAACCGTAGTGATAAACTAAACGGTTTAGAAGTTAGATGGTTGTAAAGGACACGTCAAAATGCTATGGACATCCTTTACACCCACGATTTTTTTGAGCAATTAGAGTTGATAGGGTCGTAAATGACGGTCTTAGATGATTTTTATACAAATTCGGGGCGTAAATGTAACCGGAATGGTACAAATGGCAACTGTTTTTAGCTTAGTTTACAATTGAGAAACTTGAAAAATGTATCAAAACGTAGTTAATATGGCATAGAATAGCCACATTAGTGTTACAGTGTATATTTATCTAAATATTTAGCAGAGACAAAGAACAAGACTATTTTATATCCAGTTTTGCAATAAAGAAACACATTTGCTTAAAAACTATCTAGTATTTTGGAAAGTTATTATTTTAGTACTCGCCGCTGTCTCAACTCTCAATAAGTTACGCATTCAGTATTTAATTCTAGCAGGGAAACGCTTTCGTAGTTTAAGTAAATATAAAAACACTAATGGTAATCACGTAAATTTTAATCAGCAACTGTGAACAGTAGACTATATTAATACGACAGTAATTTTAAGTATAAAATAGAAAGAAGTTCTAAGAATAACTAAGAGTTAAGTACCAATTTATAAACGCAAGTTAAGATGCGTATACAAACTGTGACCAACTAATAAATAATAGTAACTGTAGTCAAGACTACCTACTATGTTGATGCATATTTTTGATAATTTTAAAACAGAAGATTGTTATTTAGTCTTTAACCTGTTAAGTAAGAATAATCTTAATTATGAGTTCAATCCTAGAAATATTATAGTCAATGCTTTAAGTACCTTTGGGTACATAGCCAAGTCACCAAACGCTAACGCTCATTCGCTAGCGAAACGCACCTGTTATTGTCGCACTAAATGTTAGTATAGTCTACTGTTAAAGTTTACTGGCGGCGTAGCTGAATGGCAATCGTCGACGCCAGACGCCGACAAAAATGCAGTCTGGTGCAATACGCAAGAGCGATAAAGCTATAGCTATAGCTACGAAAAAAATATATAGCTACGAAATAGATATTATCGTGAGCGTTTGTGCATACGTTGTGGGTACGTACCCTGATTACCATAGTGATCTCGTCGCAGTATAATAATACTACGAAAGCGTTTCCCCGCTAGAATTAAAGGCTGAATGCGTAACCTACTGACTAATCAACAGCGGCGAATACTAAAAAAATAACTTTGAGCTTGTTGCCAAAGTATTAGTAGATCGTTTTTAAGCAAATATTGTTTCTTTATTACAAAACTGGATATAAAATAGTCTTGTTCTTTTTTGTTTCTAAGATAGCTTAGATAAATAATACACTGCATTAAACTAATGTCTATTCTATGCCATATTAAGTACGTTTTGACACATTTTTCCAGTTTTTAATTGTAAACTTAGCACAACATTTGTACCATTTCGGTTACAATTACGCCCCGGTTTTGTATAAAAATCATCTAAGACCGTCATTTACGACCCTATCAAATCATGGGTGTAAAGGACGTTAATAGCTTTTGACGTGTCCTTTACAACCATCTATCTTCTAAATCGTTTAGTTTATCACTACGGTTGTTACACTAGGTTAAAGATACTCGTAATCTGCATATTTTTCTTATACACGTCACAAATATAGGCCAAAAAAACAAAAAAGTGGGTTTATCTTTCTCTTGGAAACCTGCATTATATGTCCTTTACGACAATTGAACCCAATGATATCGATTACAGTTGCGGATAAAATATTTTTAGTGCTGGTCGTAAAGGACGAAGAACAAAAAACTTGTCCTTTACGCCCAACTTTACCACACTACTATAGAAAGTGATCCTTAAAAAGTAAGGGCTTAAAGGGCAATAATATATATCAAGGTGACTTACGACTATATTTTTATTTGTAGATTTCCTTTACGACACAAATAATAATTTATAATTAATGACTTGATATTTACGCCCCTTCAGAAAAGCTATTTTTGCAAGTCCATAGTAGAAAATCTTGGTCGTAAAGGCAACTTTTTAAGAGATATCGAAATTTTAACTACACAGATCGATAGCGCTTGAAATTCTGAACAAAACTGTATATATAACTCATTTTCGCCAAAATGTCCTTTACGCCAATTGAACCCAGAGGTATCGATATTTAACTTAAATTCCCTAATTTAAAGGGAGGGGGGCTCCTTTCCATTTTAGCATTTTCGCTCCTGTAGGGTCTTAATCTAACTTCAATACTTTTCGCCATTCGATATAGAAACACCATCAATTATATTTTTTCTCGCGCTTTATAGACCAATACCATTTTTGAATAGGCTAGTTTCCTATACTTAAAATAAAATATTTTATGCAGTGCACGAAATAAAGCACTACATAATTAGAAGAAAAATATGGACAGTAGTTAAGTTTAAACATAATTTCTATTTAATAAGTCAAAGAGAAAGATTTTAGTAAATGAATTGACCGTGACGTCACTCCTCAGTATTTCATAGTAATTCCATATTACCAAATCGTTTTGACAGTTCTTAAAAAGAAGCTGATTTGACTAGTAGGAAACTAGCCTATTAAAGCTATATCAGTTGTTATGTACATACTTATTATATTATACATGGAACTAAATATTAAACAAAAAAATATTTTCAAATTTTTTCCGTTCTGTTGCAACTGTATTCACACCGAAGTAGTCAAATGGCATTTCTGCGATGCGAAACGCCAACGAAATCACAGTATAATAAATCACAGTATAATCGTTCGTAAATGCGGTTGTCCTCTCGGTCTCCTGCGGCTCCTGCTGACTCATTCTTTCCCCAACGTCCTTTTTTGCAGCAATTTTTACTGAGTACCCCTAGTCTCCCGCATATGCTACAGAATATTCTCCCCTTTGATCGACATTCCTTCGCAGCATGTCCTGGTTTCCCACAAGACCAGCAACACGACTCTGTGTCGTACCTGGGGTGTACTTTCTCCCCTTGATCTTGTTCACTCCCCTTCCTATTTGGTCGTGACGTGTTTGTGTGACGTTCCGCCGGGCGTGACATCCCAGGTTCTACGCAGGGACTCGTCTCTTCCTGTGTTCTTTCCTTATTGAACCAACTATTATACCCGGACGTTATATTTTCGTATTCTGAGGTGAGTCGTAGCAAACCTGGAAGGTCCTCGAAGTCCTGTTTCTTTATGTAAAGTTTATAATTCTTTTGCATGTTCTCATATATTCGATGTAACTTTTCCTTTTGTGAGAGGTTTCCATACCGTCTCATTAGCGTTTGTAAATCCGTTAGATAATCTGTGAAGCTTTCCTTATATCTCTGTTTCCTCGCTGCGATGCTCGCGATTAAGTTTTCCTCGTAATTGGCAGGAACATAGTAAAGTTTAAATAACGCTATGAACTCCTCCCACGTGTCCCATGGGCGGATTTTTATTTTGTTGTAGCGTTTTGAAAAACTTGTGTTTTTATAAATGTTGTTAGTTTGAATGATAACAATTGTTTTTTCGTGTTTATTAGTCATTCATTTACATAAAATTCAATGAAATTAATAGCATTTTTGTAAGAACTGTGAAAAAAATGAACTTTAATCGGTGTTTCTGGACCTGGGTGATCCACTGAGTTACAAACTTACTAATGTATAAAAATAACAAAAAAAGACGTATATAAGTGAAATCTTTTATTAATATTAGAAATCTTAACAAAATGAACTTACATTTTTAAAAAACAGTAGAATAAACACAAAAGAACCCTCTAAAAATCACTTTTACATATCCACTGAGTGACATTGTGGTCAAAAAACTTCAAAACTTTTTCGTAAAAACATAAAAATCTGTAGAAAAATTAACTATAAACTCCTGTTGAATGTAAAGAAGACGTTAGATTTATATAATATCATACTCACAGGTAGGTAAGGCTAACAAAATCTTATAAAAATTTAAATTTACGTCTAAGAAATTGCTAGGACAATTTCTCAGTGGAACGTAACATAAAACTAAGGGTGCGATTAACATGGAGCTAATTTAACTACGTAAAACAATTAAGCAAACTATTTTTACGTGGATGTTAATATCTCAAACAAAAAAAATTAAATTAACTGAGCCTTTTTCAGAAAAAGTGTATATTCAGTGTCTTCAAAATATTTACTTTTTGGACTCATTTTACGCCTCACGTATGAAAATTGTGCCCTTAATTTAGTAATTTGTTTTCTTTGTATATTGCATCACATTAATGAAAATAAAAAAGTGACGATAAAACTTTTTTTCATGTATATGATGTGAAAGTTAAAGCATAAAGTAAAATGAGCCCATAATGTAAATACTTTGAAGAAATGTGTGAAACGTACACTTTTTCTTGAAAATAAAACGAAACCAACCACAATAATTATATTATTTAAATAGTAACAACTAACAATATTATTTAAAAAAAAATATTATTAATTTTATATTAAAATTTAATTCCAGATATGTATCGTAAAGTACTAAAGTATTGAGTAAGATGGAAACCGTAAAAATATAAATGTGTACTTATAACGCGGCTTTATCGTTCCACTGAGTTACTTTTTAATCCACTGAGAAACAATATTTCTCAATGGAACGTAACGGTTACGCCTCTGAGAAACAAAATTCTGGTTGTACATCAAATTATACAAACTCTTCCCATAAACGTTATATATTATTAAAATAGATAAACTAACTAGTAATATGAACAGGTAGTTTCTTAATAAAATATACAATATACCTTCGAAAACGTAGTCACTATGTGGAACTCAGAAACGGACCTCTAAAACACACTCGAACAAATCCTTCCTTCACGAGTTGTGGCGTGCGACTGACAACAAATAACCAATATGGCGTACACGGCAAGACCTTATAATGTTGCCAGAATAAAAAATAACCTACCACTTTAGTAGTAAAATAAGTAAATATTGACGAAATTTCTCCGTAACTCAGTAGGATTTTCCACAGAGCTACTTTTTGTGGTTTATGTTTGAAATGATTTTTTAGTATTCTAAACTATTTATGATAGATAAAGCGTTATTTAAATTAGAAATTAATGTACAAAGAAACATTTAAGTAAATAAAAACATATTTTTTTTTTTTTTTTTTTTTTTTTTTTTTTTAATACTACGTCGGTGGCAAACAAGCATACGGTCCGCCTGATGGAAAGCGGTCACCGTAACCTATGAACGCATGCAACGCAAACAGTGTCACATGCGCGTTGCCACCCCATTAGAAACTTGTACATTCCCTTTTGCTGTGTTAAGTACACAGCAAAAAGGAGTGTACAAGTTCCAAGGAGGGTTCGGGTTGCCGACGACTCTAAAGGACAATATACGGAACAAGTTAGTTCCGTAAGTCCTCCCGTCATCAGCACCGCACCCTCGTTGAGCTCTGGCAGCCTTACTCACCGGCAGGAACACAACACTATGAGTAGGGTCTAGTGTTATTTGGCTGCGGTCTTCTGTAAGGCGGAGGTACTACCCCAGTTGGGCTCTGCTCTAGATTCGAGCGAGACGATATCCGCTGTGCTGTGCCCTACCACACAAAGCGGAATATCATTCGCTATGTCCTACCTCCTCCTACATTCGCTATGTCCTACCTCCTCCTACATTCGCTATGTCCTACCTCCTCCTCTATTGTTATGATACAAAAATAATATTTTAACGCATATGAAACATAAGTACTTCATGGTAGGACATGGGAAAAACAACACTTTTGTTGACTTCAAACAGAAGTTTTTATTAAAAATATGACTAATATTCATTCAAAACTAATAATTTCTGAAAGACAATTTATTTATTTATGCATAAATATCAAACGCTTGTAAAAAAGTGATATAGAGTTTGTGCAATCTTTGTCAGAAGAGGTAGGACATGCCAAATTTAGTACCATACAACAAAAAAAAAAATTGCCCCCATGCGTCCACGTTGTTTCTGTACCACAGCAAGGCCTTCCCTTGCAGTATCCGGGGTAACGCGAGTAAGACATCCTCCTTCGCTATTTCGCTAGCTGAAATTAGCTCTTCTATCCTCTCTATGAATTCGATCGCGCTGTAACCGGGTCTGAAGGTGAGGTTCCACTTCTTTATTATTTTTCCTATGTTCTTCGGTCGGTCCATCCTTCCAGGTTGGTCCAACTCTACGGTATGCTTTCTCTCCGGTGTTTTGAAATCTTCGGGTTTACTTTCCCCAGAATCGGTGGCCTCGTGGTTAACTGCGTCTACTAGAACCTTCCTTAACTGTTCTACCGTTAGACCTTCGGTCTCTATGTCTCTTTCCTCGGCTGCTTTCAGTAGCTCTGGCTTCTTCAATTGATAGATCCAGGCTGACAACATAACTCCGGTGTGATGAGGTCGACGCGTCGGGATACTTAGGTCCTTCAGACCAGTGTTTTCGCTCGACTCTCGGTATCGGTACGGACGGATTGATTTGCTACGGTTGCCAGCGTAATGCGGCTAAGTCTTGGTATTATTATGTCTAAGCGGGTGGGTGGGACGCGTCGAGTGCACGCCCTAGTTTATCAGAATCCTCCTGAGCTAACGAAACTCCTAGTGAGTTTTAAAGTTGGGCGCCAAATGTGATGGTCGTCGCCGAGGGCGAGCCACACATATCCTTCAGCCTGAGGGGCTTTGTGAAGGTTTCCAAGCTAACTTAGGGTAGGGAGGATGAGCTGATAGCAAACACTGCTTTATAATAACGAAATGGCGTCTTACGCGCCCTTTATTATAAACACCACTTACAGACTAGATACAATCGTCTCACTCCAGAAGGGAGCGAGCTAAGTATCGATATGACTACGTATATGCGGTTTGGCAACGTGCCCTGGAAGATGCGGGATATCGGAATGTTCCCCGGGGAACAGGGTCGGGATTAAACCGTCCTGGCTGACTACGCGTGACTCCGCGCGGCCCGGATAGGTAGAAGGGTGTACTGGGGATAACTTGCCCTGGCTAACTACGCGTGACTCCGCGCGGCCCGGGAAGCTATACTACTGGGGTAAGGGGGGGGGAGAGTCTCCTGGCTAACTACGCGAGATCCACGCGGCCCGGAGACTTATACCTAGGGGACACCTGGGGCGAACGCGAGGTTCCACGCCGCCACACCAGGCGGAGCAGCCGTTGTGCCTTGCTCGGGCTCAGCACACCGACTGACCGCCGGTCCACGCTCCGCGCGGTTATATGGGCGCGCGGCGCCGGCGGGCCGCGATGGTGTGTGTAGCTGGAGTAGTCTGCTCGTCGCGCGTCGCGCTACACCGCTCCGGATACTGTCCGTTGTGACGATGTAGAGTCGTCACAATACTATCGTACAGTATGACCACTCCCGCTCCCCGCTGAAAGCGCAGCCCACCCCCCCTCGGTTACCTCACAGTTACCGCCTGTCAAAAACGCGAACAGTCGACCTGTCATATTTCACTCATACAAGCATAGTACGCGTTCACCTACACGAGCTTAGACTGCGTGCTAGGAACGCGCCTCTTTCATATATTTGATCGCCAGTGTCCGAGGTGTGCCGAAATGTAGTCTGGCTCTGTCGCGCCTACGAAAGAGATCATCATGAGCGTGTCATGAGCGTTTGTGCATTCGGCTACGCACACAGATCTGTGGCCCGTTTCTCGAAAGGTACAAGCCTTGTATTACAAGTGTGTTTCCCTGACAACCCATACGATTTGACAGTTCGCGCACTTGTAATACAAGGCTTGTACTTTTCGAGAAACGGGCCCCTTTCTAAGGCCCATTTCTCGAAAGATACAAGTCTTGTATTACAAGTGTGTTTCCATGACAACCCATACGATTTGACAGTTCACGCACTTGTAATACAAGGCTTGTACCTTTCGAGAAACGGGCCCCTGGTAGTTAGAGTTACCTAACTAGATACAAAACCTAGACATTTGAATTAAAAGATTTCAGTCTTTTTACTGTATGTTTTAAAACAAGAATATTTCTGCACATGTTATCACTGTAAACAACTTATATTTACATAACAAGCCTCTACGATGAACATGTTATGTAATATCTTTTGATTTTATGATTTTGTGACTTATTATTTATTATACCTAGATATTTTGCCACTATAGTGACTTCCTTCCGATATTTTACATTACAATATGTCATTAATTATTGCCGTGACACTGAATCTTGATTAGTTTCATGTGTTCTGCTTACTCCGTTTAGGAAATATAGGCTTGAATTTATGTGTACATATATAATACTACTGTTTTATACAAATTCCATATAAATAAATACCACCCTAACCCTGGCTACCTCTTTGCGTCTGGGCACCAAAACAAATGAGCCCCATCGATGCCGCTGCGGTGCTATGGTGACCGAACTGGGCCACCACGGTTTATCCTGTCCAAGAAGCGCAGGTCGCATCTCCCGCCATGCGTCCTTGAATGATGTCATCAAGAGGGCGCTCGCCTCCGTTAGCGTGCCGGCTATCCTTGAGCCGAACGGTATCGCACGCGACGATGGCAAGCGCCCCGATGGGATGACACTCATTCAGTGGATGCAAGGGAGGACGCTTGTGTGGGACGCCACCTGTGTTGACACGCTCGCGCCGTCCCACCTACAGGCGACCTCCGTCAAGGCGGGAGCTGCGGCCACAACGGCAGAACAAAATAAGCGGCACAACACAAGCCTTCTTGAGCTTACCGTAGGCCTCAGTCAATCTGTGTAAGAATGTCCTCCGTTATTTATATTTATATTTAAATATGCTGTCCTCGGCGAGGACTATATATTTGCGCCGTTCGGCGTCGAAACTCTAGGACCGTGGGGGCCCAGCGCGAAATCTCTTTTTAAAGAGATATCCCAGCGCCTCGTGGATGCCTCAGGTGACCAGAGAGCTGGCAGCTACTTCGGCCAGAGATTAAGTCTGGCCATCCAAAGAGGTAACGCTGCCAGCCTTCTGGGCACCACAACATATAGTGACGACTTGGGGAGCATTTTTTATTTATAAGTTAATTTTAAGTTTGTACATAGTTTAGTTTAGTTAATGTATTTTCTTTAGTGTATATATTTCAATTTGTTTTTTGTTTTTATATTTCATTTTGTTTCGTTAAATATAAATACTCAAATAAATAATAAATAAATAATAAATATTAAAGGACATTCTTACACAGATTGACTGAGGCCCACGATAAGCTCAAAAAGGCTTGTGTTGTGGGTACTCAGACAACGATATATATAATATATAAATACTTATATACATAGAAAACATCCATGACTCAGGAACAAATTTTTGTGCTCATCACACAAATAAATGCACTCATCGGGATTCGAACCCGGGCTCGCGGCGTAGCATTCAGGGTCACTACCGACTGCGTCAGACCGGTCGTCATAAATATGTTTGAAAATAACGAACCATATTTTAATAGTTTACATAATTTCTTAACTGATTATACATGATTTCAGAGATTATTATTAGGGGCAAATAATAAACCTTATGTAAGGCTATTTATCAATAAAAGGATTGTCGATGTTTTTATTTTGTCAAGCACTAACAACTTGACGTTCGTGCCAGAAAAATATCTACCTCTATATAACGGTACGGAGCGTCAACAATTGCACTCTTGGCTAGAACGCCTCCACCACGAAATTTTGACGTTTTATAATACGTTACTCAAAAGCGTAAACGCCACGAAAAAAAAAAATTATTACTAAAAATGTAATTCTTGGTTCTAGTGCGTAACTGTGTGGGGGCGCTGTTCACTTTCTGCATAGGTACAATGTTACTTTCTCCGATTTGTTTGCTATAAACAATACTTTTCTCTCTATCGAGCCTATACGAAACAGCGGATACGGTAATACGGAGCTTACGCTAATATCGTTTTTATACCCCCGTGCTTTTATTTGACGTGCTTTTATTTACAGTCCTGTGGCCCATTTCTCGAAGCTACAAGTTACAATTTACAAGTGGTAGTCACTGTCAAATATGACAAGTTGAAAAGAGACTTCCGCTTGTAACTTGTAACTTTCAGTTTTGAGAAATGGGCCCCTGTTCACAGATCTTAAACCTTGCCTTAAAGAATAAATTGATAAGTCAGTAATAGTATATTCCCAATAATGCATTTGTGCATACACGGAGTATGTTTTTTGCACCAAAACCAATTTAAATTCACTAGACATGCTTTTAATCATTAGAAATGCTTTTCCAAACTGTCAAACTTTGTATAAAAATCACTAAACAGTGCGTAACGTATTTGAGTTATTCTATGTAGAAAACTGTTTAGAAAATAAGTGCATAGAAAAAATATTGTATGCAATGTTGTTTAACTAAGTCAAAATATACGGGCTGTGTCATTATTATTTACCCACGCCTCTTGTCTTTTTATTATACATAGAGCTTGCTGTTTTATACAACCTGCCGGCGTATCATGCTTCCAATTTTATCACTTATCCACGTGGATAAAGCATCCGTCACGCTTTAGCAAGTAAGTATGTCAGTGTGAGAGTGACAGATGTCTTATCCACGTGGATAAGTGATAAAATTGGCAGCATGATACGCCGGCTGTCTTAAACACCAGCAAGCTCTCTATTGCGCCATTAAGGAAGAACGGTGGGAATGAGTCTACCGACAAATTTAACAACGTATTCCAGGGTACGTAGCCGAATGGCACAAACGCTCACGAAACGAAACGCTCGTAGATATCTATCTCTATCGCTCTTGCGTATTGGCGCGACAGAGCCAGACTACTTTTCTCGGCGTTTCGTTTTCGTTTCGCGTTAGAGAAATGCCATTCAGCTACGGCACCAGATCCCATTTTAAGACTAAAATTATTTCGCATAGTTTTAGTAAAAAAAAATTACCAAAAACAATTTTTTTGACAATTTTTTTTTATTTCTATACAGAGTGGGGCCTGTAACAAAGGCGAAGAATTGAACTCTAGGCTATTCTCCTTATACTGATCAACATTTGTTCGGCGACTTTTAAAAATAACTTTTATTTTGATTTTTATCACCCTTGAAAGTTTTTTCTAAGAGGTAATGTATTGCGAATTCTGCTAAGTCTAAAGTGTGACAGACAACGTCAACGACAACAATAATGGCGTACATTGAAGCTAATATTTATTTTGCATGAAAAATTAAAAATTTAAAGACTTCATAATTTTTAAAAGTCACTGAACAAATGTTGATCAGTATAAGGAGAATAGCCTACAGTTCAATTCTTCGCCTTTGCTACAGGCCCCACTCTGTATATTATATTTTTTTCTTTCTTTTGGCCTCAGAAATGCGTGGTTAAAATTTTCCGGCATACTGATTCTTACCGTGTAACTTAAGGAATAACTTACGGTGCGTAAGCGACTGTGATATTTGCTAGGTGCCCAGTGGCCCGTTTCTCGAAAGGTACAAGCCTTGTATTACAAGTGTGTTTCCATGACAACCCATTCGATTTGACAGTTCGCACACTTGTAATACAAGGCTTGTACCTTTCGAGAAACGGGCCCCAGATATCCAACACCCAATAGTAGCAAGTAAGAATAAAGTCCTCACGTCTCACCTGTGCTGTCACTCGGGAGTATGGAAAGCAGAAATACGCTCATATTTCCTTATTCTTTCATTTGTTACGTGACTAAATCCACTCAAAGGAGCTTATTACTTGTCGACCAAAACAGTTTTGCTTTTAACTCCACCTTTATACACTTAGTTCTAAGGTTGAATATGTGGTGATTGAGCAACAAATAGTGGGGCAGGTACGCCTGGCTTCTATTTTATAAATCCATTTCTGTTCGTGCAGATTTTTTTATATTTACCTTTGTGAATAATGTCATCATCCTCTTTGCGTTATCCCGGCATTTGACACGGCTCATGGGAGTCTGGGGTCCTCTTTGACAACTAAACCCAAGATTTGGTGTAAGCGCTAGTTTTACGAAAGCGATTGCCATCTGACCTTCCAACCAGAAGGGTAACTTGGTCTTATTGGAATTGGTCTGGTTTCCTCACGATTTTTTCCTTTACCGAAAAGCGACTGGCAAATACCAAATGACATTTCGCACGAGTTCTGAAAAACTCATTGGTACGAGCCGGGGTTCGAACCCGCGACCTCAGGATCGAAAGTCACACGCTCTTACCGCTAGGCCAACAGCGCTTGTTGTACCTTTGTGAATGATTGTACTTTACTTTCTTTGTCACCAAATTTATTAATGTGTTTAGAGTTTTAGAGAAAAAATAGGTAATTATAAGAAGGATTACATAATTATAAGATATTCTTTTCTATGTTCGTTACCTAAAACTTGCCTGGAAGAGATCGCTTTTTAGGTTTATTGTCGCAATTAAAGCAACGTATCCGATTCATATGGTATTTAGAGTTGTAACGTGTCGAGATTCGAATGAAAATTTAGGTACATAATTTATATTTAAAGCCTAAATTACATGACTTAGGCACAGCGGGCCAAATCTCGACTGGGGGGCATGTAAAAAATGGATCAGTTACATAAGCCCTCCAGTCGAGATTTGTCCCGCTGTACCTTACGCATTTTTATAAAATTTTAAAGTGACTGTAATTTCTGACAGGTCTATCAAAGATATTTAAATCGAGGTGAACACTCGCTTGTCCGCAGTAAGCTTTGCGAATACAGGGCCAGTTTTACGCAGCAGATAGCGGGCCTTTAAAATCTTACGCGCTCTTAGGCCCGCTCACAAATGTTGCGCGGCGAAATTGCAGGTATTACGGCGAATTACAGGAATTACGGCGGAATTACTAGTATTACGGGGGATAACTGGGTGTTGCGGATATACTCGGGACTGATACACCCGAGAATTTAAAATGGTGGTTGCTAAATTGAGATACTTACTGTGTTGGAATTTCAACGCCTCTTTTGGTTGTGCCGTTCAGTTTTGATACTGTTAGTTTGTGTGGAAAAGAAAGACTCGCAGAATGTATAAAGACCCATCCCCATACATTCCGAATTGACTCCACTTTTTGATGGTTGATGATATCTCTGTGTCAATTTCATCTGTTTTATTAATTAGGCATCGTTACTTTTTGTTTTTAACTGAGAGGCCGTTAAGGACTGGCGAACTGTTGACCGTGGGCCGCTACAGAATGGTAGAATACATTGGACGTGTAGTGTGCTCCGTTTGCTATGGGTAGTTGATTTGTTCGGTTACGGTTCGGTTCCGTTTGTTCGGTTACTGTCCCCATCGGGCGATTCGTATGGCTTCGTAGCAATTATTAGACTTGGCAAAACTTGACATCATTTTGTGTCACAACCTAGAAGATTACATACTTTTCTAATTCGCGAATAGATAAGTGTCCTAGTCAATTCCTTTACACTTTATCTTCAGTTCAGTTCCTTGTGTGTACGCAATGTTTTTACTACGCTAAAAAGTCGAAAGGGACAGTGACATCCATTATAAAATAAATGTTTTGAACCTGAACTGCTGTCAAACTTTGGTATTGTAGTACCTCCACGTTAGTATAATTATTTATTCTGTGACAGTTGTCAAAAAAGTTGTATAAAGTTGCATTTTGTACCTTATCGCGTTAACAATATACCTAATATTGATGTTTCTTGCGACTTTGGTTGTTCGTTGAATAGGTCGGAAATTAAATTATTTGACTGTATAAGACAGAATCAATTGTATTTCCTGTTATTCTCTGTAACTTAAAACAAACGGGAAGTTCCCACTCAATTTTGAAATGCAATTGTACTCGTATTTTCGACTTAAAAAGAAAATAACTTCGCTAGAAATGGGACATTTTTCCTGTTTTACAAAATAACACAACCATTCATTTAAATAATTTATTCAACAGACTTTTTAAAAAAAGTTGCCATGTTGGAGCAAATCATTGCAGAACATGAAATGTCGTATAAAATGTTTTCATATAACCAACAACGAAAAAACTATTCTAATAGTATTTAATTAATAAACGATTCACAAAATCAATATTTAATCATAGAATTCTAACAACAGTTTTCGTTACTTCCAATAGATTCTTACAGAAATATTGTCTACTTCGTTTAACTAATTACATACAGTTATTATCTACAAGTCAAGTTTTTCATAGTTATAATATATTTTATTATGAGGTTTTTTTACATGTACACACAGTCAAGTAATTTGAATGAATAATCTTTGTTGTTTTATTCTAAAAGTTCCTACCTAACCTAAATATTTATTCTCCGCGTATATTTCATTTTCTTGTTTTTATTCTTATAAGCGCTCTTGCGTGAAGTGCCGATACGCAACTAACTCTGAGAAACTCGAAAGCACCGTGCATGTCGAAAACACGGCCGAGATAGATAAGGGCTTTTTAGCACAAGGAAAAATGTAAAAGAGAAATACATGTTAATAAACAAAGGTTAATTTATACTTGATTAATATAATTTTGACGTTATTCAGAACTCCTGAGTCTCAATTGCTTTATATTGCGTCTACTGCAGAGCAAGCATATATCTCACCGGCTAAATAGACTACCCGTCTCTTTTTAACTGTATTAATAAGAGTGGGATAGGTTGTATTACTATACTGTCTCGCCTCATGTGCTTGCCCTGCTGAAAGTAACCACGTTAATCACGAGTTTCTAGCCTCCTGGACCCGGGTGCCCTCGTACGAGTACATAAGGTTTGACCTTTTACAGTAATAAAAGAAAGTTCTAAATTCAAAAGAACCAAAATTGGCCAGGGATCCAGGAGGCCAGAACACACGTGGAAGTCTGTGTTGCGTTTCTATATATTTCTGCGTATAAATTACAAAATCACGGAGTTTATTGACATACTTATACATATAATAATATGAACGCACTTGCATCGTGTCACAATTTCGACTGGCGGGTAGTTTCAAGTACCTACTATAATAGTTATTTGTTTTACAAGGGGGCAAAGTTGTTGTTTAACCGCATGTGCCAATATTGATACCCGAGCAAGCGAAAGATTCCAATATTGAACCGCGAGCGTTGAAAAAGTGGAATCTTGAGCGTTGCGAGGGTTTCAAGGCACGAAGGTTAAACAAACTTTGCCACCGAGTGAAACACAAAATTTTTCACCACACCAACACGAACAAAATACTGACTATAAAATATCAAACTAAATCAAATCCATCAATCTATTCAATATTTATGATTCAAAATCATCATTTATAGGCCAATTCTACCAGCCAGCTTAAGACATCAAGTTAAAATTTGTATGAAATTACTTTGCACTCTTGTGGATAAAATGCAATTTTGCTATCTGTTTTCGAATAGCAAAGTAAGCCTTTACCAGTTGGTGTGGTGAAAAATTGTTTCTATGTTTTACAATTTTAAATAATGTCATGTTAATAATCTAATTGAAAATATTCTGATTACTTGAAATTATCCACCAGTTGAAATAGCCCTCCTATACCTTATTCATTTTTCAACTATTACTTTTTCCCCTCACTAGCTCGGAAACACGTGTTTTGTCCTTTAATACCAGCGGGTAAAAACGCATTTTATCTACTAGTGGGTAAAGTAATTTGACCTTGAATAAAGTCAAATTAACTGCTTTAAAATTGATAAAAGTAGGTGAATCTAGTAATAAAGATGATTTACCACCTGTGGAACTACTGGAAGCAGTGATAAACGCATTTTTTGCGTTGTAGTTTCCTCGCTATAGTGAGGGGAAAAGTTTTGTGTTACACTCGGGTGCAAATGTATTTTACTTCTCGTGTGTTAAAAAACTCGCAAGTTCAGGATTCTATTCTCGAACCACTCGCTTCGCTCGTGGTTCAACTATAGAATCCTTTCACTTGCTCGTTTTTCAATTCCACACTCGGCGTTAAAATACAACTTTGCCCCCTTGTATAACAAATAACTATTACTGTCTTAATACATCCAACTTGCAAGTATATTATAAGTATTATTAATGAGGTTTTAGAAATTTAGGACGGATGTCCTGTAACTTCTGTATAAATAACTGTAGATTATTTTTGACTGAAATACACATATTGTTTACGGAGTCTTTCATTCTGAGACATTATTACAATTATTAAATTATTTTACTCTAATATTTCATCTACTAAATAAAAACTACAGATCACACATTACTTACGAGAACATTTATAATATTTTTCAGTACAGATGGTGTTTTTTTTAAGCACTAGTGCGAGAAGTGGTTCATTATATGCCAGGTCGAAACTTCAGAGGCTCATCTGTACTGAAAAACGTCGTACGATACACGTGCGAAAAGGAAATTCGTAACTCGTGTCGATTTAAAACACTCCCTTCGGTCGTGTTTTAATTTATCGCCACTTGTTTCGAACTTCCTTTTTTTCGCACTTGCATCGTAATGTACTGTTACATATTTAATACACATAATATTAATATTATTTCTCTAAACTTTAATCATAACAATCATGGCCATAAAGCCTTATTTAATAATACTTAAAAGTAATAGTAGGGGTAGTTATTATATACAATAGGTACCTAAATTTACAAATAGCTATAAGTACATACACAATGTATACATTTGTGAAGGCATAATAAATGATAATACATGGACAAAAGATTTTTTTTTAATTTCGTTAAATTTTATTTCGTTGTTATTCGTATATCCCGAGATTATAAGGTAGTAAAATATTACTTGTTTTAGCTCGCATAAGCAAATTTGGGATTATAAACTATCTTGAGCAAAATAAACAGCTTGTTTAAAATAAAACGGGACTTTTCCAACTATTTTTGATTTTTAAATTTGTATTTTATCCCTTTTTCACAATTACATAAACATGACACGTTCAGAAAAACGATTATCAGTTAATGCAGGTTTTTAGAGCGTTTATGAATAACGCGATTATTTTTATCATCGGTTTCGATCGTGACATTAGACTGACAATACCGTGACAGTGACAAACTCAGGAATAATCATACTCAGCTTTTTAGGGTGCAATTTGATTTTCATCACACCGACTGGCAAAGGATCTCTAGAGTCTTCGGAAACTGGTAAGAAAGTTGCATTTAATCCACAAGAGTGCAAAGTTATTTCAAATTCTTGTCCTAAATAAGCTGGTTGGTAGAACTGATCTTTAAAATTTGTGAATTTAAATGTTCAATGTTTAATAAATTGATGGATTTGATTTAGTTTAATGTACTGATGTGCTGACGGAAAAATTCCAAAATTTTAAAATTTTGACATAGGAAAACTTTGGAAACTCTTGGGTAGAACAATTGTATGGGTGGAAACTTTCCATTTCATAAATTTAAATTCCCTTTATTTTTCGTGAAAGTTTCGTGAGTTTTTCAAGAAATTTAAGATTTTTTGGAAAGGTTTCGCAACTTGCACATCACTAGTTTGATGTTCAAAAGTTAGTATTTTTTCGTGTTGGTGTGAATAAACAATGCGTATGTCACTCGATAGCATAGTTTGTTTACCCTTCGTGCCTTAAACTCTCGCAATGCTTAAGATTCTACTTTTTGAATCTCGCTTATCGGAATTTTTCTCTCGAAGTTTTCGGGTAGCAATACATTATATTAATATACAAAAGCTTAACACTTTCGCTACCAAGAACCCGACTGTCGGGTACACCGCTCGTAGAAGCGTAGCCGATTACATGGGTTTCCCCGTATGTAGCGAAAATGTCGTAGCGCCGCGTAGAGCCCGGTTTCGAAAGTGTTAAAAAAACAACCACTTTGCCCCCTTGTAAAACAAATTACTATTTTTGTTTATAAAGTGCAGGGAAACTCACTTTATGTCGATATCGATAAAGTTAGGACATGACCGTAATGTCACTCTTGAGAGTTTGTGTTAAATAGACGAAAAAATACATTCAGGTTTTTAACAACATTAATATTAAGATGAAGTCCCGTTTAATTTAAATACGCAGCAGTTTTGCTACTTGTACACGTAACGCATAATAATGTAAATAAAATGTATTTATTGCGGATCAAAAACAAGCTTACTTAATATTCTGCGACCTATATTTATATTCAATGATTTATTAAAATTATTTTCTGCTTCACCGAGTGTAACACCGAGGGTATGTATTTACTTAAAATATCTCTATAAGTAACAAAGAACAAATCGGGCACATTTCAATAACTCCAAAATGTAGGAACTAATTAGTTGATAAAATAAATGTTATATTTCACAACATACAATCGACACATTAAAACGTTTCATACTTATACAGTCAATTAATAATACGTAAGTATGTATAATAATTATATACCGAAATAAAAGATCGTTTAATCGATGGAATCAGGCGTTACTTTGCGGAAATCCATGTTCGCGGATTAGCAAAGGAAAGTTCTAGTTTACGATTAAAAGATCCAGTGAATCCAAGAACAATCATTTTAAATAGATTTTCCAAGAAACAATAATTATTTATTCATCGCGATTAATATTATTTATGGAATAGTACTCGTAACTATCTGGGACATTGTAATTGTGTATTGAATACCTGTAATGCATAACCTTTTAAATGATTCTCAATTATAAAAGTCAACGGTTTTTTTTTTAACTGCATCATTGAAAACACAGCACAATAATTTTAATAGGTAGTTTCAGAATTTACAAAAAAATCTTATATTTTAATTAGGGTCTTATGGCAGTTTTAGAGAGATCCCACATCAGCGTATCGTCGGAGTTTACTTTTTGACTCACCGTTGGTTCAACTGTGCATCCACATCATTTTCATCATAGCGTTCACTCACAATACGTTAGTATGGGATAACCCAACCCTTTACTGGAGTTTCTTGAGCGTCAGTATCTAGCCAGATGTACCTATGCGTGCTGATCGACACAAACTTGGCGCAAACACCATTTTACAAGACGCTGAATAATTTGGCGCGGTAACAAAATTGTGTGAGTAACAAACTACATAGAAGTTCCTGATTGAAACTGAACTGTGTCAAGTCAATGTTTGACTCTTTTCTAGCTGGCAAGACCATTCTTGCCCAGTTTACAATATTATAAAGGACAAAGGAAGATCGCGTGGAAAGGAAGATACAATGTCCAGACATCAGATTTTATGGGCAAAATTAAATTACAGGTAGGAAGTTCCTAGTTCGAGAAACCTGATTCTACATAAAAACGTGATGTTTCCAACTGTGTTTGGAAATACTTTTGTATTATTTTGAAATACTTGCTACAGCAGATAACATAGGTACTTTAATTTTACGCCACAATAACTCTCACTTAAACAATTTTATAACATAGAAAGAAACAAATAAACAAAAAAAGCAATAATGAGATATTATATTATGTTTCAAATATTAGACTTGAAAGAACATAAGATGATGAGGAAAAGTAAGTAAATAAACATACATACATACATATAATCACGCCTGTATCCCATAAAGGGGTAGGCAGAGCACATGAACTACTAAGTTTCAGTGCCACTTTTTGCAAAAAGGGGTTGAAAGAAATCCAAATTGTGACACAAAATGTGAATAAAAATAGTACTTTATTTTACTGTCTTTTTGCGTAATTTCAACACTGATTTCACATTTTATAAGAAACACGTGGAGCAATATAGAAAAAACATAGATAATTTAATTTATCGACAAAGGAACTCTCTAATTATCTACAAATTCAATTTTGCCCAACGTCTGGCTATAAATCCTAAACTTAAAGTAGCCGAGTAGTTATAGTACAACCGATTCTTATACTGCTAGTTCTTATTAAAACTCTTTTATGTACAAACTGCAAAGGTCCAGCCCGGGGCCCGACATCATCGGAGGATTCTGAAATATTAAAATAAAAGATGAGAAGTGCGGAAACAGCGGGAGAATGGAGCGAGGGAATCCGGTCTAACACTTTTCTTTATTTTGCGGGTTTTAGCGAAAGAACGCAGCTTTATTCACTTTTAGATTGCTTGGATGATCTAAATAGTCGGGATTAATCTTTTTTGTAAGTTTGCTCGAAAGTAGTATAAAATGTTATTAGGTGGTATAATATTGTGTGTAAGTATTATATTGTGTGTTTCAGAACATTTTTTGCTATGTGCCACAGTTTAAGAGTTATTCGCGAAAAACTAAAAAAAGGGACCTTTACACCCCCCTCCACCCGTTAGCTCCTCCCCTACCCATCAGTACTTTGAGTATGTGGATTAGAACACCATTCCCTACAACTATGCCAAAATTCGCCTATACACGAATTATTTCCCGCGAGATAGGCTTCATTGAGTGTGCTATATGTCCATATACAGTACAAATATGTAATAAGGTAGAAATAAATAATAGGTATATTTATTAAACATGTAAAATCGGGTAACTCACGTGAAATTGTCGAAGGTCGCTCGACATGTTTCGCTCCGTAACGAGGAGCATTTTCATTGAGCACGCGACCTTCGCCAATTTTACGTGAGTTACCCGATTTTACATGTTTAATATGTAAGTGTCTCACGGTAGTTTTATTATTAAAATAGGTATATTTAATAAATAAAAGCTTGTAAAAACTTGTAATTGGTTTTAGACAGGTACGGTAGTAACATGTTACTTAGTTTAATATTTTTTATAAGTACCCCTTATTTCATTTGTATCGATAAGATTTTCACAAAGTATTTTCGTCAACAAAAAGTTATCATACAATTTTAGTTTTTCTAATATTCTTTTAATTTCAGTCAATGTTTATTTTCCTATGCCTTATGACAACATTCGCTAGCCATTGTGTGTCTTTATACACGCGTATCTCGCTCGTACTAACATTATTAATGCGAGTCAGGTAATGCTAGTATAACGTAAATTACGCAGAAATTATCGAATTTTAGTATTCTTGGTACGGTTACTCACCTGATAATTATCTCGTAGATAGATAGCGATGCACAGAACAGCGTAAGCGCCATCGAGGAAGCGACTTCACCTGTTAACAAATAAAAGATCAAAGTCAATTTTGAAATAAACAGATTTTTTTTGGGTGAACATGCTTTATCCTAGACTGCATTGGCACTCAATCAGGTGAGATTGTGGTCAAATGATTGAGGTACTTGTTTCCAGTAAAAAAAAAACAATTGGACAAGGGAGAGTTTTTGGGATGTAACATAACTGCGATGGCAATTAATGAAATGTCAGATTGTAACGTAGATATAGGTTATTCATTAGCGTATTTAAATAATTATTTGAAACTAAGACTACTAAGTTTACTTAAAAGCTAACTAATGTCTAATATAGGCCCTTGAGGCATTGTACCAAGGATACTGGCGACATTTCCTCGCTGTATCGCAATGCTCATTGGTTAGTGTTTAAATAATATTGTTCTTTAATATAAAAATCTAAACTCAATAATAACACTGGTATGTTTTGCCCACAGAAAACCATCTTAACCTAGCATATACCATATACCTTTAACGAACATTTTAGCTACCAGTAAAATCTCATCAATTATTAAATAAATTGACCTAAAACACGTAACTGTAAATAATTAATAATATTACTAAACTATCAGGTATTTAGAGAAAACATATTTGTAATTGAAGCACTTAATAACTAGCCGTCAGTGTTGCGAGGTGCGATAGCGGGTATAATACACCATATTATGGTGCTTCGCCCCAATCAAAGAGGATCGAGTATTATAGATAGATAGTTACTGTCAAAGTAAAATGTGTACCTAACCACAGTGCATAGACTGCCATCTCTAGACACAGGCTTAAAACTTTTGAACCTCAGTTTTGACAATTTGGCCCATATTCTTAGCTTGATATGTTTTAAAATGTCAAATATTACTATTAGCGCCATCTAGTTGAGCGTACCCCAAAAGTGTAATGCCATCTATGCCACCGTACCTTTTTCTGTATGGTACTGAGGTACGTTATTTTCTTAGACTTTATCTGTCTCATCATCATCCTCCTTGCGTTATCCCGGCATTTGCCACGGCTCATGGGAGCCTGGGGTTCGCTTTGACAACTAATCCCAAGATTTGGCGTAGGCACTAGTTTTACGAAAGCGACTGCCACCTGACCTTCCAACCGAAGGGTAACTAGACCTTATTGGGATTAGTCTGTTGAAAACTGTCTCCATGAAATTTTAAACATATTATATCATTTTGCTGCAATATCTAATGTTCTAACTTCTAACACAATAAAATACATTCAATTATTGTTCAATACTCGCAATCTAAACTAACAGCCTAAATGGAGATTGGTTTGATTCGCTATCCAATAGCTGAATAGGGGCAAAGACATATTATATAACTCCGTATAGACAGATAAAGTCTAAGAAAAAACACGTACCTCAAAACCATTCATAAAAAGGTAAGTACGGTGAACTAGATGGCGATACACCTTTGGGGAACGCTCGGCTAGATGGCGATGGCGCTAGTATTACTATTTGACATTTTAACACATATCAAGCTAAGAATATGGGCCAAATTGTCAAAACTGAGGTTCAAAAGTTTTAAGCCTGTGTCGAGAGATGGCAGTCTATGTACTGTGATTATACATTTTTGACAGTAACTCTCTATAATACTCGCTCCTCTTTAGTGGTAGTAACAGTACACCACTACATAGTTGTATGACGTCAGATAACCCGCGAACCCGACATACTCTAATGAAACGAAAACTAACCGCTGGAAAAATACGTAGAAAAAATATAGTTCATTTTGATACAGGGAAGGTTACAATAAGAATCTTGTATTATTTCTGTACATGTTATAACATGGTGAGCGGGGTCTATGAGAAAATATAATATTTAATACGAGGCTTCAGATTTTATTGTATCTTAAGATTAGTTAATACCGGTATGGAACTAACGGTATGGGTAACGGTGGGTAACGGTGGTATGGGTTTTTTTACAAAATAAAATTATCGTATCGAATTCAATTAACATCGAGTTTGATAGTCATAAATCTGAACAATATGACAATAGAGTGTGGTGTTGTGTGGTGTGGTGTGTGGTAATGGCTTCTTTTTGAGCTAATATTTGTATTTAGATTCAACAAGTGTGTTTATTTATACGATCTGTATATTCAGTAAAGTAATTCTTATTATTCTTCGAAAAAATTGGCCATTAAAAAAAAACGAATAACTTATAAACGGAACAAAATGTGTAGCCACACAGCTTACGTGTTTTCATACATATTTAAATTTAGATTTGTTTAGCGATCGAACAACCATGTCGCGTAGACTACATACCAATTTTTACAGCACAGTTGCAAACGAAAAGTAACTGTTACTACCGCACTAAGGCTGGACTAGTGATGTGTCATTTCCGAGAAAATTTACTGAGTGGGGAATATACCTACACTGTGAGTGATTTATCTCCACACGGATTATTCCCGACTCGGAAATTTTCACGGGTACAGCACATCACTAGTACACGTACATAGCTAACTAGGCCGGACCAAATGTTACCACGCGGATCCTTATTTAATAAAGCCGATCAACTGAACAATACATTTGGACGGGGCAAGAAAGATATTAGACTGTATATTGCTGTACCAAAATGGATACCGATGGTCCCAAAGAAATCCTTCCTCGTGTTATTGAGTTCATATACGTTCTGCATAACTTAATTCTTAGAATCTTTATCAATATGCTGAGATTAGATTAGACCATTTCGTAGCACTTCTGCTTTTGTGTATTTAGGGTTCCGTACAAAAAAAGGTACAAAAGGAACCCTTATGGTCCGACTCTTTCCATTACTAAATAAATATGAGTGTTTAAAATTTGGAATAGTTATGAGTGTGTTTGCGAACAAATTATTTCTATTTCTGACCTGAGAATCGGCTTCAAGCTAGGCTTCAAGAATTACACCCATCGTAACGCACTACAATTGAAATCGAATAGCAGCCACATTTTACATTTTCCATACTGCCATTAAATCCTAAAAGGCAACGTAATGCCTACTTAATAGCACGATTTGGCAAGAGTTAGATGGAGAGCACCACATATTTCTCCGGAGCCAGACTTGGAATTTAAATCGGTCTGCTTCCTATCATTGTGCATTTCACTCCATTTCTTTACCGGATGAGGTTGAAGATTTATTTGTATGGTGTAGCAGCCGACACTGTAGCTTACTAAATTACGCGAAAATTTCACTGTTTCTGGGTCCTTGGTCAAACTGTGATGGTAAGTTGCTCTATTAAACTGTGATATTTTAACCTACCTATGAAATTAACTGTAAAACAAAATATGTAGCGGCCATAGTTAGTCTTTTCTAGAAAAAAAAATATAAAAATTTATTTATAAATTGAAATAGATATCATACACGAAAGAAAACACGGCGGCGGCGGGCGGGTGGTCTAGTGGTGAAGACGTTAGCCGCGTAAGCTGAAGACCCGGGTTCGATTCCCGGCTCGGCCACCAGTGGGCCTTGTCGTTTTTTCTTTCGTGTATGATATCTATTTCAATTTATAATTTATATATAGTAGTGTGACTACTTGAAAAAAGAACAAATCAAAAACTATTCAACAAAAATAATTTGATTTGTTCCCTAGTCGTAAAATTTTATTTAGTTGATTAGTATAAAAGTACCTCGTTTTAAAGTTATGTAATACAATTGAACATAATTTAAAAAAGTTTTAAAACAATATATTTATAATCATCAATTCACTTTTGCTTTATTTTTGTTTTACCATCTCTTATAACCATTTATTTTGAAATTTTAATGTCAAATAATATACGTAGTTTTCGTGTAAATTTTACATAATAATTTTCTTTGAAAAATGTAAAAGTTCAACACAGAACTAAAATCTTACCTTAGCTCTTAAGCGATGGGAATAACAGCTAAGGATAGAATAAACAGACCTCTGCCTACCTTATAATAAACGCAAACAACAGAGCTTATCCCCCCTTCCGAAAAAACCTATGCGCCATTGACGCCAGTACACATCGGGCCATTTTATTTGCACGTGCGGTATCCGCAATAAATACTCTTTATCTCTCTCTCATCCACTAGACAAGAGCAGATAAACAAACAATCGAGGATACAGTGTGATGTTGGCCATGGAAATTAATATATTCTGGTTAGTTGAAAAAGCGTGAAATTTTTACGGAATACCTTTTCGCCGGTTTCTTTCGCCTTTTCTACTTAAAAGGTAAAGTGAGTACGTCAAAGTTTGTAATTTTAATCATCACTCTGACTCAGCGCTTAATTTTTTAGTGCCAATGACATCAAATATCTCAAAACATGATTAAGTACAAGCTTGTACAATTGAGTTCATAAACATGTGTACATTTCTTCACCGTAACTGGTGAAAAAATCAACTGTTTTCGGATAACATTTTTGTATTGAATTAGGTATCGATCGTTAATGCATATTTTCAATGTGAATGATTTCATTAATTCATATACGACTGTAACAGTTCGTACACTGCGCTAGACGGATATCCATATTTTTTCTTAAATTATGAATAATTTCAATATACATAATTGGCATTTTATTGTGCTTTTAATTGTAATAATGCTACAAGTACACGGCGTATAAAAAATAAACAACGAGACCAATATTGTACTAATAAGGGACTGAATAATGATGGCATCTTACATGAATTTTATTGTAAATATAAAAAAAAAAATATTCACATCGAACAAAATATTATTTTTGTCCGCCACTGTATCCTCAGTGCCCTCCATGATTGAGATACTTACCATTGTCAACAGTATCTTTGAGTAAACGTTACATAGCATTTGTCAATACAGTAACCATTACAAATATTGTTCAAGATCTGTTTCCTATTATTTTATACTGACATACAGAAAGGAAATGCGCATGTTTGTTTAAAACTTAGAGTGACACATATTTGAGCAGTGGATTCATGTGCTCTGTCTATTCCTTTTGGGAACACAGGCTTGAGTTTATGTATTGTATGTATGATTCGGTCAAGTTATGTTAGAATGTATGGGAAAACATTATATGACCTTTCTTCTTGGGAATTTCATGAGCATTATTTCTTTCATTGACAATTTTTTTCTAAAATGTATACTTTCCCCAAAAATTAAAAGGTGTTAATTTATTCAGAGACCATATTCTCAAATCCGCAACGCAGGCTTCGTCAACTGAATACAAAATCCGTTATTAGCTACAAGCTTCGTCAAAAAGTAAGACAATGGAAAATCCGCAACATGCATCGTCAATAAACTAAACCTAAAAGTACATACTAAAAAAAAAAAAAAACACACACACACACACACCTACAACTCAAAAACACCCTGCAAGTCGCCACCAACAGGCCGCGTGCCCAAAAGGCTGGCCGCATTGCCTCGCTGAATGGCGATGCTTATTCTCTGAGCAAAATACTGGCCAGCCCTTTTGTCACCCGTCACATCTACCAAACGAGACGCCAAATCTTTATAGAGGCGCCGAGCCCCGGGCCCCCAAGGTCCCATCATTTCGACCGCAAACGCCTCAAAAATATACCCACTGCCCAGCGTATCGTACTTGCGACGTTTACGGTCTTCGGCAGTAGACGCCGCATGACCAGCAAGAGCGCTAGTGCCCGGCAAATGGGAAACGGCGAAAGTGTCCACGCACGTCGCATCCCAAACCAGAGGCCTCCCCATGGACCACGGCACCAACGTCATGCCGTCGGGCCTCTTGCCATCATCTCTTGCCAGACCAACAGGTTCCAGAATGGCCGGTACCTTCACACTGACAAGAGCCCTTCGGATGATGTCATTTAAACTAGCATGACGAGGAATCCGACCCGCACTCCTGCTACACGAAAGGCCATGATGACCAAGGGTGTCCACCATAGAGCCACATTGGCAGTGATGCGGCACATTTGTCACTGCCCCTACCCGCAAACTGGCGGCCAGCCGAAAAGTGACGTTGTCCAGAAGCGTACCCAAAGACGGAGATGGCAGGGCCAACAACCACTGACCTGATTCCCACTCTGCAGCAGCCAAGAGACGAGCACGCTCAGCCAAGCCAGATGACGTATCAAGAAGATTATTCCGTACTAACTGGCAAAGCGGCTCGTCCCACTGCCTCTGCGAGCAAAGATTAGAAGGCAAGTCGTTGGGGCAAGACAATGTCCATGCACTCCTGGCCTCAGCGAGGTGCGAAGGTTCCAGGTCACCAAAAGATGAACCCAAAATTCCTCCTACTAAACCGTGCGCGCTATGCACTGACGCCAAGAAAGCAGGCAACGCCACACTGGAGATACTCCGGATTCCCAAACCGCCAAATCTTATAGGCAGAGTAGCCTGACTCCAAGACCTCGAATCAAGAGACACATTAAGGATCAACACCAGAGAATCCTTTAACAACTCGTCCAACTTCAAGAGAAGATTAGGGAACTTCCAGAAATGACTACACCGAAGAACATACGTGAACTTTGGGACAAACAGGCAATATCGAAAAATGGTGTAAGCCGTATGAACATTTTAATCTCCAGTAAGCGATCCGAAACAGACTTGAAGTTCTGAATTTTATCCTCCACATAATCCTCAAAAGACTGGTCCAAAACGGGACACCCCAGGAGATTAAGCGACCTCTCATCCACAACACTTATTCCCGGAGCCACTTCTTAAAAAAATCTTCTTAAAATTAAAAAAAACTGAATTTTGAGACATATTTTAGGGTAAAAGGGGGGTTGCGTCAGGTGGGGGGGAGGGGACGCTAGTGTGCGCAAAGCACCTTACGCTAAGGTATCAAATCGCATTTATTTTTATTTGGATTTAATTTTTTTTTCAAAAAACACAGTTTGACCGAATCAGTACTACCTATACCTATACCTATTACCGTATATTAGTTACCTGCGGCTGAAGTATGATCAAGCGATAAATGATAAAACATCAGGCCGTCCCTATCGCACTATTTGTAAGTGCGATAGGGACGGCCTGATGTTTTATCATTTATTGCGCGACCATGCTTGCCTGCCTGATATCTGTATCTGTACTTATTTACTTAAATATGCATACTGTATTTCTTCGCTAAACACTAGTTCCATATTACTTACTAGATTATAAATTTAACACAAAACCGTCACGTACACTGGATTAACTAAGACTTAAGTCACGGGGCGGGTTGAACCTTACGCGAACCAGTTATAATCGCGAGAGCGCATAAACCCGCAGACTCGCGATTAAGATGGCGGGACACGTGTCGCTAAACAACGGTTAATCGCGGTTTAAGACTGTCGTATTCGTCTTGGGACTATACCTGGGCTTTTAACTTTTTACATGCAATAACTCACGCCTGTATTCCCAAAAGAGATAGACAGATCACGCTCAAATTTCAGTGCCAAATCAATTAAGGACTTGAAAGGAAACAACATTGAACCTTGACACTTTTTAATAATGTTCAAAGGAATTGCTAGAAATTTATTTTAAAGGGTTTGTTTATTTTTGCTTTCGGTTTACACGTGCCGCTTGTTTTTGGCAGACTTTAAGTGTATTTTGCGGTTTGGAAACAAAATGTTTGAATTTTTTATTCGATTAGGGTTAAGTTAGTTCTTCGCCTTTTATATTGGATTTTTGAAAAAAACATTTATATTCTGTATCTTTAGATATTCAAATAAATGTAAACAAAATCCAGACGACTTTCAGAATTACTCTAATGCACCTTACCTAAAAGTACAGAGTATATGGACTAAATTACTGGGTTAAATTGTGGCGTAGGCGAGAGGCAACCTGTCACTGCAATGTCACAATTTGGATTTTCCCAAGGCCCCTTTTTGCCAAGAGTGGCACTAAAACTTAGTAGTTCATGTGCTCTGCCTACCCCTTTATAGGATACAGCCGTGATATGTATGTATGTATAGGGACTTTAACTGGTTCAGTTCACCGGAGGATATCGATTTGTCAACTAAAAGCATAACCACAAAATTAAAATTTTGAAAAAACCCCCGACCGCGACCTAGTGGACCGATTTTCATGAAACATGGCTAAGAACACTCCCGACTAACTCAGCTTTCAGACAAAAAAAAACTTAATCAAAATCGGTTCATCCGTTCGAGAGCTACAATGCCACAGACAGACACACACACAGACAGACGGACAGACAGACAAACAGACAGACAGACAGACAGACACGTCAAACTTATAACACCCCTTCGTTTTTGCGTCGGGGGTTAAAAAAGTGACAGACTGCTCGTCCAGCACTTACACTCTGTGTGTGATGAAATCATTGATTTCAATGTAATATGTGTCTTCGCAGAAGCGCTGGTAGCCTAGCGGTAAGTACGTGCGACTTTCGTTCCGGAGGTCGCGGGTTCGAACCCCGGCTCTCACCAATGAGTTTTTCGGAATTTATGTGCGAAATGTCATTTGATATTTACCAGTCGCTTTTCGGTGAAGGAAAACATCGTGAGGCAACCGGACTAATTCCAATAAGGTCTAGTTTACCCTTCGGGTTGGAAGGTCAGATGACAGTCGGTTTAGTAAAAAACTAGTGCACCGAGTAAGGCACTACTCCGCCGGGGCCGATGAGGTGGTGGAGTACGTTCGCCAGAAAACTGGCTACTCGGGATAACCCTACGCCGAGTCAGACGACGCAACGGAGCCACGCTGTTACGTCGTCGCCTAAATATAATTTTGTATTTTTTTTCTTCTCTCTGTTTTGTATTTTTTTATATGTGATATATAAATTGTTTTTTTTTTTTTTAGTTTCACAGTGCCTTAGTTTTTACTGTTATGCTGTGTAACTTATTTGAATAGTAAAATAAATACATAAATAAACAAATAAATCTTGGGATCAGTTGTCAAAGACCCCAGGCTCCCATGAGCCATGGCAAATGCCGGGATAACGCAAGGAGGATGATGATGATGATGTGTCTTCGCACGAGTATACCTTTGACAAGGACTCTTGTAACAACCATATAAAGTATTGACTCTTGTTCAACCTAAAAGCGTAAACGTAAATTTTTTGCTTCGATCACATGATCCGCTTCTTTCATGGCTTCCCTGGGACCGTCCTTTTCTACCATAAAATAGCTATTTTACCCTCTGACCCACAAACTATGCAAAATACATATCGATCGCTTGCTCGGTTTTTTCGTGATGCGCGTACAAAAAAGACCTCTCTACTGTCAAAGACGACAACTGACGCAAACTGAGCGCTACGGCTGGACAATTTTTTCATCGAATCAATCATTTAATTTTGATCGAATAATGCATAATATAACTTGCAACTCCCTATGCATATTGAATATTTTTACAGTACATATGCAACCGTGTCAAAAATAATAATGACTAAGTTACCCTTCGGGTTGGAAGGTAGCTTTCGTAAAACTAGTGCCTATGCCAAATCTTGGGATTAGTTGCCAAAGCGGACCCCAGGCTCCCATGAGCCGTGGAAAATGCCGGGATAACGCAAGGAGGATGATGATACTTTAGTATGACTATGATTGCATTGTGATTTAGAAACGCTGAGAGATCTTAAATTGCCCCAGATACATAAAAACATTAAAATTCGCGAACAAGGTCGCAACAAGTGGGCCCCAAGTGGAACGCGTAGGGCTGCGTAATTAGATCGTGTGCAAGCGCATAATGAGGCGTTAATTAGTCTAATCAAATGTGCGTGTGCCAACCCTGGCTTCTTTGTATAAATCCGAGATTTTAATACAGGAGAGATTATTACTGTGATACTGTTGAGAGTGTTTGCTTTGATTTGTGAGTTTCGAGATGATTATGAAAATGGCGCCTTCCATGACAATGTCGCTCACGACATACGCATTCTTCTAATACTTTCGAAGACGCTAAGAACGAAGCTGACAACCTTTTATGACTTGGTTAACAAATTGTCAGTATAGCCTACTTTCCTCCTTCAAATCACTTTTTAAGAACTGTCAAAACGATTTGAAACGACTTGCTAATATGGAATTAATATAAAATCGATGGCGTCACAGTCAACTGATTTACTTTATACTTTATGGTAAGTATAAGTATACTATACTGATATACTGGAGGCCTAGCGGTAAGAGCGTGCGACTTTCGATCCGGAGGTCGCGGGTTCGGACCTGATTTATAAAATATACCTAAATTGGAGTTAAAAATAACTTCTGTCCCTGTTTTTAGGGTTCCGTAGTCAACTAGGAACCCTTATAGTTTCGCCATGTCTGTCTGTCCGTCCGTCCGTCCGTCCGTCCGTCCGCGGATAATCTCAGTAACCGTTAGCACTAGAAAGCTGAAATTTGGTAACAATATGTATATCAATCACGCCAACAAAGTGCAAAAATAAAAAATGAAAAAAAATGTTTTATTAGGGTACCCCCCTTACATGTAAAGTGGGGGCTGATATTTTTTTTCATTCCAACCCCAACGTGTGATATATTGTTGGATAGGTATTTAAAAATGAATAAGGGTTTACTAAGATCGTTTTTTCATAATATTAATATTTTCGGAAATAATCGCTCCTAAAGGAAAAAAAAGTGCGTCCCCCCCCTCTAACTTTTGAACCACATGTTTAAAAAATATGAAAAAATTCACAAAAGTAGAACTTTATAAAGACTTTCTAGGAAAATTGTTTTGAACTTGATAGGTTCAGTAGTTTTTGAGAAAAATACGGAAAACTACGGAAGCCTACACTGAGCGTGGCCCGACACGCTCTTGGCCGGTTTTTCTTATAATTATCTAATGCTTTATTTCGTGCATGGTATAATGCAATCAAATTTTGATTGCAGCTACTTCAATAAAATACGTGAAGCTCGAGATAATACGCAACTTGACTGTACTTAAAATAAAATATTTTATACCATGCACGAAATATAATTTAATTATGTGATGTACTCAAATTATTTTCATAAGCCTGTCGTAAGCGACATTCTCGTGGCATGCCCCAAATAGGGATGACGACTAGATAAATAAAACCGGCCAAGAGCGTGTCGGGCCACGCTCAGGGTAGGGTTCCGTAGTTTTCCGTATTTTTCTCAAAAACTACTGAACCTATCAAGTTCAAAACAATTTTCCTAGAAAGTCTTTATAAAGTTCTACTTTTGTGATTTTTTTCATATTTTTTAATCATACGGTTCAAAAGTTAGAGGGGGGGGACGCACTTTTTTTTCCTTTAGGAGCGATTATTTCCGAAAATATTAATATTATCGAAAAACGATCTTAATAAACCCTTATTCATTTTTAAATACCTATCCAACAATATATCACACGTTGGGGTTAGAATGAAAAAAAATATCAGCCCCCACTTTACTTGTAGGGGGGGTACCCTAATAAAACATTTTTTTCCATTTTTTATTTTTGCACTTTGTTGGCGTGATTGATATACATATTGGTACCAAATTTCAGCTTTCTAGTGCTAGCGGTTACTGAGATTATCCGCGGACGGACGGACGGACGGACGGACGGACAGACAGACATGGCGAAACTATAAGGGTTCCTAGTTGACTACGGAACCCTAAAAATGGCATTCTGTTTAGTCCGTCAGTACGATCTACGTCCAAAAATACTAAACACGTATTTTTCACTTTTTCCAATTAATGAAAAATACAAAGATATAGAGCATCAAAGTTCCGGAGTGGGGGCTTGTGACGTCACTTCTAAGTAGAAATTGTACCTAGGCGTGGCGTCTAAAATATGAATGTGTTCAGTATTTTTGGACGATCTAACTGACGGACTAAACAGATTTCATTATTTTCTATGTAGTCGTCATCCCTGTTTATAAAGTTGGTTTATGGAGGGCATTCCATGAGAAGGGTCAGATTGAGTGAAGTGAAATTATTATGAATACACGTGTAGGATAAATTAAAAAAAAAAATTGCATTGAGTGGGTAACACACCCACTCAATGCAATTTTTTTTTAATACGGGTAATTACTCATACTGAAGTAAAGTTAATAAAACTCGTTCAGAATACTTGAAGGAAACTATGCACATTTAAACAGGTGTTAAACGAGTAGGTAATTACTGTTCAGAAAATGTCTTGTTATTGAAATTTTTACTTTTTTCAATTTGTAAGATACAATTTTTTTGGATGTCATGTGTGTCTGTGTATCTACGGAGAAATTGAGAATACAGAAAGTCTGTCATTTTTTTAACTCGCATTCTGATGTAGGAAAAATGGAGCTGAGTGTGTTAAGGACAGGGTGATCTTCTGAAATTACAACTATGAATACTGGCGAAAACAATTTTAGGTACTTCATAACATTTTAACTTAGAAACGACAAATTCAAGGCAGGCCCCGTAGCTAAACGGCATTTCTGCGACGCGAAACGAAAACGAAACGCCGCGAAAGGTAGTCTGGCTCTGTCAAGCCAATACGCAAAAGCGATAGAGATAGATATCTACGAGCGTTTCGCTTCGTGAGCATTTCGTGAGCGTTTGTGCCATTTAGCTACGCACCCTGCTGGTAAGTATTTATGCACCTAGCAAATAGGTACAAGTTTCAATATGCCTTCGTTTTCTCTTAGGAATAAAATTTCGTTGCTTTAAATATCAATTTTATAAGCATACTCAAAAAAGTCTTTAGTCAGCGCCTCTCAAAACAGAAATTAGGCAGAAAGTAAATGCGAACGGCTAAATAAATAACATCAACAAACAATCATAAAAATAGGCTTTATTTATTTATTTAAAATTTATTGCACAACAGAACAACTTAATAATGTACAAAAGGCAAACTTAATGCCATGAGGCATTCTCTACCAGTCCTTAAGTGGATTTTACGTACTTTGCTAAGCCAGAACTTTCAGCTTTTTTCAGGTTTAAGGAGGACTTAGGATAAGTAAAAAAAATAACCTGCAGAAAAAGTTTTCATAACGCAAGTTATCAAATAACCGTTCAGAATACCGCCACTTGACCTGAAACTCGATACCTGCGACCATTACCGCTTTAATGAAACTCATACCGCTCTTCTCACTTGTTAAGCCATTAAAAAACCCATACATTTTTACCATCACGCCCCTCCAGAGATAGTCCAAATGCTTTTCGAAGTTAGCTAGCTTTTGGATAAAGAAAACCATTTAGAATTGGACTGTATAGGTAAATGACATTTTTTACTTTTTTAAAACCTAAAAAATTGTGATATTAGTTTCTGTGACATGTCAGTGCTAGTGCAAGATTAGTGCCCATCGTCCACATTTTTCCTATACTTACACTTTACTCAGAAAGGTTTTCAAAAAGTAGTCCTTTAGGGTTATAATCGCCACAATTTGAAAAAGAAACGATTTTTTAGAATTTTGACAAAGTTGCGTTCAGCGCTCGAGGTCACAAACATGGATTATTCATTAGGTCAACATCATAAACAAGTCTGCAAAAAATCAGAACTAGTTACCGGATTTGACGCATACTACAGATGTATAAAGTTACTGGATTATAGTGCAAGCGTGAGTTTAAATATGTGCATAACAATCAGAATTCATACAAAAACTGATTTTTGGAAGCAAATGCTCGCTAAGCTTGAAAAACACAGGGTTAGTCACGTTATTAGAGCACATTTCCCGGTAATCCGCCGACAAAATTGCAATCATAATTTTTCGCCTCTTTTTAACGAATTTAATAAGTCCGGAACTGACAATTCATATCTCTTAGCTTTAATAGAATAAAGATACGGTGATAAAAATGTAATTACCATAAAATTGCGTGTAGAGCGTGTAAGATAATGGCGGAATTGTAGGGGAGTTCTGGAATCGGTGTAGATTAAACTAACGAGGCGACTTTGCTTTCTGACGCTGTGGATATGGAGTATGTTTAGTTTGTTGTTTCAATTGTCTCAAAGATGGCGCTGTTCGTGAAGCAAACTAGATAACGTCAGTGCTTTAGAGCCTTTAAAAGATTGTATCTTGATATTCGAATACGTCTTCACGAGATAAAAAACCGGATTTCTACCGACTCCTGTAACTACAGGAAATACACGAATGAATATTTATTTTCTTCTTTCCGGTCAGAAAGCGTCAAGTTTCGGGCCGCTGCACTAAACGAAGTTACCGCTTTCCGGCTCGATCGAAAAAAAATGCATACATAAGAATGTCTCTGATCTCATGTTTATTGACCACGGCTCTGTCACGGCTGACAGCCGAAATATACGTGTGATTTTTTAGTTTTACTGGACCTAGGCACGAGTATCCACCACATGTACTAATTACGAGCATCCGACAACTTTCAATTTTATTGATTTTTACATTGACCATGATCGAGAAAAAACTGTACCAATATTCATGTAAAACGCCAATTCATGTAAATAAGTGTACATTGACATCGCTGTTTCTTAAAGATCTGTGACAAAGGGTCGGCTCCGACATATTAATTATATTCGAGGGCTGGCCGCAAGAAAACTCGAGAACTCCTTATTTTCTTATTAAGGTTACTCGACATCATGAAAAGTAAACTTTCTTGTATAAACGTGTTCTTCGTTACTGATTTCAGACGTTTACATAAATTTTGTCATTGATTTTTCGTAAGTTTTTTTTTATTTTTCTCTCTATTTATTTGTTACAATCTCAGATTAGAAGACTATTTATTATATGAATTTAAAAGTAAAATATAAAAACAGTGACGAAACAATACAATACCGTTATAATATAGACTATAGTTATTTATATAGTTATTTACCACGTTACCTGTAAGTGTAGCAATACCTATTTGTGTGTACAATGAATTCTAAGAAATATAACATAATGCAAAATGGTTTTGATGAAGTAATTCTCAGAACAATGGAATACAGTATCTATCTGGATAGCAACTTCCTTGTGTTAATTCCGAAACATACGTCAATGTACTTACATTGCAAGTCTAACGATATGTTTTAAGTTTGATAATAATGATGAATGCTAATTTTATAATATTGCCAGTTATCTATGAGCCACAAGTTGTCCGTAAAAAGTTCATTAATTTAATTGAAAACCTACTTATATCACATCGCAATAGTAATTAAAATATGCACTAGCAAACGCTTACTCCAAACAAATACGGCTTCAAGCAGAAAATACAAATCCGAAAATGTTATGAAGCTAAAATTACAAAAGCATGGATAAATAAACCAACATACTTTTTCCAACCACCGCTTATTTTTTCCTTTGGAAATGATCGTGCGATTATTCCTAAAGTGGTAAGGAAGCGGTATGTGTGACCATCGTAACTTGGTCTGCGTTGACCCGTTGTCTTTAAGACCTTGGTGTTATGGTTATGTTGGATGCTTTATTATTTGACTCGTAAAGAGTTAATAACTGTATAGTAGTGTTGCTAAAAGGTCCCACAGATAGTAAGTACGCCCAACTTATCAAGTATTCGACAGTATCGATACTTACTTTTTGCGAAAAACTGATGATAGACCGATATGGTCCGGCCAACGTGTAATATATGGGCCCCGAATCTGGTGCGCCCATTATTTACAATATAAAAATGAAACAAAATAGACTTGCGTACACAAGGTTATTATGAAAGTATTCCAAATAATAATACGGCTTCATCGTCATCATTTCGGTAGCAGGCTTGTTTTTTGTCACATATTTTTAACTAGTAATAACACTTAGATAAATAAAAATTTGATGCAATAAATATTTAAGGCAATTAAGAAAAAAAAAGTCTAAGGGGCATAGTGCACTAATAATATGTTTTATCACCCGAACGGCAAATAAAGGACACCTATTCTAAAATACATGTTATGTGTTCATGCCCATATTCTAAAAAGAGGTAGGCAGAGCACATAAAACTGCTCAAGTTCCACAGGCGATTTTAGGCAATAGGCTAGTTTCCTACTAGTTAAATCAGCTTCTTTTTAAGAACTGTCAAAACGATTTGCTAATATGGAATTACTATGAAATACTGAGGAGTGACGTCACGGACCACGGTTAATTCATTTACTTTTCCCCTCACTAGCTCGGAAACACGTATTTTGTCCTTTAATACCAGCGGGTAAAAACGCATTTTATCCACTAGTGGGTAAAGTAATTTGACCTTGAATAAAGTCAAATTAACTGTTTTAAAATTGATAAAAGTAGGTGAATCTAGTAATAAAGATGATTTACCACCTGTGGAACTACTGGAAGCAGTGATAAACGCATTTTTGCGTTGTAGTTTCCTCGCTATAGTGAGGGGAAAAGTTTTGTGTTACACTCGGGTGCAAATGTATTTTACTTCTCGTGTGTTAAAAAACTCGCAAGTTCAGGATTCTATTCTCGAACCACTCGCTTCGCTCGTGGTTCAACTATAGAATCCTTTCACTTGCTCGTTTTTCAATTCCACACTCGGCGTTAAAATACAACTTTGCCCCCTTGTATAACAAATAACTATTATATCTTTCTCTTTGACTTATTAAATAGAAATTATGTTTAAAAATAACTACTGTCCATATTTTTCTTCTAATTATGTGGTGCTTTATTTCATGACTTGCATAATAGTACATTGTGCAACAAGGGGAGGAAGCTGAATATTACTAACGAGAGCAAGTTAAATCGCGACGGCTTGCCGGAGCGATTTAAAGACTCGAGTTAGTAATATTCATACTCCCTGAGTTACACACAATGTTTTTCATCACATACGTAAATAGATGTAAAAAAGTTAAGTACGGTACAAGAAATGTCATTATTCCCTTGGGAGAACGACTTTTCTATAACTCACGCTCCGCCTGCGTGCAATAGCACATTTAAAGTGCGGGTGTGATGAAAAATATTTTATTTTAAGTATAGGAAACTAGCCTATTAAGTGGTTCAAAATTAAATAAATAGTGATATTGCAGTGACCGGTTGCTAACCCATCGCCCACAACACAAAACAATTGAACCCATATCCCACTGTCGATTTTTACGACACTCAGGAGGAATGGGGGTGGTGAAATTTTTAACCCGTTTTTGTCAGTTTCATACTCTTGGTAAAGTTACCTTATCATAGGTCTCAATCTTTTCCCGTCACTACTGTTTACACAGAGCTTAAGCAAAATATGCGCTAAATAACCGCCGAGTTTTCAAGCTACTAGCGAAGTATTAAGGTTCGTTATAAAATGAACTGAAATTATTCTTCCGCGAAAACAAGTGCAAAACTTTGAAATTGCAGAGCGTATTTTTTCTTCTAATACGTTGAGGAAGGTAAAAGTAATTTTTTTTCAAAAAACTAGTTTAGTAAACAATAGGGGAGGTTTGAAATATAGTGATTGAAATATTATGAGATAGAATTCGCCTTTGAAACTTTATTTCTATATAAGGTGTTACCAGGGGCGGCTCACTCCGCGATCCTTTCGCCGCGCTACAAGTACATGCCGGCGGCCGCGAGTTCGCGGCCCATTCAGTGGCGACGACCTTCGCGCGGCGCAATAGAATTCAATGTCGTCTGCACGCGTGCGGTTCGTTTGTTAATGTAGGTAAGAATTTAGAATGGCGGCGTTTTGTGAACATCAAAGGAGTGAGCCTTCTGTACTTGTACTATTATATATTCTGTGGTGTTACCAAATTAGTCACGTATAGTTTATGGGACAATTAAATTTCACTAGAAAATAAAACAAAATTTTCATATGATTTTTTTGCTTTCATTTACCGAATGAAAAAATAGTATAATTTATTCATTTATTTAAACTTTATTGCACAATATAAAAAAGTACAAATGGCGGACTTAATGCCAGATGGCATTCTCTACCAGTCAACCATGGGCTAAACCGAAAGATTAAGTAGGTGCAGGGTCCTAGTATAGTTAGCGTGTAATGGAAAAGAATTAATTAAATTATTGAATTAGAATTATTTTATTTTCTAAATAACCATTCCCTTTAATGTAATTGCATGTCAGAATGTTTAACACTGTCTGTCATGTCACGTTAACAGTGTCTAGAGAGGTCTCATTTAACTACTTTATTAATAGGGTGTTTTAACATAGTAAATTTGTTTCCTAGTTTTCTCAAAAAAAAAAAATAACAAAACCTATGATCATGAAAATTTAAAATATTTGGATTTTCTCGTAACCTTCAGAGAACAAATTGGAGTGGAGTGTAATGTAATTAGTCAATTTCTGTGAATGTACATTAATTACAACAATTAGTTAAGCTCTTATTTATATACAATATATGAGCCAAAGTTATTATATACACCGTGTTTTTTTTTGTTTTCCGTTAAATTCGACATGTAGCTAGGTGCATTATCAGGAACCATCCTGTATATCACTTTTAGTTTAATTCGCAAAAAAAATCACATCATTTTCATAAATAATAAATGAATTTATTAGTGTGAGAGACCTTTAAGAATAACATTCAAGTTAGTGTCCAGTGATTGACGGCACATGTCAAAACAAATAACAATAGGAATTGGTAAAGCCTGTCACACACGTGTTCAGAAATTTTCTTTATTTTTTGAATAACTCCATAACCGTTAGAGTTAAGATGCTAGCTTTTTAGAGAAATGAATTATATTTGATCTAAAGAATCTTCCTTAAAGTTAACGGAATGCAATAAAAACAGGTTGTATATGGACAAACTATTTATTCGATTTTTCACTACAATCGCGAGCAAATATTTCTTTTTACTGTTTTATAACCCCCTATACCATTGAAACAAATAATCTAAAAACCTAAAAATAAATCATAGATAAGATTGCACCCGATACGACATTGCGTTAACCTACATCGTTATCATTAACACGTATCTGTGAGGTCGTTGACCCTCACATAAATAATTCAGTGCAATAACAGGCAACTGCGGCATGCCACTGTTATTGCTTCTCGGGCGCAGCTTACTGGGAAGAAGCTAGTCCATTTGGAAAAAAACCGGCCAAGAACGTGTCTGGCCACGCTCAGTGTAGGGTTCCGTAGTTTTCCGTATTTTTCTCAAAAACTACTACAAGTTTAAAACAATTTTGCTAGAAAGTCTTCATAAAGTTCTACTTTTGTGATTTTTTTCATATTTTTTAAGCATATGGATCAAAAGTTAGAGGGGGGGGGACACTTCTTTTGGAATAAATGGGTACCTCATAGGTAAGCGCGCTCCACTGTAGACCGCATCATCACTTACCATCAGGTGTGATCGTGGTCAAACGTCTACCTATTCAAACTAAAAAAAAATAGCTCTGGCGGTCACAAACAGTTACGTAGCACGTCTACCATTAAACAACCAACAACTGCGGCATGCCACTGTTATTGCTTCCTCGGGCGCAGCGCAGCTTACTGAGGAGAAGCTATTTCATTCGGAAAATCTGTCAGATTTTTAAAAAACCTCATACTTTTCAAACCGCTGCGGTTTTTAAGCAGGCATTTAACACATCCACCACCTCACTACGAGTATAGTCGAGTTCATAAATTTGTTTACATTTCTTCACCTTAATTCGTTGCGATAAGATAAAAAAACATACACATATTTATGAACTTGAAACGTAAATTAAATAATGGAGGAGCTGCACACAACCGAACAACAAACCTTAATTTTTTTAATAATTTTCATTTTCGCGAAAACAGATTCAAGAACTTTTTTTTCTAAAATAGATATATTTAATGTTTTTCCTACTCAGAAACACGAGCCCTTTCGATCTACTAGGTGAAAGGCGTCCCAAATTTAATTTTTCCACTTCGTTACTATTTTTCAAACACTTTGTACTGCGGTTACAAAGTGGAAAGTATTCAAAATACCAGAACATTTTGGGACCATTTTTTTGTCTCTTGTTTTTTGTCTAAGATCGAAAGGGCTCGTGATTCTGAGTAGGAAAAACATAAAACTTACCTACCTTAGAAAATAGTATTTTATGCAAAAGACGTTTAAAGGAGGTCAAAAAAGGCAAGTGGCGTGGGTAACAATTTGAGGCGAAAGCCGGCGGACGCTGGCTTTATTGGGGATTGGGCTTTTTTGTAGGGTTTTAAAGATCTATGCACGACCCTGTAAATGACGAATAACAGTTCGGGAGTAGAAAAAATATTTTTCAGTACAGATAGTGTTTTTTTTACGCACTAGTGCGAGAAGTGGTTCAATATATGCCAGGTCGAAACTTTGAAGGCTCATCTGTACTGAAAAACGTCGTACGATACACGTGCAAAAAGGAAATTCATAACTCGTGTCGATTTAAAACACTCCCTTTGGTCGTGTTTTAATTTATCGCCACTCGTTTCGAACTTGCTTTTTTACGCACTTGTATCGTAATGTACTATTTCGTGATTATTCTCGCGAAAATGCCCCTATGATGGAGTGAGCTCGCCCAGAAGATGCCTGTTCACCCTAGATTCGAAGGTTGCCGGGTTATACTTAACTTATTTTTTTTTTTATTTAAATAAGATGTTGACCATTACAATTTTTATTATGAGAGTAATTTACCGCTATATGTAAGTAAGCTCCATATTACATCATACGTAGTGTCAACAAACTTTTCTTACCCCTTTACTATTTTAATAGTAGTTCTACATAAAAAGTGCACTTTCTTATAAATATCACTGTTGTGTCTAACGCTACGTTCTTACGTGACGGCGTATATTGTATTGCTTAATTCATCTTTCGGTTAAAATCTGCTCGCACATTATTTTCCTAAATAATCAAACCTACTTTTGATTAAATAGTAAGTACATACTTATGTTTAAGGAATTTATAAGGTTCCGTATTGTATTTAGTACGGAATTTATGTAAGTTTGGCATAAATAATTAAATATAGTGATGAAACTTTCACATTGTACGACCTTAATAAGTTGTCAGAAACAAGAAAAAAAAAACTTTTTCATATGTGTGTGAATGACCAGTGCTTTATATAATACTCGTACTGATATTTGCAAGATGCCTATTACCTATTTCATTCTCATCAAAACTGTAGTCGAAAATAGTCATAATGTACAGAAGATATTAAACAATCGAAAGAAGATCAAGCGGCAATAATATCGGTCCGAAACCGCTCTCACAAAAACAGCATAACTTACTCATACGTTAGCTCCGAGCAACAAAAAGCATAGCCACATTTTGGCAACTAGGAAACGTGTAAAAAACAACCGGCGGAGCGATATTCCTAACGCATCGCGTCTAGCTGAACGCTTGATGCACCAACTGAATATCAGTTTGGTGGACTGTAACCGCCTGCCAGTTAGAAATTTATTTATCAAATTAATTCAATCAATTCAATTTAAGGGCCCTCCTACACTAGGCGTCCGAAAACTTGACAGGCATTTCCGTACAGTTGAGCCGACGCCGACGCTCGCGAGACGCCTAGTGTGGGGAGGGGGGGGCTAAGAACAGGGCCCTTGTCGGTGCAGCTTGATGAAGATGTCTCCACTTTAGTCGCTCCGAAGGCCTTTTAGTTGAGCAATGAGTTATTAAATCATGTGGCTATATATCATGCAATACAGAGAAATCATAGATCTATTTGCAGCACTTGACAGCTTCATTGTTCAGTTTTTATTGGGTCTTCCTCGGGCCTCCAGTACATCAATTCCACGGGCACTTAAAAAAATGTGTTGTGCCGTTGGCGACCGCCAACTGATAGTCTGTGGGTCTTTTAGAGATAAACGTGGTCACTATGATAGTCTAGATGGCAGTTCCCTCAATCCACTTTTGAATTACCTAAATTGAAAAACTAATTGATCAAATTTTATAACTATCCTATAAGTAGTCATAATTGTTCAAATAGGTTATATTTGATGGATAAATGGATCTAGACACGCGGCAGCGTGTCAAGCCAAGTTCAAGTAACAGAACTGGCGAGCACCACCGTGTGTATTGCAAGAACCATTTGAAGCCATACAAATATTTCAAATGCATAACATGCTGTATGTATATGTGTTAAATGTGTATATATAAATATTTAAAATTCACGAATCCGAAAGCTCCTAAAATGTGCCAGAATACCGGGTCCGCCGGTCCTGATTGCAATCCCTACACACTTCTTCTTAGTCGTATACTCTTGTCAAAGTAGTCGTGGTCATTGGGGTTGTTGTGCTGTCTTTTTAATGGTTTCCCGCCATATTGCTCTATTTGTAGCGGTTAAAGATACGCTGGTTTGCTTCACGCACCTAATTCTTCCTTGGCCAGTGGTCGGAATACACAGAGCACGGTTACTGGCTGCCTTCCATTTCCATTAGGGAATGTTTAGCCAAAGTGTATCTCGAACTTGGCCCATTAGGCTCGCTTGTTTCCTTTTTGTCTTGGCCTTTTTTGGACTCGTTTGGACGCTAAATGTTTTTTTACGAGTTCATGCGATCTGACGGGCCGGGGCTAATTGTGGCAGTAATTGTGAAAATGGTAAGAGGAGTAGGCAAATAATCGAGAGTCCGCAGCAGGTTTGGCCAAATTTCGCCTTTTCATAAAAATGGAAATTTTTATTTTTAAAATAAGAATGGCATTGAAAAAAAAATGGTAGGTACACGTAATGACATGACATGAGTTCTATTTCTACACATTTAGTTATTTAATTGCAATTTTTTTCCTATGGCTCCAGTTTAAAATACAAACGAAATAAAGCATAAACAAGTTTTTTGTGAAAAACTCGAATTCGCAATACATAATAGAGGTATTATTGTTATTAACTATAATGTTTGAAGCTGACGTCTGTGCCTGTGTGGTGACGGGTTAAGAATTTCACCACCCCCTTTCTTCCCGTGGGTGTCGTAGAAGGCGACTATGGGATATGGGTTAAATTGTGGCGTAGGCGAGAGGCTGGCAAACTGTCACTGCAATGTCACAGTTTCGTTTTCTTTCAACCCCTTATATGCCAAGAGTGGCACTGAAGCTTAAGTAGTTTCATGTGCTCTGCCTACCCCTTTATGGCGTGATCGTATGTATGTATGTATGTATGTATGTTTGAAGCTGCATAATCAATTACAAAGTTTCTAAACAATCTAGCTAGTCGTTTCCAAATGAGAACATATGTTTGTATGATAAACCGAGCTTATAGTAAACTCAACAATTGTATTCGTAATTGCTGTAAATTTGTCGTAGGTTCACCATTTTTGTTCTAAAGCTCACACATTTATAACAAAAAACCCTGTTAGTAAAAATAAAACCTTTTATCTGGTAAGCCAGCGCTAAGCCATTCGTTAAAACTGTCTTATTTAACTGAGCACTTATGTACTGAGCTAATTTAATAAATAATACCAAGCGGTTTTGGCATCGCCTTACAGGAACAATTTCTAGTCCACCATATTCTAGAAATTTAATATGAGTCGTAGATTGCACACGGAGACTTGGTAATTGTTTTAAGAAACATTATTTACTTAGCCGTGCTGCGTTAAGTGGGTATAATTCTAGTTTCCTGGAACTTCTTTATGAAATATACATTATTAGCTTTTGCCTGCGGCTTCGCGTTAGAAAGAGACAAAAAGTAGCCTATGTCACTTTCCAACCCTTCAACTATCTCCACTTAAAAAATCACGTCAATTCGTCGCTCCGTTTTGCCGTGAAAGACGGATAAACAAACAGACACACACTTTCACATTAAATTTATGATATTAGGATGGGTGTTGTGAATTGTTTTAATAACTGTGTGATAACCTAAATTGTAGAAAACATTATCGGAGCTAGTTTTAAAGCATTTAAGGGCCAGTCTTCTGACCCAATCCCTCCTCCACTTCATACATTTCCCTGTTTTGTTGATGCTTTGTTACGTATTTGTAATATTTGTAACTATCTTTTTGTAAATAAATATTATCTCTACAATTTAAGGGCCAGTTGCATTAACCACATTTTACAGACACATCATCGTTACGCAGCAGACGACTATGGAACTTCCCTTACAATAAAATTTAACGAACGCTTTAACGGTGACAGACTGTTTGATGCAACCGGCCCTAAACCTACGTAATATTAACAATTTATTTTACAGTTAATTTACGTTTCTCACTATATTACTGTAGCCTTATTGCGACTCTATTGGAAGGGATAAACTGACATAATTGCTAACTTCTGTGTTTGCTTTCAAAGAGGATCTAGTATTTAGAGAATTACTGTCATAGCAAAATTGTAGTCATCACGGTGCATAGATTACCTATCTCTCGACAATTAAAATTTTGAACGTCTGTTTTGATAATTTTGTCCATATTTTTTACCTGATATTTGTTAAAATTGTCAAATATCAATATTAAGCGCCATCTAGCCGAAAATCACCCTATTTTATTTTAGTAGTTATTTAATAATTTGTTTAAATAGTTAAAGGTCGCAATCCTAAGGAAGCAATAATAAAAAGCTACGCAACTATGGGAATAAATCAAATTATTTTAACAAATATTTTGATTTGTGTTTTTAAGTAGTCACACTACTATAATTATATAAATTAAAAATCGAAATAATATGTCATATATTAAAGAAAAAATGACGGACACCACCAGGGGCGATGGCCGGATTCGCCGGTTCGAATTCTTAGTCTTTAGGTGGTCTTTAGCAATCCGGGCTAACGCCATGAACCCCTAGGCCACGACTTTCGTTCCGGAAGTCGCGGGTTCGAACCCCGGTTCGAACCAATGAGTTTTTGGGAACATTTGCGAATTGTCCTTTGATATTTGCCAGTCGCTTTTCGGTTTAGTGCCTACGCCAAATATTGGGATTAGTTGTTAAAGCGGACCCCGGGCTCCCATGAGCCGTGGCAAATGCCGGGATCACGCAAGGAGGAGGATGATGACACAGCATCTCCATAAGAGACTAGGTTGTAATCAAGGGTTACCACAAGTACCCGAGGATAATTGCCACATAACCACTACAGTTCTCACGTACACCACGCATATAACAATAATTAGAATTACTAGAATACTGCCGATACATTCCAGTCACGGATTTTCCTCAATTTTCTCGACATTGCCATATAGCATCCGAAAAGAGCGTTACTGATAACTATTTTACAAAAAATAAAGACACACTCCTACTCTTTATCTAGTTGTATTAAAGGTGAAAACTGTACCTATACTTACTTTTGAAATGGATTCCCAATATTATATTGTAATATTGTTCTAAGAAAATGAGGTTACTGCCCTTATGTTATGGACATTATGGTATTTTTTTCTGTAAAGAAACAGTTTTCCAATAATAAGGGACGTGTGTGTTTGTTTGTCCGTCTTTCACGGCATAACGGAGCGATGAATTGACGTGATTTTTTTAAGTGGAGATAGTTGAAGGGATGGAGAGTGGCATAGGCTACTTTTTGTCTCTTTCTAACGCGAGCGAAGCCGCGGGCAAAAGCTAGTTTTTTTAATATTTACGGGTTTTTACCACACTACAAAATATACATAGGACCTATATCTAGTACTGTCTAATTAACCGAAATAAAGTATTACCATATTTTATTATGACCTAAAAACACGGAGAAACTAAAAAGCAAAAAATAATAAACCTTTGAATTCAGATTTCTTATCGGATTGCAATAATCTAAACATCCAAATTATAAACAAATCAATTACTTTTGTAGTCGGTACCAGACCTGTTCATCACCTTGCTATTCCTGTTTGCTCCACCCAACCATACGCAGGCTGGCACCTACTCCAAAAATAATTGATTTGTTTATAATTTGGATGTTTAGATTATTGCAATCCGATAAGAAATCTGAATTCAAAGGTTTATTATTTTTTGCTTTTTAGTTTCTCCGTGTTTTGTAACGCGCTTATTTTTGAAGGCGGTTTTATTTTTTGTTAAAAAGTTTATTTATTTGTTGATTTTTAGTGGTTCCTATTGATATTCTATGTATCAGTCCGAATATATGTACAATAGTGAAAGAATTATCCTTTAACTCCTAACCATTGAGAAGTTGACCTTCCATCATCAGCTCAGCCACATAAAGTTATCACCATCAGGCGTAAATACTGGTGTACCTTTGAAAACTACACTAAAAACATTACATGTGCCTATAACATTTGAGGAGTTCCCTCGATTTCTCCAAGATCCCATCATCAGACCCCGACTTGGTGCCAATGGGACCATCTCGGGGTTATACCTGATCGAATTAAAAAAAAAACTTTGAAAATCGGTCCATGATTCTCGGAGATATCGAATAACATACATACAAAAAAAAAAAAACATAAAAAAAAATAATAATAAATAAAATAAAAAAAAACATTCAGTCGAATTGAGAACCTCCTCCTTTTTTTTGAAGTCGGTTAAAAACCGCAAAAAATGTTTTTTAAAGTAGACTGTAACGTAATCAGGCGAAAACAACACAGTCATGTTAATTTATAGATTATCTATACATCAGGTCATTCTATTCGAAAACAACATTTTCTGACTTTTGAGTATGAGGCATAAAGTTCATTATGTCAGACGTCAGTGATTGTTTTGACATGGACTAAAGTTCGAATTCGAAGACGTCACTACATCGCTGACAGCGTTTTCGGTGGTCAAAATAAATAAAAAATTACACACATTTTTAGTCGAAAATACGTAGTCATCATTTACACTTTTAATTAGAGATGGGCCGAATACGAATATTCGGCCGAACATTCGGTTCAGCTGTTACCGAACTGAACATTCGGCCGAATATTCGGTTCCACTATATTTAATACCTGGCTTAGAGTTCAAAACTTTTCAATGGTTGGTAATGGGTACTAACTAAGGTTCTTAATGTTCCTATAATTTAGTGCATAAGAGCATTTTGATTTTTGTTTCTTAAGCTACGTTATTTTTACTTTTTAACATAATTATTGTAGGTACTTATATTTAACGCATTTTTAACCCCCTTTGGTCCTTAGAATCCTGAAATAGTATGTTATTATCCCATGAATTACGAAACAACTTGTGCTATTTATTTACTTTGTTTATTCGGTAAATATTCGGCAATGTAACCGAACTATTCGGCCGAATACGAACATTGAAAAACTTGCCGAATATGCCGAATACCGAATATTTACCGCATATTCGGCCCATCTCTACTTTTAATACCCAAAATCTATAAAATATTTATTTTTTATGTCAATACTAGAGAGTAATCATGTATTGTTCCAAATTCGATATGTCTATTGTCTAGTAGCATATTGTTCAGTGCGATGGTGATATTGACCGAGTCGTGAAAAATTGGATTAAGTAGCACAGGATGGACGAAATGGCAACAGGTCACGGGAACTATGTAGGTACATGCGATGACCCGATCCCTTTTTGTTTGAAAAATAAAATTTTCCCCTCACTAGCTCGGAAACACGTGTTTTGTCCTTTAATACCAGCGAGTAAAAACGCATTATATCCACTAGTGGGTAAAGTAATTTGACCTTGAATAAAGTCAAATTAACTGGTTTAAAATTGACAAAAGTAGGTGAATCTAGTTATAAAGATGATTTACCACCTGTGGAACTACTGGAAGCAGTGATAAACGCATTTTTTGCGTTGTAGTTTCCTCGCTATAGTGAGGGGAAAAGTTTTGTGTTACACTCGGGTGCAAATGTTTTTTACTTCTCGTGTGTTAAAAAACTCGCAAGTTCAGGATTCTATTCTCGAACCACTCGCTTCGCTCGTGGTTCAACTATAGAATCCTTTCACTTGCTCGTTTTTGTAATTCCACACTCGGCGTTAAAATACAACTTTGCCCCCTTGTATAACAAATAACTATTATAAAACAGTCATGAAACCTGTCGTCATGGATCAGAGTGTTGGGCCGAGTGGCGGATGAAAATAGATTGAATGTAGCGTAGCAGAGATGATATTAAAGGATATTGTATGGTGTGATAAGGTTGGATGGAATAAAAAAAAACTATATTAGAGATACGGATGAAAAAGTAAATAAGGAAAAGCGAATGTTGAGTTTCATTTTATGGAATTCATAACTGATGCTTTTTGGTTTTATTAACCCCCGACGCGAAAACGACGGGGTGTTATAAGTTTGACGTGTCTGTCTGTCTGTTTGTTTGTCTGTCTGTAGTTCCCGAACGGATAAACCCATTTTTTAGTTTTTTTGACTGAAAACTGAGTTAGTCGGGAGTGTTCTTAGCCATGTTTCATGAAAATTGGTCTATACTATGTCGCGGTCGGGGTTTTTTCAAAATTTTAATTTTGTGGTTAGGTTGGGTTATTTGGTTTTATGATACGAGGTTTCCAAAATAAAATCCATAAAACATTAAATATGAAGCGTCATATTTCTCTACCGCTAATTGTTCTAAAACTAAATTAAATAAAGAGGGAAAAGCCCGTATTCCAATTTCACTGATAAAATTGTGTACCGCCATTACTGAAAACAGATTGCCGCTATAAAATGCAACGGAGCTCGGAGAGAAACTTAAAACTAAGAGATTACGGCGTCAAAATAACAATTCATCAGCACGGATATTGTTGCCACTCGTACTACTTGCACACAGCTAAAATATATTTAGTGCGAATCAGTTATTTAACTGAAAGGCAAAATGTGTGAGGCAATCCATCTAGACAGATAAAGTCTAAGAAAAAAACGTACCTCAGTACCATACAGAAAAAGGTATACGGCGGCCAAGATGGCGTTACATCTTTGGGGGACGTGCATCAAGCTAAGAATATGGGCCAAATTGTCAAAACTGAGGTTCAAAAGTTTTAAGCCTGTATCAAGAGATGGCAGTCTATGCTCTGTGATTACACATTTTACTTCGACAGTAACTCTCTATAATACTCGATCCTCTTTGGTAGTAACTGACGTGCGTCTATATTTGGCTCTGACTTTTTCGTGTAATGTTATATCAACTGCAGAAAGACGTGACTCAACTGGACCAGTTACATTTGCCCCCAGTCGAAATTTGCCCCGCTGTACCTTATAGAAACAAATAGTCAAAGTCAATCTCTGAGCAAGATGATGAACTGACATGATTACAATAATTAGGAATCGGTCTGTGAGGGTTTACAGAGTCCTAAATAACAAGTCGTTTGTACTGCACCGTAGGTACTTTCTGACCATAGTTTAAACATATTTAATATAAAGCAGTTGTTTGACTTTGGCAATAGAAGCAAATAAAGCTCATTAAAGTCATTACAGATTATAAGGACTTTACTTATTACGTTGGGTTAAATGCAGAACCAAATCGACTAATTAAACTAATTCGTTAAAGTTTTTGTTTTTAATAGAGGGTTATGCATATTAGGCACGTCTATGTATTTCGTTCAACAAAATTTAAGCAGATATTTGATTTTGCTTTTCATTCAGGGTAGTTATTGTTTTTTTTCATGAGGATGTATTTTTTTCTCGATGTGCTATCAAAAAAGAACATGCGCTGCTCTTAAATTGCTTCTATATCGGTAGTTTGTATAGAGAATGGTCTCAAATGAAGAAAAAAAATTAAAACGTTCTCGAGCACAACTAGCGTATGAGCCCATTTAGACGGTACGAGAACTCGCATATGAGTTTTATTACATTGCGGTATTTGATGGCTGTGCAAAATTGTATGTCACCACAACAGCAGTGTAACTAAAATCACATGCGAGTTCGCACACCGTCTAAATCAGGCGTAAGGGCCCATTTAGACGGTACGAGAACTCGCATACCAGTTTTATTACATTTCGGTAATTGTAGGCTGTGCTGTCTTGTATGTAACCTCAACAGCCCGCAATGCGTAATAACTAAAATCGCACGCGATTTCGCACACCTAAATCAGACCTAAGTCGCGTCGATGTTCTCTAGAAAACCCTTTGTATACGCCATAGAATAAGTACTAAAGGGAAGAGTTGTAAATCCATACATCAGTAAATGCGAGTTATTTGTATAGGCATAGTTAAGTGACGTCTAGCGACAATCACGCGTCAAATAGCGTGAGTTATCAGTACCACTACCACTACTCGATACTAAGTGGCAACAGTGTCTCGTCTGCCAAAAATTGTATATTAGAACAGTAGGAACAGTAGGAACAGAAGGAACTGAAAACAGAATACTGATTAATACCATTGTAATATTAGCTGAAAACCGGCCAAGAGCGTGTCGGGCCACGCTCATAGAAGGGTTCCGTAGTTTTCCGTATTTTTCTCGAAAACTACTGAATCTATCAAGTTCAAACAATTTTCCTAGAAAGTATTTATAAAGTTCTACTTTTGTGATTATTTTTATATTTTTTAAACATATGGTTCGAAAGTTAGAGGGGGGGACGCACTTTTTTTTCCTTTAGGAGCGATTATTTCCGAAAATATTAATATTATCAAAAAACGATCTTAGTAAAACCATTATTAATTTTTTAATACCTATCCAACAATATATCACACGTTGGGGTTGGAATGGAAAAAAATATCAGCCCCCACTTTACATGTAGGGGGGAGGTACCCTAATAAAACATTTTTTCCATTTTTTATTTTTGCACTTTGTTGGCGTGATTGATATACATATTGGTACCAAATTTCAGCTTTCTAGTGGCAACGGTTACAGCTGAGATTATCCGCGGACGGACGGACGGACGGACAGACGGACAGACGGACAGACAGACATGGTGCAACTATAAGGATTCCTAGTTGACTACGGAACCCTAAAAAATGGTGGGCATAAGACTCTTCGTTCGTCGCGACATCTAATGACAAGTAGCAGTACTAATAATTTACGCTAGTTGACGCGTGATTGACGCGTGATTGTCGCTAGATGTCACTTAACCCTTAATTTGGCAGAGACTCTGGTGACATAAATTTTCCGATTTTACTTAATATATTGAATAACAGGTGTTTTTAAAGCGTCCGAAAAATATTTAAAAAAATCTAGATTTATTAGTTTTGGAAAAAAAATATGATGTCCGCCACAGCGGACTCTGCCAAATATTGGGATAAATTAATATGTCCGCTGAGGCGGACACTGCCAAACATACGGTCATTTAAAATAAACAAGTATTTCTTAACATATATTTATTTTAAAAATTAACAAATATAATAATTTTGTATGAAAATCAAAGTAATCAAACTGACACATATTTATAGTCAAATATCATTATTTTAACTTTTTTCCGACTTTTTGGCCAGGTTGCACAGGCCGTGATCACGACAGACTGATGTGACAGTGATGTCCCAGCAAAATGTCGTCGAAGATGTAAACAACACAAAACTACCCGAAATTAATTATATCAATGTTCGGGGCAGACAAAGAAATTATAAATTTTGATCTACCCGGTTTTCTTTAATGTTTATTGCCCCTCGCGCGACATGTAACATTCACAATATCCGCGCACTACGTATACCTAAAAGTGCCAAAATTTTAACTGCTTGGTCCAGCACCACACGCTGTTGGATTAAATAAAAAATCTAAGCATAAAAGCAGGCCACCAAAACAAGAAAATCAAAATAATAAACAAAACAATATAATAATTTGTTACAACACGTGTCACCGCAACATTGGCATAGTCCGCCACGGCGGACAAATCGTATTTTGTATATATTTGGCACTGTCCGGTGCGGCGGACAACTTGTTTAGATGATGATTATGAGTATTAGAAATTGAGAAATAAATTGAAAACATAACCACTTGCAACTATTATGTAATATATTTTATTATTTATACAACAGAAATACCCTGTTCTTACAAAAACCAAAAGAAAAACGCATAAATATTTTGCTAAAAACAGTTGACTTCTGATGCGGTGCCATCTTGACGAGTAACTGTCAAACGAGTGTTGACAGTGGTCAAATAGTATTTTTATACAAAGCATGTATCATAAAAGAGTCTCTTGCCATATGTTAAATTAAATAAAATTCTACCTAAAAAGCGAAATATTTTTTTTTATCACCTGTCCGTCCCACCGGACTTTGCCAAATTAAGGGTTAACTATGCCTACACGAATAACTCACATTTACTGATGTATAGAGTCACAACTCTTCTCCTACTTATTCCTTTATGGTGTAAGCTATGTCCTCGCGCGCGCTAAAATCAGAACGTTCTCGAAAACGGTGCCATACTTCGGGCAATCAGCACTGCAGCATGTTCTCGTTCTAAAAAAATGGCTGAATGTAATAACTCAACGGGAGTAGGGTCAGGTGCCGCCAACTGTGGTATAAGCTATGTCCTCGCGCGCGCAAAAATCAGAACGTTCTCGAAAACGGTGCCATACTTCGGGCAATCAGCACTGCAGCATGTTCTCGTTCTAACCAAAAAATGGCTGAATGTAATAACTCAACGGGAGTGGGGTCAGGTGCCGCCAACTGCCTCCCTGATTTACTCGCCAACTTGCTAATGGTCAAATTTACTTTTTACTTTATTAGCTGGCGTCTCCGAGTTTCGTGGAGTTATGACTGTGATTGCGAGACCTTGTTGGACGTCGGGAAATTTAGGAACGCTAAATATGATGCTAAGTTTATTTTATAACACATTTTCGACCGGGCCTGTCAAAAATAATAAATAAAAAAATTTAAACCGTGGATCCTAGCCAATTTTTGTATTCATTTTGATTAAGTGTAGTCTCTCAGTCAAAATTAGGCAATGCCCGAATAGATTTTCGTTTAAAAAATTCCTGATTAAGTACTTTGCTGGTAGAATGACAAATCCTTAATCCTAATCCTTATTTTCAATTTATAATGTAATTTTTGACGATCATGATGAGAAGATAAACATAACTTTGGCAAAAAAATTTATAGTGTAATTTTTATCATGAAATAAAGAAATCTAAATCTAAATCTTAGTATTTCATTTTTGTAAGTTTCATCTGATATCATATGTATGTATGAATTTTTTTTATGTGTGTAAATATATTGTATGTATGTATATTATTATCTGTGTGTAAGTATGTTTATTCTTATATAAATCTTTCCCATCACGAAACAATGGTATTCCGGACCTTTGGGAGAAGTGCGCGGGGCCGAAGCCAACGCGTAGAGGCCCTTTCGACACTCCGAGCGGATGTTGCCCTTGCCCGTATCATGGGACACACGCAGAGGCAACACCTGCCAGGGTGTAAGGACTATTTGAGAGTTCGGCTGCCCTACGCAGAAATCAAGTATCTCAAAATTTTCCAAAAAATGGTTTTTTACATCTTTCGATTCAGTTTTTCAAAATACATCTTTTAGTATTTTTTTGAAATTTTTATAATGTATATTTTTCAAAATACAGAACTTTAAAAAATTCAAGTATCTTTTTTTAACGGGGTATTCTACGCTAAAGTCAAGTATCTACCCTACTTCTATCTTGAAATCGAGTATCTTGCGAAAGATACTTGCAATTCATATTAGATGGCTAAGTTACTTGACTTCAGAGTTGAAATATTGATATTGATTGCGAAGTTACTTGACTTCAGCGTAGAAATATTGATATTTATTGATAAGTTACTTGACTTCAGCGTAGAACTATTGATATTCATTGCGAAGTTACTTGACTTCGGCGTCTATCATTTTGTTATGATGTCAAAAGCTTGTAATTACTAATACATGTATTAATTTGGGTTTCGGGTAGAAATTGTCTTAGTATTAAAAAACAACCAGATGTAAACAGTAAAAGCACAAGGAACTTGTCTTATTTAATATGTAACTTCTGTTCAGAACAGAACACAAGTTTAATTTGTATTAAAACTTTTTGTATGTGAAAGGTTAAAGTAAAAAGTCTATAACTTGTTTATGGTTTAAAAACAATAGAAAATAGAAGAAAGAAAAATGGAGAAAAATATGTAGGCGGATTGAAATGTATTTTTTACTTTTATTATAAAATAAATGATGCAGTGAAAGTTAAAGTTGAGTTTTTTATGTGGAAGCTACAGAAATTGTGGTGACCAACATAAATTGGTCCTTCGAACCGGAATCACTTATTAATTAATTAATAAGTGAATAATTAATTACATTAATTCTTAATTACTCACTTCAACTCCAAATCACTGCACGGACGGCGACTTCTTCCTCCGAGCTGGAAACAAGTAAGTTTAAAAAACTTCCCTGTATTAATATAAAAACCTTCGATGGTGTATCCATTATGGATTACCATCCATTTGTAAATATGTTCAGAGCTGTCATTCATAAGGATGCGAAGTTAAGCACCTGCGAAAAATTGTATTATTTGCGGTCCTTTCTAGCAGGGGAAGCCTTGGACTTGATAAAAAACTTGATGTTAAATGATGAAAATTATGAAGTAGCTCTAAAGCTCCTTGATGATAGGTACAATAACATACCTAAAATTGTAAATTTTCATGTAAATAGCATTCTTGACATGCCAGTTTTGACAAAGTGTACAGCTTCTGCGCTGCGTTCTGTAGTGTCAACTGTAAATATGCATCTTGCAGCTTTAAAAAACTTAAATGAGAAAGTTGAGTTCTGGGATACTATATTGGTTAATATTTTAGCTAAGAAGATTGATTCCTATACATACCGTGGATTTCATCTTGAACGTGATGTGAAAGAGGTTCCTAAATTGTGTGAATTCCTTACTTTCCTAGAAAAGAGAGTGATTGCCTTGGAAGCTACCAGTACGGAGGAGCCCAAGAAGACAGTAAAGTCTACTGTGAGTGCCGCGGCCACTATGGGAGTTTCTTGTAAGTATTGCCAGAATTCTCATAAAATATATAAATGTCCCAAGTTTAAGTTGCTTCCTTACCAGGAGCGATGCCAGATTGTTGAGGCCAATGAATTATGTAAGTTATGTCTCAATAGTCATCAGGGTAGATGTCTACTGAAGTTGAAATGTGCCACATGTCATGAATTGCACAATACATTATTACATCCTCCAAATACAGGAAAAGTAACTAATGTCTCCTTAGCTGATGAAGCCTCTCAGAAGGTGAGTGACAATTCCAATACTGATGATTGTTGCTTGCCTACCCACTCATCTAAAACTGTGAGCTTTTCTGCTAGGCCGCAGAAAGCCAGTATATTGCTTCCATCCATAATTGTTAAACTAAAGAAAAAGGATGGCACTTTTGTTCATGCTAGGGCCTTGCTAGACTCATGCTCACAGGTGCATTTTGTTAGTGAGGAACTGATAAATGAGGTAGGTGTTTCGGTATACAAATCTGATGAGGTAGTAACTGGTGTGTGTGATAAGGATAATGAAATTGCAAAGATGGTGGATTTAGTTGTTTATTCGATTGTAGGTGATTTTAAGGTTGAAGTGTCATGCTGTGTAACAAAAAGGGTTACTCGTGCCCTTCCACAGCAGTCATTTGATACTTCTCAATTTAATATGCCATCTTATGCCGAATTGGCTGATGAGAAGTTTAATGAATCGAGTGAGAATTCGTTATTATTAGGGGCCGATGTCTTTTTCCAGGCGTTCCAGTATGTCTGCAGGCAGCTGACACCTGTGGGTCCTTACTTGGTGAAGACGAGATTCGGTCATATTGTAGGCGGGAGGCTGCCCTTCCCTGCTGGCAAGAAGTCCATAAGTAACTTTTGTGTTGCTTCCAAAGGTAAGGCTTTTACTTGTAATAATGTTGTAGAAGATGATTTACAAGCTCCCTTTCCTTGTTTTAAACAAACTGAAGTTTCCTCCCTGTCAAGGAATTGTGAGGCTTCCGAAGATATTGCAGATATAATGTCGAAATTTTGGGATCGTGAGAAGGTACCTAATATCATCAAAGAGACTGGTACTGAGGCCGAGCAGGCTGAACAGATTTTTCAGGAGTCTGTTAAGTTGGAAAATGATAAGTTTACTGTAGCCTTGCCGGTGAAGGTTGATATGGATAAATTGGAGTTAGGCGATTCTTTTAGTAGCGCTTTGCAACGACTTTACAATTTAGAAAAGCGGTTTGCGCGAGATGTTGATTTGAGTCAAAAGTATAAAAAATTTATACTTGATTATATACGTCAAGGTCATGCCAAATATTTTGACATGTCTAATTATGACCTTAATGCGGGAACTGTCATGTTTTTGCCCCACCACCCTGTAATTAGTGCCAGTAAAACAACACCTGTGCAGGCTGTCTTTGATGCTGGTGCTGTCACAAAGAATGGGAAATGTTTGAATGATATTTTAATAAATGGTCCCGTGGTTCAAAAGGATCTCTTTGAAATTCTGATTTTATTCAGAACTTTCAAATATGTATTATTGTGTGATATAAAGGCTATGTATCGGCAAATCTTGATTGATGATAAATATCGTTGTTTGCAAAATATTCTGTGGCGTGATTCTCCTGACGAGTCAGGCAAATGTGTGCAGTTGCAGACAGTAACCTATGGGTTAAAAAATTCTGCCTTTTTGGCATGTAGGTGTTTGTTAGAGCAAAGATACAAGGGCCAATATCCTTTGGCTTCGTTTGTGTTGAAGCATACTTGCTATGTGGATGACATTCAGTGTGGTTCAAATGATTTTGATGAGCTTTGTCAGATGAAAAAGGAGTTGATTGATATCATGAGGTTGGGTAGTTTGTCTCTACACAAATTGTGCTCTAATAATAGGGAAATATTGAGCGACATACCAGTCGAGCTGCAGCAGCTCGACAGTAGGAGCTTTGACAAAAATAATGAATATGTCAAAACTCTTGGACTGACATACGATGTTATTACTGATACTCTTCACATGCAGTGCCCTGTTAAGGAGGTTCAAGAAAATACGAAACGTCAAATGCTTAGTTTCATAAGCAAATTTTTTGATCCGTTAGGATTGTGTGGCCCTGTGTTAGTGCAGGCAAAGATTTTGATGCAGCAGGTTTGGTTTGAATCGTTAAAATGGGATGATTTTCTATCTCAGGATCTAAATAAAAAATGGGTTGACTTTAGTATAGTTTAGTTCAGATGTCTGATATTTCTATTGGCAGGAATATCAATGTTCACGGAGTGAAATCGTTGGAGTTAGTAGGATTTTCGGATGCTTCCAATGCTGCTCATGGATGTTGTTTGTACTTACGTGTAATTGATACTGAGGACAGGGTTTCGGTGAACCTTTTATGTTCAAAGTCCCGAATCAATCCTAAGGATAAATTACAATTAACGGTCCCAAAATTGGAACTGAATGGCGCGCTTTTACTTGCGATTCTAGCTCGGAAGGTGTATTCCGCTTTGTTTTTGAAATACTCGGTAAATGTGTATCTTTACAGTGATTCTATGATTCTGCTGGCATGGTTAAAAACACTTCCAGTATTAAAGCTTAACGTGTATGTAGGTAACAGAGTTGACAAGATTCAAAAGTTATCCTCCGGCTTTGAATGGCATTATGTAAATACTCAGGACAATGCCGCGGATATGTTATCTCGTGGTGTAGAGCCCCAAATATTGGAAAAATATAGCTTATGGTGGCATGGGCCTAAGTTTTTGTCTGACCCTACTTTCCATCACAAGACTGTAGAAGATGATGTTTTCAAATCTTCTGACATGCCGGAGTTAAGGCCTACAACTAAATGTTATAGTACGTGTGTTGATGTAAGCTCGAATTCTATTCATGATCTGATACAGAAACATTCAAGTATTAACAAATTAACAAGGATTGTAGCATATCTTCTTAGATTTGTATTTAATTGTAAAAAGGTAAATACTAACAAACGTCAGGGATTTTTATCTCCTCGAGAACTAGATTGTGCTTTGCATATAATATTAAATGTGAACAAAGAAAGTTCTTCAGTAAATTATATTGATAACTTAAATAACAACTTGCCATTGAGATCTAGCTTGAATAGTTTGCATCCCTTTCTTGATTCTGAAGGGTTATTACGTGTAGGCGGTAGATTAGAAAATACAGGATTATCCTATGACCAAAAACATCCGATTGTATTGCCGAAAGGTTCTCATGTAACTAAAATTATTATTCGTAATGAGCACTTAAGATTGAAACATGCTAGTACCACTTTATTGTTGAGTACCCTTAATGAAAAATATTGGATTATGGATGCAAATAGGGAACTCAAATATGTTCTGTATAAATGTATAAAGCGTTAGAATTAAGGCGAAACATGCTTCTCAATTAATGGGTTCTCTGCCTCTTGATCGTGTTAATATGACTCGTCTATTTCAAATGGACTCCTAACTTAGAAATAGGATCTTTAGTTTTGTTGAGGGAAGATAATATCTCTCCGTTGTGTTGGCCAGTAGGTCGGATTGTGGATGTTCAACCCGGTAAGGATGGTAAGGTCTGAGCCTTGCATGTAAAAAATACAAAGGGTTTTATTGTAAAAATGAGTGTCACTAAAATATGTCCCTTACCGATTGACTATAGTTAAGTAGATAAGTGTTTTGTTTAATTTAGGTTAATTGACAGAATTAGCTTTCAAGTTTAGTTCGTTGTTTAATGTTGTACATATTTGTTATTGCTTGGCCTGGCCCCCAATATGTTCAGAACAGAACACAAGTTTAATTTGTATTAAAACTTTTTGTATGTGAAAGGTTAAAGTAAAAAGTCTATAACTTGTTTATGGTTTAAAAACAATAGAAAATAGAAGAAAGAAAAATGGAGAAAAATATGTAGGCGGATTGAAATGTATTTTTTACTTTTATTATAAAATAAATGATGCAGTGAAAGTTAAAGTTGAGTTTTTTATGTGGAAGCTACAGAAATTGTGGTGACCAACAACTTCTTTTATACAAAATACGAAAATACATATAACGAACACACGTTTACATAATTATTGCATGTTGGTTAGTTGATAAATAGGCTACTAGCCTCGTAGTCAAATCAGCTTCTTTTTAAGAACTGTCAAAACGAATTTGAAAGACTTGCTAATATGGAATTTATATGACATTGAATTGAGTGACGTCACGGTCAACTCAGATACTTTATACATATATTTCTACCCTGGCTTATTAAATAGAAATTGGATTTAAAAATAACTGATGTCCATGTTTATCTCATTATTCTGATGCTTTATTTCGTGCATGGTATAAAATATTTTATTTTAACTACAATCAAGTTCCCTATTATTATAATTAAGGAAGACTATAACTTTCATTATTTTTTTTGTCTTCGAGTATTTAGGCACCTACCTACTGTACTTAATTAATATTGTGCGTTCCACGGGAAATCGCTTTCGAGGTTTTTTTATTATTTAAATAGTCTCCCACAAAGTAAGTACTTGATTAAGTTTCAGGAGTATTTTTGAACTCTTCGTGACAGATAAACCTCTTAAACCTATAATCTTAAGACAACTTGCATTCAAACACAACCAGAACTTCTTTTCCGTGTATTACTCCAATATTGCATTTATATTAAAACCTAATTTACACAAGCATGACATACACTACATTAAAGGCATCTATCTAAAATGTATACATTGTATACATATACCTATCTACTAGCGGCCCGCCCCGGCTGCGCACGGGGCTGTCATAAAAATGGTTATAGTTATTTATCCTTAAAAGATAGACATATGCTATTACTGACTTTTTTGTATGTCTATGAAAGATACACAATTTCGCGATACATTGTTTTGATACAGCTCAAACAGTTTGGGCAGCGTTTTCGATTAAAGCTCTCAGCCAGCAGAATTTTGTCCGACTTGATTAGCAAAAATTGAGATATTTCAACCAATTCAAACAAGATCTCAACAAATTATATACCAAAACCTTTCCGCAGAATCATTTTGTTTATGAGATATCTGATTAAAACAACGGGAGTACGTTAACACAGCTGATGCTTTATTCCAGACTGAAGGTATATCTACAATATTATGAGTACCCACATATACATAACACCCCAACACTTATTCTAATATTACATAGTAAGATTATACATTTTAAAAAATGCGACTACATACACTAAGTCTAAACGGCGCTAGTTTTTTACTAATGATAAAAATAACTTAAGCTAGGTAGGTGTATGAAATTGTACATTGTTGTGTGCCCTAATCATATTCACATTATCGGTGTTCGTAACAAGGCTAGGCTAGTTAAAAGTAGTAAACAGTTATGCACATAACAATATCATGCACCGTAATGCTCCTACATTAGAACGCATATTACATTGGTAAAGAGTTATGTGGTTAACAGAAAATAACAACAAATTTTAATATCTATTACTAATGTGTGACAAGCCAGGACTTACCTAGTTTAATAGGTTTAGGTATTTACATAATAATTAACAATTAGGCAGGGAACAATTCAGGTAATGATGATACGATTCATGACATTACGGATGTACCTGTTGACTATTATTACATTTTAATCAATTTCAAATCCGTAGCGTTTAACTTGTTTAGGTATTCTTTTTTCTAATACTGGTAACGGTGGGTCGACACGTTTTACTCGTGTAGGATCACCCCCCTCGACTACCTTGAGCTCCCCGTCCCCCGCGTGCTGCGAGACCCCCGCAGGCGTCGCGGGCGCTGGCGGCGACGCCGGTTGCCCCGCGGTAGACCTCACGTCGACGCCAGAGCTCTTCGCCATAATGTCAACGCTGGGCACGGCGCCATCAACACTAGCCGGCCGGCCGTTCTGCACGACACACCCTGGTTCGGTTTCACTCTTGGATGGAGGACAAGCGTTCGAGTTTCTTAAGTATCGGCGCTTCATTTGATCTATATGTCGATGGTGTGTAGTTCCGTCACCTGTCGCAACCGTATAATCAGACTTCCCAAACCTATTGGCTACATAACCATCCGCCCATTTTGCATCCTGTCCGAATGTTCGGTACTGCACGGGCTCACCTATTTCTAAATGCCTAGATGGTCTATGTGATTTTTCTACCACTTTCGATTGTTCGTTGATGACTTTAGCGGATCTATCTGGCTTAATGGCATCTAAACGAATACGTAAGTCGCGACCCTGCAACAACCGAGCTGGCGTCTCACCGGTGGTACAATGAGGAGTATTATGATAGTGCAATAGAAATTTCAGTATGGCTTTGTCAATGTTAACCCTCTCGTGCTTGGCTTTTTTAATTACACGTTTTATCAATTTTACCGCCCCCTCCACCGCCCCATTAGACGCTGGATGATAAGGAGCCGAAAAGGTATGACGTACACAATTTTTTTCTAAAAAGTCATTAAATTGCTTACTGGAAAATGGCGGGCCATTATCAGAGACTATTTGTTTTGGAATACCCCACCTTGACCAAGATTCCAATAGCTTGTTTATTACACTATCGGCGGTCGTACGTGCCATGCACGACACCTCAATCCATTTTGATCGTGCATCAATTGATACCATGTAGGTACGACCATCTAAAGGACCTAAAAAGTCAATGTGAACTCTTTCATAAGCCCGCGACGGCCAATGCCATGGCACCGGCGCGCTCGCCGGCGGCGCCGCGGCCACCGCCGCGCACGCCTCGCACGCGCGACACCGCGCCTCCACGGCCTCGTCCACTCCGGGCCACCATACGTAGCTCCGCGCCATGGCCTTGGTCTTCACGACGCCCATGTGAGGCTCGTGTAGCTCCCGCACCACTATCTCGCGGCACGCTTCCGGAATTACAACACGATGACCCCACATGACACAATCGAGTTCTAAATATAGTTCTTTCTGCCTATTGAAATAAGGTTGCATTTCCTTAATGTCCGAACTGTCCGGCCAACCGTTTTTTATGTAATTGACTACTCTACCTAACAATGGATCTTTTGCTGTCTTCAAACGAATATCATTACAGTCTAAAAAGAACATATCGGACGCAAAATGCAAGTAAGACTGCTCCGGGGGATCGAATTCCTTACTTTGCCCTATTGGTAGACGCGACAGCGCGTCTGCGCAATTTTCCGCTGAGTTTACATACTGAATGTCAAAATCATAAGCCATTAACAATAATGCCCATCGCTGCATTCGACTCGAAGTCATGCTGGGTACGCCAGTTTGCGGACCAAAAATACTTATTAAGGGCTTATGGTCAGTTACTAAGGTAAACCTCTTGCCATATAAATACTGATGAAATTTTTGAGTCGAATAAACAATCGCGAGCGCCTCTCGATGTATCTGCGAATAATTTTGTTCAGCGGCATTGAGTTTTCTTGATATATATGCCACTGGCCGCTCCCGCCCCCGCCCGTCGGGCTGGCTGAGCACGCCAGCGACCCCGCGCGGGCTGGCGTCACAAGTTAGCGTCACGTGATTGTTGGGGTCAAAGTGCGCAAGTATCCGCTTTCCTATCAACAAGGATTTTATTTTTTTAAAAGCCTCCTCGCAACTTGTGGTCCAATGCCACCGCGCACCCTTCTTAAGTAAGCTATGTATTGGGTGTAAAATATCGCTCGCGTTAGGGATGAATTTAGAATAGAAATTAACCATACCTAAAAATGAGCGCACCTCCGTCACACACGATGGTGGCGGCATTTTTTCTACCGCCGCGACTTTGTTAGGATCCGGTTTTATCCCGTCTTTACTAACGACAAATCCTAAATAACAGACCTCTTCGGCAAGAAACGTGCATTTGGATTTCTTTAATTTCAAACCTAAATCTTTTAACTTTTTTAATACAGCCTCTAACGTAGCTAAATGAGCCTTCCGAGTTTTCCCGAATATCAAAATGTCGTCACAAAAACTTTGAGCGTTAGGAATATCCCTCACTATTGACTCACTAATTCTACAAAATATTCCCGAACTTGATGATAAGCCATACGGAAGTCTATTGTATTTGAAAAGCCCTCGGTGAGTATTAATAACTGTTAACATTTTTGACTCCTCCGATAAGCAAATCTGATTATACGCCTGCGACAAGTCTATTTTAGTAAATAACTCCCCCCCTGATAAATTGGCAAATAATTCCTCAACTTTAGGCAATGGATACCTATCTACCATAAGAACCGGATTAAGCGTCACTTTAAAGTCAGCGCACACTCTCAACCCTCCATCCTTCTTAGTTACCGGAACCAGGGGCGTCGCCCAGTCGGCGCAGTCCACGGGCTCGATGACGCCGCTCCGCAGCATGGCGTCCAGCTCGGCGTCGACGCGGCCTCGCAGCGCGAAGGGCAGCGGCCGCGCGCGCCGGTACACCGGCGCCGCCCCTCGCGCACGCGCAGCGTCGCCGTCCCACCGTTGTAGCACCCGAGCCCCCCATCGAAAACTTCTTTATATCTGTCGAGAATTACATTTAAATCGCTATTAATACTGCTAACGGAATTGACATTGCTGACAGGGCTACGCTTCATTATAGGTATCTCCACTCGTAACTCGGCTAACCACTCTCTGCCTAGTAAACTGGTTTCGCCATTTTTTACAACATATAAATCTAAATTCTTTGTTATTGTACCATAGGCTACGGAAACTGTTATTACACCATATGTTTTCATTTTAGTACGGTCCAGAAATCTAAATACACTTTTAGGTTTTTTTAATGTCTCATTTTTAAAATATAAATCGTACGTTTCTTTACTAATAAATGAGCCAGCCGCGCCCGTATCAATTTCCATCATTAATTGTTGTCCATTAACACAAATAGGTACACTCACCGGCTTGTGCTGGCTTAACGAAACTCTGTATAACGCTTCCTCCTCTTCCTCTGACTCGTCTGTTTCCTCTTCGCTATTTCCTCCGGTAACAAAATAGGCCCGTGGTCGGCCGCCATTGCGCCCTCGGGCCGCTTTTTCATTGTAAGACAGCCTTTTGGGGCACACCCGGCGCAAATGCCCCTGCACCCGACACATACTACATATGTATTCCTTAAATTTGCACGTAGAAAAACAATGATCTGTGGCGCCACAGGCAGTACAATGCGTTGCACCGCCTATACTTCCAGATGTTTCCCGCGCACTAAAACCTGTTTCCTTCTGCTGGCGCTGCGCTGGCGGCCGCCGGCCGGCCCCGCGCCCCGCGCCGCCCCCCGCGCTGGCCACTACGCGATGCACCGCTCCCGCGGGCTCCCCGGAGGCTCGACCGCCGCCGCCGCCCGTCATGATTGCAGCATCACGCTCTGCCGCCTCCAACGAACACGCCAAGGTCACCGCCTTGGCATACGTTAAATCTTCTTCCGCAAACAGCCGTTGCCGTATAACGTCCCCACTCACGCCGCATACAAATTGGTCCCTAAGGTTGTCCGCTAAATTGTCTTTAAAATCACAAGTTCGCGCCAACTTCTTTAGCTCCGCCATATATTGCGATATAGACTCGCCCGCCGCTTGCCTTCTAAGCCGAAAACGATATCGCTCCGCCATTATGGACGGCTTCGGTTTTAAATGACCTTGCACTAATGCTACTAACTCCGTGAAAGATAACTCCGACGGTTTTTTAGGACTCGCTAAATTTGTCATTAACTCGTAACACCGATCACCAACCACAGCAATTAACGTCGATAATTGTTTATCACTGTCCACAGAATTAGCTTTAAAGTACATTTCGAGTCGTTCACAGTACAAGTCCCAATTGCCATTCTCAATGTCGAACTCGCGAATTTTGCCGATAGACATATTTTATACTGTTTTGCACGCGTTTCACTAGCTATTATTGCGATAAATAGCCTTTTCACTTGTTCACCGTTGTCGCCAATGAGATATCTGATTAAAACAACGGGAGTACGTTAACACAGCTGATGCTTTATTCCAGACTGAAGGTATATCTACAATATTATGAGTACCCACATATACATAACAGTTTATTGGTGAAAACCGCATGAAAATCCGTTCTGTAGTTTTTGTTTTAGATACAGTTAAAAAAAGGAAGCCTACCAAAGCTAAATGAAAACAGTTCAAGATACTTGCTTTCTTGTAGAAAAGCTTTAAAATTTTCTTATCGCATTCTACGCAGAAAGCTGTTTTTGTATTTTAAAATGATTGTGCTAATCATTTTGAAGAAAAAATTATAGTACACTATTAATGATATCTATAGTATAATAAAGTTCGCCTGTTTAAAAGGCTATCAATTAATTAATAAGCATATAATCAGGAAAAATAAAACAAAATCGTTTTTTCGCTCTACTGTAAAATTTGGCAAAAAGCAGATACTTGATTTCTGCATAGGGCAGCCGAGTTAATGGAATCTAAAATGAACTGGTCTATTTTGATGAAAGTGATGGACTAAATACTGGGCTATGGATAAAAAACCGGACGCCTGCCTAATAAAACGGTACCTATCCAATTTTATTTCCGGCAGACGGTGACTCGTCCCCACAAGATCCCCCACAAAAAGCGACATCCAAGATGGCTCAAGGGCAACACCGGTGTGAGAACTCAAGGGTGTCGAGAGGTGTACACCGCTTTCTGCCCAGTGGCTGTCAAGCCACTGTACCAACTCGCGTCTTATGCAAATTTTCACTTCCACCCCTGGGGCATGTAGCCCTAACGACTCCACTCTGGACGGCCAGCCAAGGCAAGCCAGAGGTAGAGAGTACTGTCCCACCCACCCGCCTTACGGGTAACAGAACTCCCCAGGAGCACTCGGGTACGTGGGGTCGCTGTTCCCCAACAGCTCGCCACAAGCTGCCCTGCGTTGACTGATTGCACTGGTAAAACCAATGGGCGATGGGGTCGTCACATCCCTACGCCATTTCACATCCCTACGCCATAAATTATTATTACATATAGGTTAGGTTAATAATATTGTGTAATCAACTTGAATAACTATTTCGTTTTTAATATAATTTAATGTTGCACCGCCTACAATTTCTCTGTTTTGCCCGAAGGTTGACTGGTAGAGAATGCCTAATAGCATTAAGTCCGCCTTGTATACAATTGTATGTTCTTTGTGCAATAAAGATTAAATAAATAAGTGTACTTATATAGTTTGCGAAGCACAAACAGGTTTTTATTCATAATTAGAAAAGCGAAATTATACCCAAATACACTTATAATTATAGTTTCCGTTTTTGGTATTACCAATTACAAACATCATTTATTATAAGTGAGAAACATTCATAACTTCGTATATCACTCTGGGTAGCTACAGAAAAATATCAGTAGGGTTCTCATACTCGTAAATAAGCAAGAAACCAATGTACGTAATATATTGCAATATTTTCCTGCAACATTTCCATTCCATGACCCGAAGATTCCAATTCCGTTAATAAGGCCGGATATTTTGTAATTCTATCCGGGCTTCCTTAATATCGTAATATTGTTCGCGTTCTAACCCTACAAGTTGACATAATTATACAAATATCCTTCGTGTATGAAGAATATTTTCTTTGGTATTTCTTTATTAAGCTAGTTTTTAGAGATACGCTAGCAGCGGAGAAAATATTCATCGTTTACTTTTTACTTTATTAACAAACCCATTCCCTGCTGCTTAGCTTTAAATATAAATTTTCTCACTTTTAAATATTGAGAACTTAGTCTTAACATTATTAATTCATGTTATTTTACAATGAAGCATAATTAATATGACTTATGAAAATAAAAGATGTAAGATAAAAACTGTTGGCCATTTTACGTAAGTAACGCAGTGCTGTTAAGTATTAGTAAGTTTAGCCTAAGCAAAGCCTCTCCATCTTAACAAAGTTTGAACTTATGTCTGCAAAGGTTAAATATCATACTTACGATAAATCATCTGTTATAAAGTTTTTTAAAATATCTAAATTGATACCTATTGTCTTAATAAAGCTACACGATATGTGGTAAATGAGTGTCACCCGTTGATCACGAACGCTGCGCGCTGGTTCGATGTGTCGGGATGATTGTTCTATTATACTTGATATAATTAGACATTAATTACAAAAATAATCAGTATTTTAGTGGTAGTTAACTAGATTTTTTTAAGTGTAATTAGTCTATGATAATTCCCAGTAAAACAGAAGTTAGCTCCATATAAAAGCTCAAGTTTTAAAGCAACCCGTGCCAACGCGACACCGACTCCCACAGTCAAGCGCAGCCGTATTCAAAGTTCCTCATCCCAAATTCCATAGCGATTCAATCCCGGCTGAACTTTTGATGGCTGAATGCTAATTATGCCTCGGTTCATGCGAATATTTCACCCAACTTCCAGTGTTTGTGATCACGTTTACGCTGACTTGAAGTTTCGTTACCGTAATTAGGAAAGATTGATGTGTCAACAGACACAGACGCCGCAATACACTATGTTTTTTTTGTTTTCCGTTAAAGTCGACACGTATCTAGCTTCATTATCAGGAACCAGCCTGTTTTTCGTATTTTTCTCAAAAACTACTAAACCCATCAAGTTCAAAACAATTTTCCTAGAAAGTCTTTATAAAGTTCTACTTTTGTGATTTTTTTCATATTTTTTAAACATATGGTTCAAAAGTTAGAGGGGGGGGACGCACTTTTTTTTCCTTTAGGAGCGATTATTTCCGAAAATATTAATATCATCAAAAAACGATCTTAGTAAACCCTTATTCATTTTTCAATACCTATCCAACAATATATCACACGTTGGGGTTGGAATTTAAAAAAATATCAGCCCCCACTTTACATGTAGGGGGGGTACCCTAATAAAACATTTTTTTCCATTTTTTATTTTTGCACTTTGTTGGCGTGATTGATGTACATATTGGTACCAAATTTCAGCTTTCTAGTGCTAACGGTTACTGAGATTATCCGCGGACGGACGGACGGACGGACGGACGGACAGACAGACATGGCGAAACTATAAGGGTTCCTAGTTGACTACGGAACCCTAAAAACAGGGCGTATAAAGAGTGTCACCAGAGTACGTAGCCAAATGCACAAATGCTCACGATATTATTATTATCGTAGCTATCTCTATTGCTCTTCCGTATTGGTGCAGCAAAGCCGTATTTCGTCACTACTTTTAAAAAAACTTGTATCTTCGTCTGTCAATGAAAAGAAAATTGTAGTAAGTATGTATGGAATGCATATAGACTTACTGCGTTTTAACTTTGAGGAACAGCGTGAGATACGAGATTTTTTTAAAGTAGTGACGATTTGTTTGAATCGGCATCTAGCGTCAACGAATGTCATTTTGGCTAGGCCGGCTAATAATTTTTAATAGACAATTTTACTGGTAAAACACACACACGACTTGATAATCTTAATGTATTAGCATCTTACACCATTACCTATATAATATTCAGCCCAGTCCAGGTCCAGTAGTCTCTAACATTCATTTCTTTAACCCTTAATAGGGCAGGGGACATATATTTACCACCATAGTTTAGACTTTATTTGGGCCATTTTTTTTTTCAAAGTTGTCCATCCCACTTTTTTTTGTAACATTGGTATTTTTTACGCGATTAATACTCAGAATCGCGAGCTCTTTCGAACCTGATAGGAGAAAAAAAATGTCCCAAGATTTCCATACAATTTTTCGAACCTTCCATTCCGTTACCGCCATACAAAATGTATGGAAAAATGGTAACGGAATGGGAAAAAAACCTTGGGACACTTTCACCTATTAGAATTGAAAGAGCTTGCGATTCTGAGTGGAAACCACATAAAAATTTCTAAATCCAAAAAAAGTGGGGTGGACAACTTTAAAAAAAATGGTCCATTTGACAATTTGACAGAATTCAAATATGACTAATTTCCGAATTTTTTCTGCGCTATTAAGGGTTAGTATTTAAAATGTATACCAGCTCTGGTTGTAAAAGTTTACACAACTGAATCAGGCAGTTGAATTGCATTCCCCATACTGACTTAGTACGGGAGAACATGATCGTGTGGTGACTCAGAGTTGTGTTCGATGCGCCGTCTAGTAGTCGAAGTGCTCTGTGTATCATAAATTTACGTGTAAGCATAAAAGTAATGCAATCAAATTATTGGGAAGCCCAGTTTCCGCCCCCGTTAATGTTTAATATGATTAATGCTCGAGCGAAATTGAGTGTAAGCACTGGTAACATATTCCATTAATTTATAAGCAGATTCAGTATTTGTACGAGGAAATTGTGTTCGTTTTGTGAGCTATTTACAATAGAGAAAGAAATAAAATACTTATGTTCTTTTATATATTTTTCGTTGACCTACCGTTTTACCAGCCTATAATATTTTCTGTACTTTTAGGTACTTACTTAAAAACATGAAAACTATTTTTTCTACTCGTCGACTTTAATCTGTCAATTAGGACACCACAGACTAAACTATATGTGCCAACTTTTCAGTGTTAGATAGTCTTTGACACTTAGTCAACTATAATATTTCATTACACTTCACTTTAGTTAACTGAAAAAAAAATAAAAAATAGAACTTCATAAAAGTTCTATACCAATTTGCGACACCTGGCAATTTTTTCTGCATCTGAAACACATTTTTTTTTAATCTGTCGCGTTATCGACCAATCAGAGACGGTTATTACAAACAATTGGTTGCTAGGTAATTCGATGTTGATACAACGGTGAACGACGATATTAACATTAATTTTAACTTGAATGATGATATTTTTCATCCAGTGATGATAAAAATGATGACTCATAGAAAAAGTATTGTATACAATAGTGATATAATTAAGCTTTTCACTCTCGTACCGTACTATTAGGCCACTCAGCAAGCTAATACTCTAAACATGGTACTCGACTGAAAAGCTTTGTATTATATCACGATTGTATAAAATACTATTTTTTTTGGGTAGTTTGACGACCGGTCTGGCTCAATCGGTAGTGACCCTGCCTGCTGAGCCGCGGTCCCAGGTTCGAATCCCGGTAAGGGCATTTATTTGTGTGATGAGCACAGATATTTGTTCCTGAGTCATGGATGTTTTCTATGTATATAAGTATGTATTTATCTATTTAAGTATGTATATCGTCGCTTAGCACCCATAGTACAAGCTTTGCTTAGTTTGGGGCTAAGTTGATCTGTGTAAGGTGTCCCCCAATATTTATTATTTTATTTATTTATTTAGTTACTATCTTGGTCGGTTATCCAACCAAATACAATACCAATATATAGCAGAGCTACCTGTCTTTAACCTACTTATTTAGTCGCGTATGTTTTTATTTTCTCTCAAGTCAATACTGAGCCTTTTAATGGTAGATTTGTTTTAGATTTATTTAAATACCTAAAAATACACTCTATAATGACAGGGTCCGCTTTCCGACTCAATCTTCTCTTCTTCTTCTTCTTCTCAGCATATTTGCGTCCACTGCTGAACATATGCCTCTTTTATGGATTTCCATTCTGTTTTGTAAGCGGCGGTTCTGTGCCAGGTCGGCCCTGCCGTCTTCTTGATATCGTCCGACCATCAACCGTCCGACCGTCGTCTGGCTCAATCTTCTCCACTTTGCTCGATCTTCGGCAACCTCAGGCCGAATGGCATTTCTACGACGCGAAACGAAAACGAAACGCCGCGAAAGGTAGTCTGGCTCTGTCGCGCCATAGAGATAGATATCTACGATAGAAATAGATATCTACGAGCGTTTCGTTTCGTGAGCGTTTGTGCCATTCGGCTACGCACCCAGCCGGCGTATCATGCTGCCAATTTTATCACTTATCCGCATGGATAAGACATCTGTCACTCTCACACTGACATACTTGCTAAAGCGTGACGGATGCTTTATCCACGTGGATAAGTGATAAAATTGGAAGCATGATACGCCGGCAGGTGTGAGATTGTTCTAGCTCTTTCTGTCCGCTCTCGCGGTGTCCACATCATGTATGTATATTCAGCCGGCAACCCCTTACCCGGCGTCAGCAAAATATACCAAGTGCTAAACTGCTAAAGTTGATTGCCCGGACTCTGTTTGGTTGTTATAATACTGTTAAATTAACAATCAGTTTCATAATGTCAAAGGTTATGTAAGTTACAAACTCTCGCCCGTAAGTTGGATCCTTTTAATTAGTAACAAGAAAGTTAGTGCGAAGTTTGTAACTACGGAAAATTTTCTAAAATTTTCCCCAATTGTTCAGTAAGTGATATTTCTTACATTTTCTGGTTTTAATAATACGATATGAAAATATCTATAGGGTTGTGGTTCTGGTCTGTTAAAGTCAAAGTGATTTATTGCGTCAATTATACAAAGAAATAAAACGCCGGGCCGTAAATAAAAGAAAATTAATCATTTATATATAAATTGGAACCAAACAGCTAATCATAATAATTTAAATCATCGTAAATATTATTACTGAAAATTAATATTTTATAATCAAAGTAAATTACGTAAAACCTCAAACGGCTTTTTAAAAAACATTCAAAGCAAAAAAAAAAACGCTAATGCGTTAATTAACCGTTCGATTCCTAAATTACATTTCCTTTAAAAAATCGAGGCACGTTTGAAAAGAAACGGCAACAAAATCCTCGATTCCATCTCTGGGAACCCTTGGAGCGTCTAATTCAACAGATTCCGATGCAGTGACAAATGTAACGTTTCTGTCGACCGACGGTGGCGGCGGGCTAGGCCATAGAACGAGCGGGAACTTTACTATAATTTTATTATAAGTACTGAGAAAGTGTTAAAGGGCACTGGCTAAAGCCAAGGCGGGAACTGAACTGGCCCCATCTTCCACAACTTATACACCTAAAATACTGACCACTATAGTCTACTTATCCGTTCTTAATCTACGATGTAATGACCATTGTATTGAAGACCAATATAATTTTTTTATGAAATATTATTTAAGATACTGCTTCGCGGTATCAGCACAACGATGATATAGGCTATAATAGGTCCGCAGTATACAGTCTAGATCTAAGGGCTAATGCAGTTCCTGTACTAGTCGCATTCGGTTGGGTTGCAGTCCCTCCGTCTGAGTCCTGAATCATAATTCATTCTAAGAACAAATTAAATTATTTATTTTTTAATGGCAGCGTCATCTCTCTATGCTAACTTTTAATCACCTGAGTTGATTCAGCTAGGAGGTAGAACCATACTGTTCTACCTCAGGGATGGCAGAGGGCGCCACGAGCCTTTGGAAATGTCATATACTTGGAATTTTGGACCCTTGCCTTCGTGATCCGATGGTCGAGCGGTTTAGGCATCCGTCGGGCAAACGGAGGACGCTGGTTCGATTCTAGCTCGGGACACTTGGTCACTTTTTCTTTGTATTAGACATTTATTTCATGCACATAATTCATTATTCTTACTTTAATGTCAAATCAGAAACTATTTTAGCTCGTTTCATAGCCACGCGCCAAGGCATCGCAAAAACCGACCCAGAGCGAGAATTCAAATTGAATGACAATAAGATTGACGGACTACGGCCTGATAGCGATTTATTCTCCGCTCCGATATTTTATAAGGCATTAGTGCCTTTCAACGCGTCGCGTTTGTTCTGATTTCGGCACTATATCTCAAAATGGCGGACAGGGGTTTGTGTATGTACCTACCTACTTTTAATATAAAAAGGGGTCGTTCTTAAGTTGTATAAAATTTCGAGCTATATTAAAAAATACAGTATTGATGTAGTTAATATTGTATAAGGCATTAGTGCCTTTCAACGCGTCGCGTTTGTTCTGATTTCGGCACCATATCTCAAAATGGCGGACATGGGTTTTTTGCATGTACTTTTAATATCAAAAAGGGGTCGTTCTTAAGTTGTATAAAATTTCGAGCTAGGTATATTAAAAAATACAGTATTGATGTAGTTTATATTTTATAAAGCATTAGCAACCTTCAACGCGTCACGTTTGTTCTGATTTTGGCGCTATAATATATTATTATCTCAAAATGGCGGACAGGGGTTAGTATAAAATATATAAAAAAAGTGTAAAAATTGTAAAAATAATATTTTTATGCAGTTTATCTTTTAAAAGGCATCCTGAATTTGGAAGTATATTTTAAAATGAACCATGTACCTACCGCATGTAAAAAAGATGTTTACATCGTATATTAAAGTTGCTTGATTTGTATAAAATCTCAAACTATGTATATTTGGAAAAATGGTGTAGATATTTAACTCACGTTTTATTTCATTGTATGATTTGTATTGTAAGGAAGTCTAAAGACGTAATGTTTTGAAAAGTTGTGTCCCGCGAGTTTCTTGTAGGTCACATGGGATTACTGTCTTACAAGGGACTTAAATCTTCTTGGGTAAGAGGTGCAAGGTCAGAAGGTGTGGCTTTATTTGACGTTCATAAGCGCATATTGTATACCTGTAAAATAAACTTTATCCATACTAATCCATACTATTATAAATGGGAAAGTGTGTGTGTGTCTGTTTGTTTGTCCGTCTTTCACGGCAAAATGAAGCGCCGAATTGACGTGATTTTTTAAGTAGAGATATTTGAAGGGATGGAAAGTGACATAGGCTACTTTTTGTCTCTTTCTAACGCGAGCGAAGCCACGGGCAAAAGCTAGTTTATTATATTTTCTTTATGTTAGCGTTAATTGTACTTGAATCCTAATGAAACGATGAGTGATCAATACATAACTAATGGAACGGTATGTCATTATTGACTCTTATAAGCAACCATTAGCTACTTTTAGATACTGCACTAGATGGATATAGTCGATATAATTTATGTAGGTACTTAATGATGACATGGAGTAAACATTTTTATATTAAAGGAAAAAATGGAAAAATTTACGCTTCCGGCGGGACTTGAACCCGCATCATTTGCAATCCGTGCAAGGCTCTTAACCAATTGAGCTACGGAAGCCACGCCGGACATCGCAAATCTTTCCATGCCTTTCCTTATGTACACACGTCTTGTTAATATTAAAATGTTTAGAATCGTTAGCAGACGTTTCTGCTTGTTAAAAATAAATTTAGTATGGGTTAGCACATTGTTACTGGTGAATTCTCAATATAACTTGAGACTCCAGTGCCGTTACAAGATGTAATAGTCTGTCGGTAGATGGCGCTAGACGTCACCCCAAGACGTGTGTACATAAGGAAAGGCATGGAAAGATTTGCGATGTCCGGCGTGGCTTCCGTAGCTCAATTGGTTAAAAGCCTTGCACGGATTGCAAATGATGCGGGTTCAAGTCCCGCCGGAAGCGTAAATTTTTCCATTTTTTCCTTTAATATAAAAATGTTTAGAATCGTTAGCAGACGTTTCTGCTTGTTAAAAATAAATTTTGTTATGGAGTAATGTATCAAAAATTTGTGGGAGCTACACAGCTTAGCGTTATTTTATCACTGTAGTCATTGTAGCCAGAGACAATATGAGGCCTGTAATGTAGTGCGCACTTCGTGACCTGTGTCACCACTGTGACAATTTTCGCCCGACAGTGACACTTCGTGGTTCATTGCCTGTCCAACAAGAAATATAGACGCTGAGTAATAATGTTACTTATCACCCGAGAAATGGTCACAGAATAGTCAGTGTCAATGTCGCTGTGGTGAAATATGCCACTGGAAGTATTGTGACGTGGGTGACGTCATTTCCAAACTCAAATGGAATTGGGAGAGGCATGTTGCCAGGCAGAGTGATGGCAGGTGGACCAAAATGTTGACCGAATGGTGGCCGCTATCGGATATAAGAAGCGCCTGGCATCAGTTGGGTCGTTGGGTGGACGACATTCGAAAAACTGTGGGGCACTTCTGGATGAGATTAGCCCAGGACCGGGATAAGTGGCGTATACACGAAGGGAGGCCTATGCTAAGCAGTGGGCGATTAATGGCTGAAATGATGATGGAAGTATTGTACCTACTTAAAATCACATTTTGTATCATGATATTTGTCACAAACACAGTGAAATAAATTCGGCTGCTGAACATAAGGACATACTAGCAGCATATTAAATTACAGCGAATTCGAGATATTATAAAAGTTTTTCAACTACTCGGGGGATGTTTACGAACGCGTTTAATTCACAGACGTCGGGTGGAACTGTGTTCCGTTGGAGTCTATCCAAGACTTTCTATGGGTACAGGGTACGTAGCTGAATAGCACAAACGCTCACGAAATGCTAACGAAACGAAACGCTCGTAGATATCTATCTCTACAGCTCTTGCGTATTGGCGGGACAGAGCCACACTACCTTTCGCGGCGTTTCGTTTTTCTTTTCGCGTCGTAGAAATGCCATACGGCTACGGCATCAGTCGAGGTACTAGGTAAGTACTATCCGTTTTTTTTGAATTAGAAAAGTCGTGCGATTGTCGTCGTGTGATTTTTAGGAAAAAAAATTAAAAGATATCATATTTGACTCCTTTCTGTTTAACAATAACATGAAAAACATATTTCCAAGTCATTTTATGTATATTTTCTAGAGTTGACTGAAATATTTGATGAAATTTAGGTGAAATCGACCATTATTATACTATCTAATCTTTAAAAAACGGTGTGTAGATGAGGTATAGAATAAAAAGGAAAAAATAATGGTTTAAAAACGAAACTTTAATCAAATTCAAATAGTAATATGAAAGATAATCAATATATAAGTGGCATACGTGGTAGCAAGAAAGCATATATAGGTATAAAATTTTTTAACCGTTATAGCACAAACAATATACTTATGATACGAGTCATAGAGGTATCAGATTCACCGAAAAACTGATTTTAATAATACGAAAATTTAGAGAACATAACAGAAATATCAACTAATACCCTTTTCACATGTCACATACTCATAACACTTTTCCATAACGTAGAAAGCCCTTTATTTAGGGTCACATGTCACAAAACAACTCCAAACTAACTCCTAACAAAGTGAAAACGTTAAGGGGCCGGCCAATATTGAAAATGGAAGTCAGAAACAAGCGTTAAGCAAAATTACCAATAATCCGACTAAAAGCAGAGTTAGCCCGTTATACCCGGCACAACCTCCTGAAATTTTAATACTGTTTCAATCAATTGATTCAATTTTCGCTCCGGCCTAAGCTGAATAATTTACCCGCCACACTTTAGGATTACGTTGAAAAATCACCATCCATTTGTATCCAATTTAAAACCAAATTAGAAGTAAATACACTTTCTATTTTTACCAATCAGTTGCAAGACGTTTAAGTTTGGAGCGGGGTGGAACGCGGCCTCGGGAGATTTACCCGGAATCGAATTCCAGGACCGAGATCGCCTTAATTTTAAGGCGGGATTTGCCTAATTCTAAACCGTATGCTGTGGAATGTACTGAAGTGCTATCATGGAAACATTTTGTAGGGTAAGGTTAAGCTTACGAAGCTTACGAATCATAATAACTAGGTCTGTGTATTGATTGAATAAAAACTTGTGAATAATATTATTATCATTGTAGATTTACAGTAAGAGAATGGGCAAAATCTTACTCTTCGGTTTCAAAATGGTATTTAGAATATCAACAGGGTCAAGATTTTATGGATGTACCTAATAATAAGTTTGAAAATCTGGTTGTTTAGATCTTAGAACTCTTGGCTCAGAAATGTAATGTTGGTTTTTATTCGACGTTCATATATAAAACAAGCGAATTGTAATAATAATAATAATAGGGCAGTGCTCGTTGACATCACCATCCCCCATGATGAGAATCTCGTGAAAGCCGAGAAGGACAAGTCCAGTAAGTACCTAGACTTGGCTCACGAGATAACCGCCATGTGGGATGTTGAATCAACGATCATTGTTCCGATAGTCGTTTCAGCGAACGGTCTCATAGCGAAGAGTCTCGACCAACATCTTAAGAGACTCTCGCTAGGTGGCTGGATCAAGGGCCAGATGCAGAAGGCGGTGATCTTGGACACAGCGCGGATAGTTCGACGGTTCCTCTCTCTGCAGCCCTAACCACCGGCAGCTTGGGCCCTGCCCCGCTGCTGGCGGCACCCTAGGTTAGGTTTTTTATAATATGTTTATATGTTTTTATATTGTTTTGTAAGTGTTTTTTTATTTTACTTTTATACTCATATTGTAAAAAACCTAGCATAAGAAAAAAGATAAATAAAGGAATAATAATAATAATTTATTTATTATATCAGACAACAAAGGGCCCATAATGGTTAGTACTTATACATTATTGGATATTTTAAAAACTACCTGTTAGTATAACATAAACAAAAAGTAGACACAATAATACAACAATAAAACACTCACCTAGTGGCGGTCATGACACACTCAAAATGCCGCGCTATAGGTGAGTCATATCGGCAGGCTATAGTGGCCAGGATGGGGTTGGTACTGGCCCGCACTCTACAAAGCAACGAGGCAGTTCTTTTGCGTATTATGGCATAGTAGTCATCCGTGCGTGCTTGTGCGAACATACCTGACAGTAATGTATCTACTTGAAGAATAAACTATAATAAAAAAATCTGGTGGTAAAAGGCTTTAGTTGAAGAGAAATACTTTCTTATGGTATAGCTGATTCTCGGGAATAGTTTGCAAAAACTCTAGATGCTTGTGAGCCTTAGCAAAGTGCCGGGCCGGTGCCGTAGCCACGTATTTACTTAGCGTGTCAAATGAACTCAGTAAAATCTACTGATTTGTCCGTCTTTAATCGCAGCTTGCAGCTTTCGGACGTCAATTTTTGTAAGCAGAAGTTAACAAAAACATTAAAAATGCCTCGTTACGTGATATTTAATTGCATTAACACAAAAATTATGAACCCTCAAAGGCCTGAGAAGTAACAACTTCAGTACAAAATCTGACACGCTCGGCCGCCATACAAATAGATAAACTTATTTCTTCTATCTAAATATATTTCTGTGGCCGGGACAGTGCTCAAATGCGACAGACGATTAAACCTAAAATAAAATTAGCACGTCACTAGTCAAAAGTAGCCATTTTTATTCGTTCCCCGCTCCCACGATGCAGGTTTTTGCCAACTTTTTGCCCGAACTTTCTACCCCTAATTAGTTGAAGTTTGAAGCGCAATTGAATTTAATGAAGAATAATTTTAAGTAATTTTCAGATTCGAGGGTTTGGTTTCGTTGGAAATGAGGATCACATTGCAGACTTAGGGCCAGTTGCATCAAACCATCTGTCACCGTTAAAGCGTTCATTAAATTTTATTGTAAGGGAAGTTCCATAGACGTCTGCTGCTTGACGATGAAGTGTCTGTCAAATGTGGTTGATGCAATTGGCCCTTAACCTCCTAAGGCACAACCATTAAAAGAAAAGTGCCAATAAAAATTTTAGGTAACTACTTATAGTAAAAGAGTTAATTTTATTTCGTTTGTAAATTGAACGTAACAAAATCAATGCAAACAACTCTGTTCTAATTAATAATATAAAGATGTACGGTCAGCCAAGAAAATGGTTTACATACCACTTTACGACTCTATTTTAAACAAATAAGGTCAAAAAGTGGTAAACCACTTTTTTGGCTGACTATAATACTACATGACGAGAAAGATTAGACAAACTTTAAAACAATATATATAGTATACTTTCTGCGTGATACAGGACACAGTCAGACTTTGTATGTACACATACATATACATATGTCAGCGCTTGCTCCCTACAGAAACAAGTCTGAAGGGCAATTCAAAGTTATTTCTGTAATTACTCTTGACGAAAATCGCAATATTATTTATTACAAAACTTTTACTACATTTTCACAACAAGTAGGTAGGTAATCTATACTATACTAATATTATAAATGTGAGAGTGTGTGTGTCTGTTCGTTTGTCCCCCTTCACGGCAAAACGGAGCGACGAATTGACGTGATTTTTTGAGTGGAGATAGTTGAAGGGATGGAGAGTGACATAGGATACTTTTTGCCTCTTTCTAAGGGTCCCCCACATCTAGCGTCTCGCGAGCGTAGCGTCGGGCCAACTGTATGGCAAAGTCTTACGCCGCGTCTTTTTTAGGGTTCCGTAGTCAACTAGGAACCCTTATAGTTTCGCCATGTCTGTCTGTCTGTCCGTCCGTCCGTCCGTCCGTCCGTCCGTCCGTCCGTCCGTCCGTCCGTCCGCGGATAATCTCAGTAACCGTTAGCACTAGAAAGCTGAAATTTGGTACCAATATGTATTTAAATCACGCCGACAAAGTGCAAAAATAAAAAATGGAAAAAAATGTTTTATTAGGGTACCCCCCCTACATGTAAAGTGGGGGCTGATATTTTTTTTCATTCTAAACCCAACGTGTGATATATTGTTGGATAGGTATTTAAAAATGAATAAGGGTTTACTAAGATCGTTTTTTGATAATATTAATATTTTCGGAAATAATCGCTCCTAAAGAAAAAAAAAGTGCGTCCCCCCCCTCTAACTTTTGAACCATATGTTTAAAAAATATGAAAAAAATCACAAAAGTAGAACTTTATAAAGACTTTCTAGGAAAATTGTTTTGAACTTGATAGGTTCAGTAGTTTTTGAGAAAAATACGGAAAAATACGGAACCCTACACTGAGCGTGGCCCGACACGCTCTTGGCCGGTTTTTTCATACAATTGGCACGATGCTACGCGCGCGAAGCCGCGGGCAAAAGCTAGTGTAACATAATTTTGTTTTAGTATACCTAATGTTTTTATACAAAACCGGGTGACCATAGGTATAGGTTGCATTTAGTATAATAATAAATATTATAGGACATTCTCACACAGATTGACTGAGTCCCACGGTAAGCTCAACAAGGCTTGTGTTGCAGGTACTCAGACAACGATATATATAATATCGCCACGTAGCGTCAACTTCGGTCACCTCGGTCGCCAGGGTGCGTAGCCGAATGGCACAAACGCTCACGAAACGCTCACGAAACGAAACGCTAGTAGATATCTATCCCTATCGCTCTTGCGTATTGGCGCGACAGAGCCAGACTACGTTTCGTTTTCGTTTGGCGTCGGAGAAATGCCATTCGGCTACGGGGCCAGGTTACGTAGTATGGCACAAATGCTCACGAAACGCTCACGAAACGAAACGTTCGTAGATATCTCTATCGCTCTTGTGTATTGGCGTGACAGAGCCAGACTACCTTTCGCGGCGTTTCGTTTTCGTTTCGCGTAGCAGAAATACCATCCGGCTACGGGTCGGGTCGGGGATCTACGGGTTGGCAACCTCCTTACTATTCTGGTCCAAACGTCATGACTCCGCTTTGATACCGAATGGGTGTGAATCAGAAGAACACAAATTCTCCATCTAAATGTAAAAAAGGGGACAGAAAAAAGTACTTACTTTTACGGAAATAAAATTTTGGGAAAAAAAGTTACTGTACTGTACCATGAAATGTGCCATTTATCGAAACCTCATTCACTAACATTATGTGATTGTCTACTTATTTTAATTTGATAACAAAATGAATATACTACTTATACATTTATCAAATCAATAGTTTGAAAATAAAATTTACATAATATAATTATGTAGGTACTACGTACTTATTAACAAACGAATAATATTCATTTTTATTTCAATACCTGCGATACAAATTTCACACCCTAAAGCTACCTACATTTTATTTTACGCAATCAAAATTCCTCCCATTAAAAACGCGAACAATAGTTACAGGAAATATATGAGCATTATTAACAAACGTGGACTATACAAGTATACATTTTTATTTCTGGCGTGCAAAAACGGAAGTAATAACCTAACAGCCCGGCGCGTTTGCGGCTATTGACTTATATATGACGCCGGAAGGATGTGGCACATGGGCGATGAAAATGGTGCCAATAACAACGCCGTCAGTGACAGCGGTATCAGTAACAACGCTGTGCATGAATTCGAGGCATACGAGGGACGTTCAAAAAGTAATGAGAATGGATATGTTCCTGTATCTTGATTTAATTTTTCTTAACTTGTCCATATAGCAGTACTCATTAAAGTGAAATTGCATAATTCAAATTTTTACTACTTTCATTTGTTTTTCTTTGATATGTAAATAATTGACACAAGGTGGGGGATGAAAATTTTCAGTAAAATAAGAGCATGTTTTCATGAATATTTGACATGTCGTGAGTTCATTTCTGACATGAATATCAAAAATAATCATACTTTAAATTAAAGCTGGGTTTATCCTTTGTTAGTAACAGCAATAAAAAAGTTCGTATAGATACATTTTCAAACGGTATGGTATCCAAAAAAAATCTAGGTGCTGTTTTAGGTCATGTTCAAGATTTTTACAGATTATCACGAAAATTGAGAATATAGATTGGAAACAAAATTACGTTAGTATTAAAGAAGAACATACAATCATTTTAATATTAAAAAAATGATTAGTTACAATAAGAACATTTTAAATAAACAAATAATAATGTTTTTGGCCTTCAAAATGACAGTCGACAGGGCCGAATCCTCAAATTGCCGAGGGTTCTGCTCAAGTTAGTGTATTTAAAGCTACAAGTGACATACCTAATATTGAAGGTAATATAAGGATCATTAATATTTTATACCCGACCTTTAAATAAAATTGTAATATAATCGCTACTCTGAAGTATAATGAAGTGAAGTGCTTACTGACATGATATTTAGACTATCGTTAAGATTTTAATTTTTAAAGGGGGCAAAAAAGTAATAATTGAAAAAATTAAATATGTAAATAAATAACAAAAGAGTTACTTTTAATTATAAAAATATAAGGATACTTACATTCTTATGTTTTAATACTGATTATCATTACTTATTAAACGCCCCTCGTACGTGCTATATGCGACCGCCGTGCGTGTGATGGGACCCCTTTAACAAATCGCATTTACTACAAATGACCTTTAAATTTAAAATATTTCACCAATATATTTATTTATTTAAACTTTATTGTACAATAAGAGTTTTGAATGATTCACGGTTACTTTCATTTTTAGTTTATTGCACAATTTACAAAAAAGAGCACAAAATATGGCGGACTTTACGCCTTGAGGTCATACCACCTTGAGGGCATATTAAAAGGTTTTTTTTATGCAACAGTAAACTTTAATATGATTTGTATAACAACTTTTTAAATGTTCGATTATCAAGAAAATGTTTGACCCAACTGTTTAGTAATTTACTTGAATAGACACTATTACATATTTTTTTTAAACTCATTTAGTAGAATTTGGCATTACTGCCGGCTTTAGCAACAATAACATTGGCATGTCTTAGTGTGTCATTCAGCCATATTTTATAGTTTTTTTTTTAACTGGCATTCCACTAAAGCGAATCAAACGACTATGTTCACTTATTCAGTAGTAATTTTATGAACTGCCCTATCCTCTCTTTTGAAATCTTTGTCCGCGGCGCGTTTTTCATGCGGCGGGGCAATAATGCCCAAGTGTTTACATGGCGGAATAAAAAATATAAAATGTATTTTTGGCCGTTAATTCTGACGCGTGAGATTCAGGGGTTATCGGGTTTGTTTTGCATTTGTGAGGATTTGGGCGGTTAGATGCAGTATCGTTTGAAACGATTCTGAAAAACACGTAAGATTTCGGATGTCGGAAGGATTTCAATGGAAAAAATCCAAGATGGCGCCTCTAATTTATGGGATATCGGTCGGGAATCGGATAATGTGAAAACGCACTTGTTTACTGCGGAGTGACGTTGTTTTTTGAGGGAACCTCAGCTTTGATAATGACGACTCCAGCCGACATCTTATTTAAAGCTAATTATAATTGAGACGTTTCAATAAACTCGCTCACAATTATTTAGTTTAAATGTTACGGATTATTTTTTATTTTAGTACAAATATAAATAAAATTACCTATTACATTAAAAAAGTACATATTTGTAATTTTTTTTATTGCTATCGGAATCATATACACAAAAATATGACTTTTCATTAAAAGTCAACGACATAAACTTCGTAGGTATCTATTTTATGAAACAGTATTTTTTGTATGTTTTTTGCTGCAAATAAAAAAAATATTATAAATCTCAGTATGACTTGTATACATATTATATGGTACATACATACATATTATATGGTTGTTGCATACCTACTATATTATGTGGCATATTTATTTATCTAAATTATACTAACTGTAATTAATGCAACTGTTGTTCCTGTCTTGTACTGAATAAAAATTGTAATAATTAACTAATATACTTACTTACTTATCAACTAACATTTTACTCTATTTTCAAGTTCAAAAGCAAGCTAGATAAAGCGTACACAAACCAAACGCAACAGCGGTTCCACTCCTCGATATGTAAACCGGCACAGACAAACGTAACAGCGAGGCCACTCAAACAGCAATAACGCGTTCGCTGCGCAATAACCCGTTGGTGCCACATCCCGCGAGAATTAATTTCCGATGACACAGTATAGAGAAGTCAGAAAATTGATGAGGTTTTTAGCCCACAGCATTTAAGATGAAATGACTCGAGTTCTATTGTTTTTTTTAGGACATAGGCAACAAACGAGCAGACGAGCTGCTTGATGGGAAGCAGTCATCGCCGCCCATAGACATAAGCAACATCATGCTTTACCGACCTTTGAGAACCCTAAATACCTACTTCTTGAAGAACCCATCTCATAGCGCAAGGGGAACACCTCAGAAGGTAGCTCATTCCACAATAGTAGAGCGGCCAGAGGGTCTCGGAAAAAGTTGATGTGACTGGAGAGTATACTGCTAACAAGTGGTATAGTTGTGATCGGTAGACTTTACTGAGTACGAAAACATGACTTGTCGCATTCTCAGACTGTGGGGGGGTTAACTATGACGTCACAAAGATCGCGGTCCCGGGTTTAAATTTGACTAAGAACCCCTTATCCGATTTTATCAAATGAAGTGTCATTTGAAAGCTAATACAGTGCCCTTTAAGATTTGGTATCACGTTAAAAGTATAGTTTTGTAGTTAATTTTTTATTAATAATAATGCAAAAATATTTTTTTTTGGCTGTCTTTTTTTACTTTTGTCACACAAAAAAGGCAATAAAAAGGACTCTTAGATAAAAAATATGTTATATAAATCATTTAGCTACATTATTAAGCTATCTGTTACTTTTTAAGTTTCTTCGATCGGATAATAAACAAGCAAACGACAAGCACATACCCGTAGGCGGCAAGTACCGCTTGACACGCGTTCCCATACATTCGGCGTCAAACAAATTACACCTAGCGCAAAATTCGTTTCAAGCAGATATACCTCTAATCTTATTCATCGTAACCTATCAATGTTAGTATCATTGAAAAGTACAATTAAATTTCTTTAAGAAACAAATTCTACCATTTGCTTAAAATCAATAATGGCCAATCTACGGTAGTTACAAAGAAAAAAGTGGGGATGCGATTTGAGTGCTTCCTTAGGTGTTTCAACCCTAGACGAGTTTAAAAGGGGAGGCAAAGGTGACATATGGCTCGTTCTCTCATCTGAAAGCTACACGGAAGGTTAGAGGAGGAAAAACTAGGGTTTTAGTTTAGTTTTAAGTTATTTTTTCCTTTATTTGTTGATTTTATTGTTTTTAATTATTTTGTAATTTTACCCAGAATACACGTGGGTTTCTTTTGCTGAAAATCCCCTTTTTTATGAAAAATGTCACAAATTTTATGGCATTTTCTGATAGAGACTAAAATTAACTTTCAAATAAGGCTATATAGTCATACTTTTACTTATATAATATTAAGGGTAATACCGCTTGAACTCAAACGACTAAGAGGTGCGGTTTTTGACCCAGTATTAAAAAGTAATCGTAAAATCAAAACGATTTGACTTCGGTCGTTATACACATTAAATTACTAAAATGAAGTTACCTATAATGTTTATCCGAAAATGCCATGAAATTCATCACATTTCTCATAAAAAAGGGAATTTTCAGCAAAAGAAACCAACGTGTATTCTTGATAAAATTACAAAAAAAATAAACAAAATAAAATCAACAAATAAAAGAAATAATAACTTAAAACTAAACTTAAACCCTAGTTTTTCCTCCCCTGGCCCTCTGTGTAGCTTTCAGGCCAGAAAACAACCCATATGTCACCTTTACCTCCCCTTTTAAACTCGTCTAGGGTATCAAACCTAGGGAACCACTCAAATCGCATCCCCGCTTTTTTTCTTTGCAACCACCGTAGACTGGCGATTATTGATTTTTAGAAAATGGTAGATATTGTTTCTTAAAGGACTTTAATTGTACTTTGAAATGATACCAATATTGATAGGCTACGATGAATATGATTAGACCTGTATTTGCTTGAAACGAATATTTGCTCGAGGTGTATTTGTTTGACGCCGAATGTATGGGAACGCGTGTCAAACGGTGTGCCTCGAATGCGGTTAATATGCTTGTAGTTTGATTATTTATTATCCGATTGAAGAAATTTAAAAAGTAACGGATAGCTTAATAATGTAGCGAAATGATTTATATAACATATTTTTTTAGCTAAGTGGCCGTTTTCATTGCCTTTTTTAGTCACAAAAGTCAAAAAAGAGAGTCAAAAAAAAGTATTTTTTTGCATTATTGTTAATAAAAAAATAACTAACAAAAATATATTTTTCACATATAAGAAATATTAATCAGCATGTCATACGCTTTCAATCGACACCTCATTTTTCAAAATTGAATAAGGGGTTCTAGACAAATTGGCAAAAAATTGAAACCCGGGACCGCGGTATTTGTGACGTCATAGTTAACCCCCCCACAGTCTGAGAATGCGACAAGTCATTATTTCGTACTCAGTAAAGTCTACCGATCACAACGATACCACTTGTCAGCAGTATACTCTCCAGTCACGTCAACTTCAAAACTAGACGACTTTTTTCAATTCCGCCGCCTTACTACAACTTGCACGTAGTATTTTATTTTTAATCTCGCATACGGGATTTTATCACTTTCAGGACGGGATTTTATTATTTTCAGTGGCAATTTTCTGAATTCGAACGCATGAGACTCAAAAATCGGCCCCCAGTTCTCGAAAAGTTTGTACAAAAATTAAAGAAAAAGTTAAATTTGTTTTTTTTATTCCTGTTTTGCTACCGAGATTTATTTCATGAATTGAGATTTTAGCACAGAATATACAGAAGTACAGAAGGCTCACTCCTTTGATGTTCACAAAATGCCGCCATTCTAAATTCTTACCTACATTAACAAACGGACCGCACGCGAGCAGCCAACATTGAATTTTATTGCGCCGCGCGAAGGTCGTCGCCAATGAATGGGCCGCGAACTCGCGGCCGTTGACATGTACTTGTAGCGCGGCGATAGAATCGCGGAGTGAGCCGCCCCTGATTTTAGTAAGTTTTATTTGGCCATTAAGGTTCTCTAGTATCTACATTTTCGTAATTATAACATTGTCCTATATATATTTTACGAAAGAACGACTAAATGTTGGTAACAAAATAGGATCAATAAAAATTTACTGACGTGGCTATGTACAAACTTTTCGAGAACTGCTGTCCCGGATAGAGAGCGGTTAAGGTGCCTTTCTTCGGATTTTCGCTTATTACTGCTAAGAGTTTTCAAAAACCGCTTTTTGTATTTGAAACTTCAAGTTCCTACGGCACCTTAAATACCTAAAATATACACATGAAACTATGTCAAATTCAAAATATCTTTATTCATGTAGATCTAATTACAAGCTCTTATGAATAGTTCATTACATATACATATATACGTATATTATGATCTTAATCTAACCTAATTATCAGAGCAATTTATTATTGTAATTATTGTTCATTCAGTCTATAATATACAATTTCATATAAAAATAATCGTTAAACAAAAAATATAATGTCTTAGTGCAATATCGGACTATCCCAAAAAATTCCGAATTTTACAGGTCACTTTTTACCTAAGGTACAGCGGAGCTCTCGACTGGGGGGCAATAATTGTAACTAATCCATTTTTTTCTATTATGTATAACACTATGATGTTGAGTTCTACATGACGTACCCACTGAACACGCCTACCACACATAAACGGGTGACACTCTATTTAATAATGAAAACATTTTAAAACATGGAATAAATGGACCTGTTACATTTGCCCTCCAGTCAAGATTAGCCCCGCTAAGGTACGATTCTTTTTAATTCGTATAAAGTGCGATTTTTTTATTCGTATAAGGTACGATTTTTTTTAATTCGTATAAGGTACGATTTTTTTTAATACGTGTCTCTTCTGTGTACTTGGATACTGCGCCACTGTTGACGTAATGCACCGCCTCTGCGGATCATTTGCGTCGATATTCCCGGTCCGGGCGGCGTGCAAATTTGTCCAACGCATCGCGTGACATTTCTGTTATTAAATACGTACGTAATTGGAGGCTCAATCTATGCCAGGGTGTGCTTTGTCGTTTGGATTTCTGTCAATTTTTCATACGTTTGGTGAAATATTATAACTGTCAATAATGGCTCTACTGAGTGCCCGGTTTTCACATGAGATTACAGAGAGATAAGATGACAGAAAAAGATAATATATATTTAGTCTACCCAATTCTGTAAGTTCTAATATTGTGTTTATTTAAAAAAAAAAGAACTTTTTTTTAATGATTTCTGCAATTGTTTCGTCTACTCTTTTTTATAACATACATACATACAATCACGCCTGTATCCCATAAAGGGGTAGGCAGAGCACATGAAACTACTAAAGCTTCAGTGCCACTCTTGGCAAGTAAGGGGTTGAAAGAAAATGAAACTGTGACATTGCAGTGACAGGTTGCCAGCCTCTCGCCTACGCCACAATTTAACCCATATCCCACAGTCGCCTTCTACGACACCCACGGGAAGAAAGGGTGATTATAGGGTATTTATAAAAAGGGTATTTTTTATAAATACTGAAATAAGTAATCCACTATTAATGTAACCATAAAATTAAAATTTCGGAAAAACCCCTGACCGCGACATAGTGGACCGATTTTCATGAAACATGGCTAAGAACACTCCCGACTAACACAGCTTCCAAACAAAAAAAAACTAAATCTAAATCGGTTCATCCGTTCGGGAGCTACGATGACACAAATGCAGACACAGCTGACACACACATAGACAGACAGACAGACAGACAGACAAACAGACAAACAGACAAACAGACAAACAGACAAACAGACAAACAGACAAACAGACAAACAGACAAACAGACAAACAGACAAACAGACAGATAGACACGACAAACGTATAACACCTCGTCGTTTTTGCGTCGGGGGTTAAAAATTAGTAAAGTAATAGTGTTATTAAAAATATCAGGGTTTAATTTTATTGCACTTGTTGGTGTAATGTAGTATGTATATGAAAATTTTACCCGTTTTCACTCGTGTTTGCTTTTTCAAAATATCGTTACCCGCAACACATACGACCTATACAGGTCGATTCACGAAAGCTGGCACGAATGAAATGAACGAAACTTTGATTGTGTGAGTGACACCTGTCAATACAGGTGTCACTCACACAATCAAAGTTTACTGTATACCAATGTATACAGTCGTAACTGTCAAGAGCCACCATTTTAGTGGTTAATCTGTCACACACATGCATATTTTCATTCAAACATTCGTTCCATTCGTGCCAGCTCTTGTGAATTGACCTGTACTAAGCATCCATAAATGCTGCTTTAGCAACGCATGATTTATATGCACCATTAAGGTGGCTCGCTTAGGTTACCCGAAGCTCAGGCTGCGTTAGATGGCGTTAATCTTCAAATTACCAGTCTTATTTTTTTTGTGGAGTCGTACAGGCATTTATATACTTTCAATTATGCTTCGCGAACATTTAATATTAAAATTGACGTATTACAACAAACATTCAACTTCTCATTGTAACGTTAATCCCCTTAATGTAGATAAATTTACTATTTTACACTATTTCTAAGTACCACTCACACATACAAACAGTGTTTTTGTATTCCTTCTAGTCGATAATTTCACGCGGCGACAGCTTGTTTAAATAGCCTTGCGGTAAATACGTGCCATCGCATGATTTGCATGGAAGTACTGGGTTCGAATCCAGGACTTTTTCTCTTTTTTTTTTTAATACTACGTCGGTGGCAAATAAGCATACGGTCCGCCTAATGGAAAGCGGTCACCGTAACCTATGGACGCCTGCAACTCAAAGAGTGTCGCATGCGCGTTGCCGCCCCACTAGAAACTTGTACACTCCCCTTTGCTGCGTGTGCACAGCAAAAAGGAGTGTACAAGTTCAAAGGAGGGTTTGGGTTGCCGACGACTCAAAGGACAATAGACGGAACAAATTAGTTCCGTAAGTCCTCCCATCGTCAGCACCCCACACCCTCGTTGAGCTCTGGCAGCCTTACTCACCGGCAGGAACACAACACTATGAGACACTATTTTTTGTTTTATTATTATACATAAATGTATATGTACTCGTACAGTAGTTACTGAGCGTTTTCCACAAAAAAGATTAAAAACCTATTCTCTTACATGGTAATAATTTTTGGGTTCGTCGAACTCAGAATTTCTAACATAATTATCCTAATCTGATATTTTTAAAAATTCCAAAAAAGTATAGATAAATTTTAGTTTCTTAACTACGATTCGAATGATTTTTTTTTCTAATTGTTTATTTTCGATGGAGCAAGGGTATTCAAATCGCTTTTGAAATCTTAAATTAGTAAATGAAAATGCAATAGTTAACTGAGTAACGTAATGCTTTAAAAACTCAAGTGGACTTTTTTTATTTAAATATCTATTTAAAAATATTATATTTAGCGAGGGTATTAAAAGTTGTGTTTTATATCTCAACTTAATAAATAGAAAATCAAAATGACAATAAAAATATCAATAGGTTCTCTAAGATAAAATTGATACCTTCGGCTCTCCATTCTTGCTCGGTCAATAAAAAATACGAAATTTATATCCAAAAAAATACAAAAAGTTAATAGAATCCTGGGAATCGAACGCACCTTCACGGCGTGACAGACGACTGTACACCAACGACGCCATTACATAACACGCTGTTCCCGACGAAATTGGGCTATACATATATAATTAATTAAATATAAATAATAATGTCAAATCCATACTAATATTACAAATGGGAAAGGGTGTGTGTCTGTTTGTTTGTCCGTCTTTCACGGCAAAACCGGAGCGACGAATTGACGTGATTATTTAAGGGGATTTAGTTGAAGGGATGGAGAGTGACATAGGCTACTTTTTGTCTCTTTCTTACGTGAGCGAAGCCGCGGTCAAAAGCTAGTTTATTATAAATGGGAAAAGCTGGTTACTCTATAATCTGAAGTGGAAGAATTCGTTGTTTCACCAAAGATAATGTGTGTTTGTTTGTTTGTCCGTCTTTCACGGCCAAACGGAGCGACGGATTGACATGTTTTTTAAGTGGAGATAGTTGAAGGGATGGAGAGTGACATATGCTACTTTTGTCTCTTTCTAACGCAAGCGAAGCCGCGGGCAATAGCTAGTACAGCACGGGTAGCATGGTCGCGCGATAGACGATAAAATATCAGGCCGTCCCTGTCGCACTATTAGTAAGTGCGATTATAGGGACGGCCAGATGTTTTATCATTTATCGCGCGACCATAATTGCCTGCCTGGACCAGATTATATTGATGATAATTATTATTTGTAACCATTTAGTTAATATTGTCTTCAGTTACCGCGATAGTTACTCATGAAATAAAAACTATGAAAACGGATTAAATCGCGTATAATGAGTTTAAAATTCATCCCGATGTTTCAAACACTTTACAGCGTTCGTGGTCAACGGGTGACTGAGGAAAAATTACAATGTGCAAAAGCTACCCATATTCTTGTATATAACCATTTAGTTGTTGAAGAAAAACATTCACACAACAATAACATAGGTCAACCAGCTCAGTAAATGCAATACTTTACTAATACTACTTATGCCCACACTATGACCTATGTATAATGTATTATACCAGACGTGTAATATTTTATTTTATCAACAAAGGCATAATAAAGGATTGTATTGTATTTTTGTATGAAAATAAAAAATAGGAAAGCAATATAGTAATAGTCAAATATTCCATTAAAAAAATAAAAAATACATAATAAATCCATAAAAGTTCAAATGATTAAAAAAAACTTCGGATTCGAACCCACGATCTTCTGCATCATAGTCAGTCGTTTGACCGAGACGCCATTTCGATTTACATTAGCAGTGTCGAAATACACGATATGTATCTTTGTTGACAAAATGCGTCATTATTTCTGAGTCTGCTTGAGTTAACTAAACCAATATCTTTAAATAATTACTTGTCAAGAGCCAAATGTCACTGATGACAATGTCAACTAAAAATGCGCGAAATATGACGGCTCTGTGTCTGTACACAAAATTTGGCACGCACATTTACGTAAAATTAATAAAAAATTCACAAGGATTTGTCCATGATTTCTGTATGAAACAATGTATTTCATTCACTACCGCGACGACGGATAATGTATAGTAGATGTATGCGCATATTTTTATTTAGTTGTAGTGTGCGGTGACTAAATAAATGGTAGATGTTTTTTGTATGGAAAGCGAGCCACCTTAATCTGTGTTGAAAAAATCATTGCTCTATCGTCAAAAACCAGGGAGGAAATAGTCGAGAGCGTTTGTATCAAGAATCGACCCCTCCCGTATCGACTTAAAAATTTAGAAAACAATTTTTGCTAGGGAAATAGGTAAAAAAATTATTCATTATCTTCGCTTTTTTATCGTTGAAAGACTGTTGATATTAATTAAGCTACCAAATTAATAACTGAAACTTAAATACTTGTTTTAAATCGTAATAGTACATGCAATATGCTGAGTTGGGTCCATTTCGTGATGCGCACTTAATGTTCTGTTCTGTTTCTTGTTTTCTTATTGCTTGTACATGTACGTACGTGTTGTGAATGTCACGAATAAATGTCTTTTATCTTCTTTTTTTTTCTTTTTTTTTCTTTACATATTTGGCATTTTTGGTACATGAACTTTGAAGTACAGTCGACTACAAAGAGATGTAGTCGGACAGGTGAAAAAGTGAATACATCTCTTTGTAGTCGACTGTTCATTGATTAAAAAATACAAGCCACGTTTTTCTTGAAAAATATCGTTTCGAATCAAATTACCAACGTTACGAAACTGGATATCTAGAAATGAATCCTGCCCTTGCAAAATGAAAATTGTTTTTTTTTTTTGTAAAAGGAAATCATTTTGTTCCTTCTGATCACGTTACCCACGTCACTCTCAAATTCGACGTTCGATAAATAAATCAACTCGATTTGACGTTGACCTTTCGTTATTTTTGCTACTTGCTTGTGAAATTTGGTTCCATGAATGATCAATCTTGATTTTCATTTCCTAGTAAAGTAACAGACGCTATTTATAACGTAAACATAATAATCAAAACGAACGATAATATAGCATTACGATACAAGTGCGTAAAAAAGGAAGTTCGAAACGAGTGGCGATAAATTAAAGCACGACCGAAGGGAGTGTTTTAAATCGACACGAGTTACGAATTTCCTTTTCGCACGTGTATCGTACGACGTTTTTCAGTACAGATGAGCCGAGAAGTGGTTCATTATATGCCAGGTCGAAACTTCGGAGGCTCATCTGTACTGAAAAACGTCGTACGATACACGTGCGAAAAGGAAATTCGTAACTCGTGTCGATTTAAAACTCCCTTCGGTCGTGTTTTAATTTATCGCCACTCGTTTCGAACTTCCTTTTTTACGCACTTGTATCGTAATGTACTATTATGCTAGCTTTTACCTGCGGCTTCGCCCCGCGTTAAATACGAAAATTGCGGAATGCTCTATACAATCTTCCATCCCATTTTATGGAGAAGGGTTGAGGGGGGGTTAGAAAGAGACAAAATGTAGCCTATGTCACTCTCCATCGCTTTAACTGTCTCCGTTTAAAAAATCACATCAATCGTCTCTCCGGTTTGCCGTGAAAAACGGACAAACAAACAGACACACACTTTCCCATTTATAATATTAGTATGGATTTCTTATTACTGATCATACTGAAGTTAGCTACCAAAAGCAAACAGAAACAGATGGCTAGAGCTGGAGGAGCCTTTACCTGAAAGGGGTCCAAACCAAATTAGTCTTTAAGAATTTTTAGTTTTATAGAGGTATTTAAGGGCATATTGTTCTATATTTTTTTGGATCGGAATAAACAGATTTATTTATTCATATAATTATATTTACTTATTCATTAGGAATCGGACTTTATCATTATTTGCTGGTTTAGAAATTATTCTGAATAATACCGTATTTAACTTTCTTTGTGTCCGGAATCCTGGAAGTCACCCTAATTACAACCTTGTGAAAAATTGCCCTGAAAAAACAATTTCAATTCGTTGTACCCGTTTAAATCAGCCAATCACGACGGCGAAAACAATTGGAAGGTAAAAAAATGGCGGCCGCATTCCATTTTCTTGTCACACTTAGGCGAGTATAGTCGTAACCAGTAGGCCTAGCACATGATGGCCGCGGGAGTATGTCGCCGCGAGATAGACTACCCGTCCTTATGTCATTAATACAGTTAGAAGAAGACGTGGCATCTATCTCGCGGCGACATACTCCCGCGGCCATCATGTGCTAGGCCTACAGACCCTTTGGCACAACTTGCCTTGTCGCGCGCGAGTCCGTACATCAAGCGCGACTTCAAGTATGGACTCGCGGGGCAGGAGCGTAAGTTGTGCTAGACCGGCTGAATGCATTTTTATGAACCCTTCTCTTTTACTTTATTTCGAACGCTACATATAAGACTTTAATTTAACCGCTGATTTCTGTCTTTCAGCCTCAGAAACGCGTGGTTAAAGTTATGCCAGTTTCTCGCGAGCACACTGTATAACAGATGGTGACTATACATACTTACTAGGCTTGTGCCGTTTCGTTCGTTGATCGGAGCGCTCCAATCTCGTTCAATCGCTCCCACGAACTAGTTCGCTCTTTTAGGTCTTTTGCTCATTTAGTTCAGCCAGACCAGCGACTACTACGGCCGAAAAGATCAGAACGATTGGGAACGAATAGTGTCAAAATGATACGAATAGTCCACAGATAATAATATTCCGGGCCGAAAGGTTATAAGTAACCGAAGCTTACTATGAAAACTTGACGTTTTTGTGTTGCTCTACTAAGCAGCTCTCCCGGTCGGCGCAGCAAACTCTCGTTCCGAACCGCTCGCGCTCGCCGTTCCTATACTGAACTAAATGAGCAAAGACCGATTCACTGAGCATGGAAAGATTCAGTTCATTTCGGTCATTGATGGGATTTTATTCCTAACAGTTCATAGTTAGTGAACGACACAAGCCTAATACTTACTTTCAATGGTTTTTCCATTGACAGGTATATATTTCCATTGAAATTAAAAAGATGATGAATGTAAGAAATGATAGTATGTAGAATAAAAGTGCGAGCAGTAAACAAGCGAGAACCGGTATGAAAGAGAAACCGTAAAAAGGCACCGATCAAGTTGGTCGTAGCATAGGAATAATAAAAAAAATGGTTTTTCCAAGAATTCGACTCCCCGCCCTCGTAACCAATAAAATCGTACGCACAGACCAGGAAAATCGGAGGGCAGAAAATCTTTATTATAACGCTTTGTTTCATGATTAAAACCGTTTCGAGAGAGTCATTAGACTAATAGCGTTAAAGAAGAAAGAAGCGCCCTTTTTCAGGGCAATATTGATAAAGGTTTTATGCTAGAACCTTTATTGGTGGGGTCGCTATATTCGCTACTTAGAGAGGAAGATATTTTGGACTGTCGATATTTATTACAGATCTTTATGCAACACTGGAATCACTTTTCCTTATTGTCTATTTAAATAGGTATCACAAATGCATAATATATAAGGTGTTACCAAATTAGTCATTGATGTTTTAAGGACCGTTAATTAACATCAAAATAATTAACATTTAATAGAAATTAAAACAAAATTTTCATATGATTTTTTTGTTTTCATCTACCAAACAAAAAAAATACATTTGGTTTTTTAAAGAACCGTCCCCTTCAATGTAATTGCCTGTCCAGGTAATTGACGGTACGATGTTTTATCATTTATCGCGTGACCATGGATGGGGAAGGTGATGATAACACTGTCTGTCATGAAAATGAAAATGAAAATGAAAATGAAAATGAAAATGAAAATGAAAATGAAAATGAAAATGAAAATGAAAATGAAAATGAAAATGAAAATGAAAATGAAATATTCATTTTTCAAGTAGGCATATTACAATGCGCATATGAACGTCAAATAAAGCTACATGTCACGTTAATAGTGTCTAGAGAAGTCTCATTTAACTATTTATTAACAGGGTGTTTAAACATGGCTTTGTTTCCTAGTTTTCTTCAAAAAAAAAAACATAACAAAACCTATGATGTTTCATACATAAATATATACTCCAGGAGCGGAGTAGATACTATCAGCCGTAAAAATATCCTTGACTAATTTGTGAACACCTTATATATTGGAATTAATCTGTACCTAATACTGACTATTGGCCTTATTCTGGAAAGAATTAATTCCCATACAAAAGTCTTAATAGTTATTTGTTATACAAGAGTGCAAAGTTGTATTTTAACGCCAAGTGTGGAATTGAAAAACGAGCAAGCGAAAGGATTCTATAGTTGAACCACGAGCGAAGCGAGTGGTTCGAGAATAGAATCCTGAGCTTGCGAGTTTTTCAGTACACGAGAAGTAAAATACATTTGCACTCGTGTGTAACACAAAACTTTTCCCCTCACTATAGCGAGGAAAGTAAAACGCAAAAAACGCGTTTATCACTGCTTCCAGTAGTTCCACAGGTGGTAAAACATCTTCATCACTAGATTAACCCACTTTTATCAATTTTAAAGCAGAATATTTGCCTCTATTCACGGTCAAATTACTTTATCCACTAGTGGATAAAATGCGTTTTTACCCGCTGGTATTAAAGGACAAAACACGTGTTTCTGAGCTAGTGAGGGGAAAAGAAAATTTTACTTTACGTTATGAAATTGACACTGGAAGTACAGTTTTTGCTAAGCTGCTACAGAATACTTTTGACCTACAGCTTTTGATGTTGACTGTACAGCGTAAATTTGTGGTTTAGTTTTCAATAGCCAGCCATAATGGTGAACTGTACTGGATCGGAAAACAATTTGGGCTTTTGAGCGGAGCTTGGTTCGGCGAAATAACGTAACACACTGCCTATCTATGAAAATTTCGAATATTTACGTTCAAAGTCCGGTTGGGTGTGCCTATCATTTTTCCTTATAGTACAGTATCCGGTGTTTTAATTTTTTTTTTACTTTCTGCACAGTAAAACTTTAGACAGTTGACATATTTTTGTACCTATTGATTTTTTATATATTTTTCATTGTAATTATTCTTCGTTTGTTTTGAATTTTGCTAAAGTTTCCGAAAAGTTTTCTTACTATTTGAACATTGTTTGCAACGTGCATTTAGGTATGTGTGTTTATTGTTTGCAACGTGCATTTATGTGTGCTTATTGTTTGCAACCTGCGTTTATGTGTGTACTTATTGTTTGCAACTAGGGCTGCCATCCGTCCGGGGTTCCCCGGATTTGGGGGGGGGGAGGGAGAACGGTATTTTTTTTTTACATTTTCCTTCAAAATTCTTTTTTTTTCTTCAACAAAAAAATTATAAGAAATAGTTTTGATATGTGTAATTTGAGCTCTTTCTAACGATACTCCATTTGACCTAGTAACTTAGTAACCTAAAAAGAGACAATTGTTTTTATAAGAAAAATTGTTTTGGTTTTGTTTATTGCAAATTACACATTTTGTAAAATTAAAACAATGAATGGATGAAAATTAAAGGTCATGTTTTTTTAAAATTAAATTCTGACTCGTCCGGGGAAAAAATGCGATTTACGCCAAATGTCCGGGTTTTTTTGTATCTTTGTCCGGGTTTGGCGAAATTCGAGATGGCAGCCCTATTTGCAACCTGCGTTTATGTGTGTAGGTTACTCAATGAAATACATAATTTTCCACAAACTATTCTATTTGCGGCGGTAATGTAACGGCAAATGTTGCTTATTATATCATAAAATAAACTAACAGACACTAGAATAGTAACAACATCGAAATAGTAATGTAGCTGGAGTAAATATACATATTCCAATGTACATTTAAATTTTGTCTATTTGTGTCTATAGCTAGTTTGATCCTCTCCGGGTAGCTCGTTACTCTAATTATGTTCAGTTCGTATACGTATCAAACTGAGCAGCTTGAACTCAGATCACTTGTCTTGTATATAAACAATTAAAAACAGTTCTAAGTCACTAGGCAAGTAGGCACTTTCAATTTTATATCAAAATTAAAAAAAAAATGATTTTCTTTTGTTTTAATGCTTCCTTTACAAAATCTGTACTAATATTATAAATGGGCTTCTGGGCGTCACGGCAAAATGGAGCGACAAATTGTCGTGATTTTTTAAATGGAGATAGTTGAAGGGATGGAGAGTGACATAGGCTACTTTTTGTATATTTCTAACGCGAGCGAAGCCGCGGGCAAAGATAGAATTATATAATTAGGTACTTAATTATTTCACTTTAATTCTTGTACCTATTTGTCATTGACTTTGTACATGTAGAAATTAAGTATTACCTGTCATTAAATGAAAAGCGGGGGAAAATAAGTAGGAAAATAAAAGAAATACGGGCCCAGGACCGGGATAGTACTAAGTAGAAGCACAAGAAGATTCGGTGGAACCTCTCAGCACACAGAGAAAATACAACCAGTTTTCATGTTCGTTCAATAAGTTTTTTTGGTTAAAATAGCGCCTACATGCTCTTTGGTTCAAACAACAAGTTAGATCTTGTTAAGTGTAACTAGTACCTTGCGGTTAAAAAAAAATCTCAAGAAGTAATTTAACATTTCAGTTATTTAGAGAAAATACAAGATAAAACAAAGTATGAGTAAGCATGCAAGTAATCTAACAAATTAAAATACTTAACGAATAAAATAATACAAACTAGAACATGCCATTTACGGGTTCGTAAATACGGGGTCGTGAAACGAGTTACTTGTAGAAGGTTTTCTACAAGTTAATCGTCATTTGAATCAGCAATATATTTGAATTAACATCGATTTTGTAAAAGCAATATGACACATATTGTTTTAAACATATATTATAACGATTCAATTCAAATATATTTAACAAGTTTGACCTTGTTGTTCGAACAAATTCGACTTGTATCGTCAATATTGTGATTTATTCCGTTTACTGAAATACTTTTCTTTCAAAGGGATAAACCCGCAACAAGACGAACTTGTTAAATTCACAATGCAAATATCCCTCAGTGCATTGTTCGATTTCAAATTAATAAAGCTACGTACTTATGTCTAGAAGGGGTAGTCTTCATACTTCGAATGCAAGTCAAGTTCTACAGGCCTTGTAGCCGAATGGCATTTCTGCGACGCGAATCGCCACTGACACGCCGCAGAAATGTAAGTCTGGTTCTTTCGCGCCAATACACAAGAGCGATAGAGATAGCTAGCTACGAAAGAGATATTATCGTGAGCGTTTCGTGAGCGTTTGTGCATTCGCGTAGCCGGGTAGTAAGGGGTGAGATTAATTAAATTGTTTTGAACAGTTAGCGATAGTTTGATGTGAAGTTACAGCATCCATGCGGCTACTAACTTAAACTATGCTGTTCGCGATTTGTATCGTATAATCGGAGTAATCCTAGTGATGGCTGACTTGAGACCCCAGTTTTTTGACCCCCGACGCAAAAACGACGGGGTGTTATTGGCTTCGTGCGAAGTGCATGGAGGGGGTAAGCAAAGCGATCGCAGTGCTTGCGGTGGTCAAAATCGACACTAATTGTGGTTGTCATCTATCAAAACTCATAAAATATAATACTGTATAATACAATGTGGTGTAATGTTTGATATGGGGTTTCAATGTTGTTTCGTTGTTAATTGTAAAAATAATGGCAGAAATAGTCGTTGCACGTTTTATGCGTTTCTTAGAGCACACTGGAAATTGGATCAAAGAACTAAATGGATAGCTACGGTGAAAAGAAAACGTAAGTGACATGTCAAAACAAAACATGATAATAAATTATATTTAAGCTTTCTTTACCTAATATTGTTCAATACGCTGTTAGTATTTTTCCTACCGTAAAAGATTATGCTTAAAGATTCAGGCCTAGCCTGGGAATAGGCCCGTGTCGGATATTTCTGCGGCCGCGGACATGACTAGGTACTTACGTTTAGATTTGTTTTATATGGCATTACCGGGACGGAGGTTTAGCGAATACCATATCACTAGCTCGAAGAACTTGTACCATTACTCCTATGTTCTTCAAGATTCCTTATATGCCCTGCCAGCACCAATTTATTGACTCTTTCTGTAGTCTGGGGTTGGAAGTTTATGCCGTGAGTAATGCTTTGGAAACTGATTTTTGGTATTATATCCTTGTCTTTATAATCTATCTACCTAAATTACACTTGAAATAGTAGCTCTTGTTATTAGATTTATTTAAAATTAACGAAAAATCGTTAAAATATAGTGTTTGTTTACATACACGTTAAACTTCCGTGAGACATATTCAAATAATTAATTGAAATACGGTTGTACTCACGTTATTATATCGCTATTGCTGCGACATGTTTCGGGCCAATTCGGAGGCCCCTCTTCAGGCGTATAGGAGTTCACGCGACGGCTAGACTCCGCAAACTGAACGCGCCGCTCGCCGCTCCGCCCGCTGCGCGCGCGCTGATAGGACGGGGGAGGGGGGCGCAGAGCAGTCTGCTGCTGTAGTTACACAACAACTAATTGTTTGTTTACATGTCATTTTTTGACATTTTCCACTTCAAATTCACATGGTAGTGGGCGTAATTGTCGTGCACGTAGCCAATAAGTTTGACGAGTCTGTCTGTGTGTGTCTGTCTGTCTGTCTGTCTGTTTGTCTGTTTGTCTGTCTGTCTGTCTGTGTGTCTGTCTGTGGCATCGTAGCTCCCGAACGGATGAACCGATTTCGATTTAGTTTTTTTTTTGTTTGAAAGCTGAGTTAGTCGGGAGTGTTCTTAGCCATGTTTTATAAAAATCGGCGGACTATGTCGCGGTCGGGGTTTTTTTCAAAATTGTAATTTTGTGGTTAGGTTAGTCATGTTGATACTTGACTTTTCAATACTCTTATGATTTCAAAACTTGATACAGAGGGGGTAATTTTGAAAGTCACATAAATGTCACCATTATTTCCATCACATCAATATTCCCCTTTCGAAATTACTCGAGCATATCCGTACTTCGAAATTACCCCAATGCACCCTACCAAGAGTTCTGAGCTTTCTGAATAAGTGACTCGATAGTGGAAACGTCAAAAAAATTACATTAATTGTATGAAGAAAGTAGACAGCGCTCCTAAATGGTTACTGACTACAACAAAAATTATTAATTATTTCATGAAGTTATAGCGTAAACGTCGTGAAATAGTGAAAGCAAATGTATTCTCCAAAGTAAGAGGCTAAGAGTCCTTTGTAAAGACTCGAGTCATTCAATTTTAAAAGTTTTAAAAGTTATACTTCAAACCATACTTCAAACAATCACGGAATATACAGACGGCTATAAGAGTTTCTAGTTGTCTGCGAAGCCCTGAAAGTCAACAGATTCGATTTTGTTTTCCACGCCTCTATAAAATAAACACGTAAACGTTATTTGCTTAAATACGAGTACAGGTTACTATAAATTTGTATCAAATGAGTCCAAATATCCAACTAAGATTTGCCTCAAAGCAATAAACTAGATCTATTCAGAATAGCTGACAATGCTGCTGACAGGTTTATTACATCCAAGATGTATTGAGACAATGTGGCCATTCCACTGTCAGCAGTTTCATAAATCATCAAATGCACCCCTGACCCGTCGTCTTGGACGCAACTCCTAAGTACAAAATAATTTACTGAAATAGAAATTCTAGAGGTGGCTAGGGGCGGTAGACATTAGATTATAATATCCAACACTGAAAAGTCAGCACCTATAGTTTAGTCTCTGGTGTCCTAATTGACAGATTAAAGTCGACGAGTAGAAAAACGTATACTAACACTAGTCCGGACTAGAATGCACTCGATGATGTCCACTAACACGTATACATGAATGTGTGTAGCCACGTTGGAACCGTCCTACGAGCAGCGTTCATCCAAAAAGCTAGGTGCGGCCGCAGAGGATGCTCAAACCGCCAAATGTCGCAAATACGCGTTTGTGAAAAGCGACTATGTGTTTGTGGCATTGGCGGTTGAAACTTTTGGACCTTGTAAGTGTGTAATTGGTGTATTTTTGTAATTATATATGTTTTATTAAGATTATATAAATAAACAGAACCTTGCCAGTGCACTCAGTTTCTCCAGTAAATGTATGTATTTTATTTTAAGATTAACTAAAATATAATAAGTTGCACCTATTAGTTTTTATCTTAGTTTTAGTGAAAAAGTGTATCCTCCAATGTATGGACTGAACAACATAAACATAAACAAGAATCACGCCTGTGTCCCATGAAGGGGTGGCAGAGCACATGAAACTACTCAGACTACTATGGACTGAACTGGTCTGAAATAAAGAGATTTTTTTTATTTTATTTATTACATTTCGAATCAGGTAGTTCGTATTCTTTTCAGAAACCGGATCTCGTCCCATAAACTCGAGTAACGGTGCTCGACTACATTTAAATCGCAAATCCGAGGTCCAACTTCGGAACTTCGCCGTTTTGCACTTTGTTTGCACCTTAACTTTGTTAAATATTGCTTTTAATTTGAAATGGTACAAACATTTAATGAACTGTGAGTGTAAAATGCTGTCTCTCGATTCGGGATCTTTATTTTTTGAATGAAACATTTAAAAATAGGTTTTCACGCCGCAATTAATAAGTAAATGCTTTTTAGGGTTCCGTAACAAAAATGTACAAAAGGAACACTTATGCTGCGACTCTCTCCGACTGTCTTTTGTTTATTTGTTAGAGGGTGTACACGAATACGTATAAGATTTGTATGATTGGATCCACTAATAATATTTTGTACAGTTATGTGACGGTCACTGGTAGGTCCATGTCTACTGGTAGGTGCTACTTGAACAAATTTTAACAATTACTGGTACTACTAAGTACTACAACTCGGAACTTATAAATTACATATACCGGGTGCCCGGTAATTAATGGAAAACCTTTTAACCACCAAGAGGGCACCATATACTGGTCCAGAAAATCGACATTAAGGTATAGTAAAAGTCGCCTGGTTTTCGAGACTTTCACACTTTTTAAAATTTTAGGTAGTATTAAAATTTTAAAAAGTGTGAAAATCTCGAAAACCAGGCGACTTTTACTAAACCTTAAAGTCGATTTTCTGGACCAATATAAGTTGCCCTCTTGGTGGTTAAAAGGTTGTCCATTAATATCCATTAATACCAATATTCATTTATAAGTAAAACCACGAATATAAGACAAGTGTATATGTATCTACGTGAGATTCAGTGGGGTGTTTAGAGCCACAGGCGGAAGATTTTTATTTCTCGTTGTAAACACTCACAGAATACGCAGAAAGCGAACCAATTCCACTCTACAATTTAAATATTTGCGGCAAACGACTTGTACCGCAATTTGCCTCAGAACTTTCAGTTGAAATGGGACTGCATCTCGGTAACTAAGCAAATAATATTGAAGCCGATGAATATGTCTATCGTTATGATGTGGCAGCCAACATGTTGGCATTTTAATAATCCCAACAATTTATATGAATGAATATTCATTCATGCGAACCCCAAGCCAGTCAAGATCGCACACGATCGAGACAAAATGTGTAGCTGCCTTGATTTTTTTACTTTTTTATCTACGGTCGTTTCTCAAAATTTTAGCGCCGAAAGGTAAAAGTTTAGTTTTTTTTTTTAATTACGCTTTTTTCTGATTTTTGTTCTAGGGATCACTTTAATACAGATGGCCATTGGAAGTTTCGACCTGACATATAATGAACCCCTTCTCGCACTAGTGCGTAAAAAAAACACCATCAGTGCTGAAATAGTATTTTATGCAACAGGCGTTTAAAGGAGGTCAAAAAAGACGAGTGGCGTGGGTAACAATTTGAGGCGAAGCCGAAAATTGTTATTAAGACGCCACGAGTATTTTTTGACTCAGTTAAACACCGTTGCATACAATACTTTTTCTACGACCATGCACTTACTTTTTAATAGTTTTCTAGAATAACTTTCGTGAAATTCGCACTGTTCCCTGTATTTTGACTTGTCCTCTGTAAAAAATATTCCCGAAAAGGCGTTTAAAGGAAGTCAAAAAATACTCGTGGCGTCTTAATAACAATTTTCGGCTTCGCCTCAAACTGTTACCCACGCCACTCGTCTTTTTTCACCTCCTTTAAACGCCTGTTGCATAAAATACTATTTCCGTACAGATGGTGTTTTTTTTAACTCGTGTCGTTTTGAAACACTTCCTACGGTTGTGTTTTAATTTATTGCCACTCGTTTTGAACTTCCTTTTTTTTGCACTTGTATCTTACCCGTATTAACTCGAGCTCGAGGCTTCGACTGTATACATTAGAAACGTTTCAGTTTCAGAACGATGTACGTGTAATTATGCGGGTAGACCACGGAATGAGACAATGCACGCTTGATTACACGCGTGGAAACACGTCCCGACGGCCCGTGGACACGTGTTGAGACATGTCGTGTCGACTTGTAATCAGGGAGCTGATTCTGAATAGAATTCTGCAGTAGTTTTGATATATCTGTCATCATAATAATAAGCTTCGGCTCCGCACATGCCTCCTAAAGATCCGGAACACCATGGTTCCATGAAAACGAATTGGGGGGTACTATTGAGTTCCTTCAGAAAAGTATAGTGATTTTTGTGCCCCATTGACATTTTGCGTTTGACTAAATCCATATTTCAATTTTATTATGATTAAGAAGTAATAAATTAAAGTGCACAATTTATATGATCATTAAGTATTATAATCGTTGTCTGAGTACCCAAAAAACAAGCCTTCATGTGCTTACCATGGGACTAAGTAAATCTGTGTAAGTATGTCCCATAATATTTATTTATTATTTTTATCACAAAACCCGAATTTTTACTTGTTTTACAATCTCCTTTTATCTCTTCACAAATCGTCAACACACTGACATGTTTGATAGAATCACTGAGTCAACATGCATCGCACACTAAATATTACCTCTGCTGCTGGTATATTCAGCCGGCCTCGCCGGAGTGACAAACGTTAACGCTACGTGCCGATCGAAAGCAGGCTGGCTCTGTCGCACCACTACAAAAAATCGATGAGAACTAGCTAAAGAAGCGTAAGGGGTTATGTCATTGGCTAGGTACCTTGGTATATTCTGAACAAACATCGAAACAGCCGCCGGCAGCAAATATTTGAATGATGGCTGCGCAGAGCATTCCAGCAGGTCCATTTGACACAGTTGCGGGAAATAGCGATGTTTTAAGGCTATCTCTCAGTTATGCAATGTGCATGTCGTGCATGATCTGACATGTGTATTCCGACTTTGATAATAGTACTGATTTGTTCTGGAACATAATTAATTAAAGAAATGAAGCGCAAAAATTCATCAATAAACAAGCAAACTGTAAGCGTCAAAAGAAGTGTTTTAAGTTGAGGAAATCTCCGAAAGTCATAATTTTTATAAGTCTAATTTCATTTCTCGCCATCAACAATACATTTTGTTGATAGATACCTGTTCATATTTTCTAGAGATTTAGAAGAAGAAAAATTCAGACATAACTAAAATAATAATTAAAATAATACTTGGCACGGGCGGCGGCTGAGTTAGCTGCAGCTCGCAAGCGGGAGAAGTACGCGGTCCTTGCGAACTATTTGTTTATCCCGCTTGCAGTGGAAACTACCGGTTGCTGGTGTGCGGAGGCCAAAGTGTTTTTCGGGGAGATGGGAAGACGCTTGAGGGAGAGGGGTCTGGATCCTCGCTCTGGGACCTTCCTGGTGCAAAGCTTTATCCATCGCGGTTCAACGCGGTAATGCGGCAAGCGTTATGGGTACTTTTGCATCGGGAAGCTCACGGGGGGACTTGGTAGGTTAGGTTTTTATTTCTGTTGTACCGTTCGATGAGAGTTGTGGGAGAATTAAAAACGCACCGTTCATGCAGATAGGTAGTGCAAGACAATTTATTCAAGTAAACAACTATACATTATGATTTTTGAGACCCGTAACGCCATCTATCCGAAGTGATGAGTTTTAATTACATAAGATCGATAGGTTCACAATGTTTACATGCAAAATTAAGAGTATTAGGACAAGATAGTTAATATACGGTCGTGGTAGATGGCGTAAAGAACAAAACATACTAATTAACTTGAACATACTCCCCGGAAAGGACGGAGTCCTTTACACAAGGTAAAACACAAAGTTTAGTTATAGATCTTTGTATAACACCAGAAATTGTCCTTATATCATAAGTCCGAGTCAAGCCATCAGGGCCGGGATGTTTCCCTATGATGCGACCCATCGGCCAGCTTCCAGGCGGGAGTCGTTGGTCTTTAACCAATACCAGATCGCCGAGGTCCAGATCTTTGGTTACTCTGTTCCATTTAGGACGTTGTTGAAGGCGAGTTAAAAATTCCTTTTGCCACTGTCTCCAGAAATCTTGTAACATCTTTTGTGTTAATTGCCATCTAGATAGCTGGTGAATCTTAGAGTCTGAATAGTCATCATCAGGAATACTAACAATCTGTTCAGTGGTCAGAAAGTGTCCTGGAGTTAAAGGCTGCAGGGAGTCTGGGTCATCATTGAGTGGGTATAAGGGCCTAGAATTAAGGCACCCTTCAATCTGAGTAAGTAACGTCGCCATTTCTTCGAAAGTGAGGGTGGAATTGCCGATAACCCTTTTCATGTGATACTTGATGGATTTCACGCCGGCCTCCCATATACCTCCGAAATTTGGAGCTGCAGGAGGGATATACTTCCATTTGATCCTCATATGGTCTAATTGAGCTGCAAACTCATCTGGGATTCTCGCTTGCCCTTGGCGCCACATGGCTATCAAGTCCTTCTTGGCTCCAATAAAATTTGTGCCATGATCGCTCCACATCTCTGCGCATCGTCCACGTCTAGCTACGAATCGTCTTAAAGCTGCTAGAAACGCCTCTGTGCTTAAACTGCTCACGAGCTCGATATGGAACGCTCTAGTCACCATGCATACAAAGAGAGATATGTACGCTTTGGTGGATTTTGCTCCACGGCCTTTGCTCATCCGCACGTTTATCGGTCCCGCAAAATCAACTCCGCTGATCAGGAAAGGCTTTGCAGGTTTTACTCTTATAGAAGGCAGATCTCCCATGAGCTGATTGCTGGTTTCTCCTCTTTGCCGGATACAAACGATGCAGGTGCGTACATATTTCTTTATTTTATTAGTCGTGTTGATTAACCAGTATTTTGATCTAAGGTACATCACCATTAGCTGGGGACCCCCATGAAGAGTGCTGCTGTGTGCTTCTGCCAGAAGAAGAGGTAACAGAGCATTGTCTTTCGTCAATATAATGGGGTGCTTCTGTTGGGCTTCTAAATCAGCATGGCGCAGTCGGCCGCCTACTCTCAACACACCCTTTGGATCTAAAAAGGGGCGAGTGACAACAATCGACTTTTTCTTTTCAGCTGTCTCTTACTCTTTAAATCTTCAATTTCTTCTTGAAATTCTATTTCTTGGGATCGTCGCAAGCAAATGGTTAGTGCTTCATCTCTCTTCAGTCGTCAGGTAAGTTGGTAAGTGATCTTTATTTTCTCTCTTTCTTTTCAGGTTCAGCATCCATCTACGACAGTATGCGATTATCCTCACCAGTTTCCCAAGCGACGAGTATTTAGTTATCAAGGTAAGTATCAAATCTTCTTCAGTTTCTTTATTTGTTGTAACTAATGTTTTTATGTTTTTTCTACATTCTAAGTCTGTTTCAGGTACTTCGGTTCCGGGCAGTTCTATGGCTGGCTCCTTGAGAAACGCCGGACCATTCCACCAGAGGGTATTCGTCAAGAGCCTTTTTGGCATCACTCCTCGCGATGGTGGGTCTGCTGGGTTGTGTTTAGTATTTACATAATACCATCCGTTTATCTCGTCCATTTTCTTTATTTCAGTTACTCTATTTTTCACAAAAGGAGTCCATCGACCTGGTTCACCTTTTATCCAGGCTAGCACAACTTGTGAATCTGACCAAGCAAAGACTTGGCGTCTGTCAATCTTTAATATGTTTATAACATGTTTCAGAAGTCTACACAGCAGAACAGCTGCGCACATCTCCAATCTAGGCATGGATATTACCGGTTTCAGAGGGGCAGTTTTCGTCTTAGCCGTAAGTAGCGATACTTGTACTTGCCCGTCTGTGTCAATAGCTCGAACGTATATTACAGCGGCGTAAGCACTGGACGAGGCATCAGCGAAGCCATGAATTTCAATCGAGCGTTTGTCTCCATTGGTAAATATCCAGCGATCAATCTTGACTTCTGTCAAAGCAGGAATCTCTTGTCTAAACTTGAGCCACTCTTTCTTCACGTCATCTTTGAGTTCTTCATCCCAATCAACCCCCAATCGCCATAATTTTTGCATGAATATTTTAGCGACGACTACTGCAGGGGCCAGCCAACCCATAGGATCAAATAATGAAGCTATATCTGCTAAAACATTCCTCTTCGTGACGGGTTGATCAGGTAAGTCTTTCAAGTTATTCGTTATTTGTAATGTATCTTCTTTAGTGTTCCAAATTATACCCAAAGTTTTAATACTGTCTCTTCCATCTACTTCTCTTTGGGACTTTGGTGATCTCTTCACAGGTTCAATCTCTTGCATGAATACTTCGCTATTTGAACTCCACTTTTGAAGTTCAAACCCACCCTTTTTGAGAATTGCCGTTATTTCTTTTTGATTTCTTTTAGCTTGCTCTTCTGTCTCGTGCCCCGATAGAACGTCGTCCATGTAGAAATCTTGTAGTATAATGCGCTGGGCTTCAGGATACTCTTGACCCTCATCTATCGCAACTTGGCGTAATGTTTTGATGGCCAAGTAGGGAGCGCAAGAGGTCCCGAAGGTGACGGTAAGTAGTTTATAATCTTCTATCGGTTTTTGAGCATCAGGCCTCCAAACGATTCTTTGATAATCCGTGTCTGCCTCATTAACTTCAATTTGTCGATACATTTTAATGATGTCAGCGACGTATGCAATTTTGTGTGTCCTCCATCGCAGCAGTATATCTCGTAAATCTTCTTGCAGGGTAGGACCTATGAGTAAGGCATCGTTTAGAGTAACCCCATTAGTTCCAGCACATGACGCATGAAACACGACTCTTACTCGGGTAGTTTCTTTGTCCTCCCTTATAACAGAGTGATGAGGGAGGTACACGCAATTCTCAGGTCTTTCTTCCTCTTCTACCTTCTTCATGTGTTTTAGATCTAGATACTCTTGTAAGACGTCGTTGTAATCCTTTTTCAACTTAGGATTTTTATCCAATCTTCTTTCTAGCGATATCCATCTCTTGACTGCTATCTCTCGCGAGTCACGTGGTAACACAGGTGGTTCTTCTCTAAATGGCAACCTGACCACGTAACGACCATCTTCTTTTCTTTTGTGGGTCTTCTCATAAACGTCTTCTGCCTTCTTCTCGTCTGAAGTTAGTGTATTATTTCCTTCTTCTATAGTCTCTAACTCCCAGAACTTCTTCAGCATGTTGTTAAGATCAACATTGAGATGCATGCTGACGATGTGTTTTGTGGCAGTGTGCTCTGTCCTCACATCTCCGCAAACTATCCACCCCAGGTGAGTATTTTGTGCTATAGGTGTTCCTGAGGGGCCTTTGATCACTCCAGGTTTAACAATTTCGCTCCAAATTTCGACTCCCAAAAGCAAGTCGATGTGACCTGGCGTGTGACATGTTGGATCTGCGAGGCTCAACTTCTCGACGTGTTTCCAGTTTTCTGTCTTCACTTTATGCTCCGGTATAATGCCGGTGATGTTGCGTACAACGTATGTAGTTGCTTTCATCTTCATCTTAATCTCGATTCTTGATGAGAACTCTATTTCTGTTACATATTTCAGTTTACTCTTCATCTCTTCAACTCCCGTAATTTGCCCACTGACTGAGGTACGTCGTAAACGAAGCTTTTGTGCGGCGTCCTCAGTTATAAAAGACTCTTGTGAGCACGGGTCTAACAGCGCTCTCATCAAGTGTTTTTCTCCGTTTTCAGCGTATACTTGCACTAATGCAGTTGGCATCAGCCGCGCGTGACTCCCAGTAGTGAGGTGAGATATAATATTCTTTTTATTTTTATCTTCTTTTTCCTCCTTGGTATCTTCTTTATCTTCAGAAGTCGGCGCTGATGACTCCGGAACCGGCGCAGCGGTCTGCGACTGCGGGCTCCCCGTGCTGTGTAGCAGAGAGTGGTGTTTTCTCCCACATCGGCGACAAGATGATCGATGTTTACAGAACTTCACTGAATGCCCCGGTACTAGGCAGTTAAAACAAAGTCGCCAGCCTTGCACATATTCCACTCTCTTCTCTACCTCCAGCTTTGTAAACTCCTTACAAGTGTATAATAGGTGGTCTTGATTGCAAAATATGCATTTCTGTTCAGTTTTATTTACATGAAAACTTTTTTTATTTACAGGTGCACTCGACGACGGCGATTGTATCATCTCTAAGACGCGAAATCTTTTTTCCAGGAACTTGTTTAACATGTTGAGTGTAGGTAAATCACTTATCTCTAGGGACCCGAGCTCGAGTTCCCATTCTTTATGTGATTCGGCGTCCAATTTATTTACAATTAAATGAATTACCAGTGTATCCCACGTGTCAACTTGTATATCTTGATTTTTTAATTTACTCATACATTCACTTGTGGTGTCTAATAAATCTCGCAACCCTTTCGATGTTCCCGTACTTAATTTTCGTTGATTCACTAATCGTGCCAAAATAGTGTTTACAATAATTCGTTTGTTGTTGTATCTTTTTAATAAAATATTCCATGCCATGTCGTAATTACTCTCGCTGATAGGTATATGCTTAAGTAATTGTTCGGCCTCACCTGATAAACAACTTTTCAAGTAATGCATTTTTTGCACTTTATTGAGTGTGGTTTTATTATGTATTAGCGACGTGTACATATCATGAAACGAAGTCCATTCGTGGTAACTGCCCGAGTACTGAGGAATATTTATTTTCGGCAGCCGGACTTCATCACTAACACTAGTGGCAGTTGAAGGGTTATGTGAACTCGACGTACTTTCTCCGCTTCGTGAATTTAACTTCAATAACAAATCCATCATATCTGACCGCAGCTCGATGTATTGTTCTTCAACTTCCGTAAAATAATCTTTGGTGAAATATTCATACTGTCCGCGATCATGTTTAGGTACCAATTTCAACATTTCCATATGATTGTTGTGAAACCGAGTCCAATATTCGGTCAACAATTCCATCCGTAACTGTACATAACCACTAGTTAGTCTTTGTTTTGGTGATTTCTTGTAATTTGCAATAGTTTTGGCTAACAACGCGTACACGTTTTCTTGTTCCTTTATATAGTCTTCCATAATGAATATATACACACACCAACGCTTGCATACACTTATCAAGTCTATTTACCACTTATTATACAGTTTTTCACTTTAATTTCTTCTTAAATCCATTAAAATTCGCCAAAACGTAAACAACATTTTAGGTTAAATTCGATGTCACACTAATATAGTTCTTATATCGGTTCAGTAAGGACCACTATTTGTACCGTTCGATGAGAGTTGTGGGAGAATTAAAAACGCACCGTTCATGCAGATAGGTAGTGCAAGACAATTTATTCAAGTAAACAACTATACATTATGATTTTTGAGACCCGTAACGCCATCTATCCGAAGTGATGAGTTTTAATTACATAAGATCGATAGGTTCACAATGTTTACATGCAAAATTAAGAGTATTAGGACAAGATAGTTAATATACGGTCGTGGTAGATGGCGTAAAGAACAAAACATACTAATTAACTTGAACAAATGTTGCTTAATACATGCAATTATTCATTTCTTAAGTTGTGTAACCTTTCATGACGTCTGAATTAACAAATTGGCAGTATTTTATCGAGCTTTACGGATTTGATTGAAATAACTGCCAAGGCAAAAGTATGTCGAAAGTGACATATTCATGGAATGCCTCATACTGGATACGTGGAATGCATTTAAATTAGAAGACTTGCGGAAAGATTCACAGTTCACATTGAAATATTTGCAGATGCCTTGATAATATAAACCGTTTCAAAAAAGAATGGCTCTAATAGTAAATAAAAATGTCACTTTTTGACACTGACAGATTTTATGACGTATCCAAATATTACATTATCGTTCTATAAAATACATATAGGTAACATTCTGTATAGCTACTCGTACATGTGGTCGTGGGGTACGAGCTCAGGGAATATGGACTGAGCTGGAACGAGGCCAAGGCGGTGGCTCAAGATAGAAAGGCGTGGAAGGATCTTGTGGAGGCCCTGTGCACCTATGGGACTATAGGACTTTCAACAACAACAACATGTCGTACGTCTTTCACACACCTAAGGACATACCGACTGATATTGTGAATGTGTTGTGTAGGCAAAGTGACAACCCCAGCACAAAAGTGAATAATTGAGAACAAGTGCGGGTAGTTCGAAAAACTCGCACGGCGAGAAGATGTTGATGCTATTCCTTGCCAGTCTACCCGTGACCACGAACAGAACGTGATGTCCGAAAGGTTGGGCTAAATATAAATGTAAGTGTTTACGCAATCTCGTCGGTGTCGTCTAATCTATATTGATTTAAACTATGTTTTTAATCAAGTATAGATAATTATATATTGAGCTTGTAGAGCGTCTCGTACGACTGTTTGTTCCTGATGTTCCGAGGATAGCACTCAGGCAGGAGGATAGCACGCGACCTGTTGGCCGTGCCGCCGCCGCCGGCGCGTACCGTATCGTACAGGAACTCGCCGCCGCCCAGCGCCCTCTCACAGCTCAATGCGCTCCTGACATCGACACCTAAGTGCGACTTGTTTGCGTGGCGATGGGCGGCAATATGTAGTGAATGCTTGAGATTATGCGAGGCGATTGATGCTAGGAGTTCAACTGTTCCCATATAAAATGCCTGTTAGGTGTATGTCTATTATTGTAAATGTATATGTCTACTTGTTTTTCTTGTTATGTCAGCCTAAGTTACGTGACGCAATGGTTAGCTGTAAAGTCATGTAATCATGTTTACCAATAAACAAATCGTACCTGCTCGATCTCTAGTGCCCAGCACGGAGGCGATCTGCGGCCGCTCCTCGTTGATGACGAGTTCAGCTCGCTCGCTGTAAACCGAGTGAACGGACGAGATGCACGTCAGACGCAGCTGGCCGCGCTCGAAACTGTCTGGACGCACCATGAATGAGAGCTGGCTTACTGACGCCACCTGAAAAAAAAAAGAAATTAGAATACACCCTGTCTTTATTGAATTCCGTTAACTTTAAGGGATGGTTCTTTAGATCAAATACAATTAATTTCTCTAAGAAACTAGCGTCTTAACTCTTTCGGTTGTCGAGTTATTAAAAAAATAAAAATAATTACTGGACACGTGTGTGACAGCCTTTACCACTTCCCAATGTTATTTGTTTTGACATATGCCGTCAATCACTTGACACTAACTCGAATATTATTCTTAAGGGTCTCTCACACTAATATTCATTTATTATGTATGAAAACGATGAAATTTTTTTGCGAATTTAACTAAAAGTGTTATACACTATACAGGGTGGTTCCTGATAACGAACCTAAATGACATGTCGAATTTAACGGAAAACAAAAAAAACACGGTGTATACCTAATTATTTAAAATTAACATAATTAATTTATTTTTTGTGCAGAAACATCTACAAACCTACCTACATATGTGTTTTGAAATTAAAGGAAAAATTTAAAAATTCACACTTCGGCAAAATTCGATCCTGCGACCTACTTAACTTTGCCGGAGCAGTCGCTATGACCAACTTAGGGTCAGTTGCATCAACACATTTTCATGACAGACACATCATCGTCACACAGCAGACGTCTATGGAACTTCCCATACAATAAAATTTTACGAACGCTTTAACGGTGACAGACGGTTTGATGCAACCGGCCCTTAGCAACAAATATTTTTTTAAACACATATTATAATTCATGTTTCAGTGCTCTACATCGAGCGGTTGAGGTGGTATAGAGTTAATCAGTAATCAGGTAAACTGAAGACCCGGTGGTTCAATTCCCGGCTTCGTCACCTGTGAATTTGATTGCTTTTTCATTGGTGCACGGTATCTATTTCAGTTTATAATTTATAGATAGTAGAAAACGATAGAAATACGGAGGTAGTCATACACCGTGTCTTTTTGTTTTCCGTTAAATTAGACACGTAGCTAGGTTCATTATCAGGAACTAACCTGTATATCACTTTTAGTTAAATTCGCAAAAAAAAAATTCATCAGTGATTGACGGCGCATGTCAAAACAAATAACATTAGGGTTTGGTAAAGGCTGTCACACACGTGTTCAGTAATTATCTTTATTTTTTAATAACTCGATAACCGTAAGAGTTTAAATCAAATACAATTAATTTTTCTAAGAAACTAGCGTCTTAACTCTTACGGTTTTATTGAATTCCTTTATTTTTAAGGGAATGTTCTTTATATCAGATAAAATAATTTTTTCTAAGAAACTATCTTAAGAACATTCCCTTAAAAATAAAGGAATTCAATAAAAACAGGGTGTATAAGTCATTTTTGCAATCGGACGAATATGGTGACATTGGTGGCCTAAAAAAACCTAAAAAAGCAAAAGACTGTTCAAAACCTTTGCTAAAACTGAACTACACAGCACTAAGTAGGTAGATAGTCTAATGAATACTGTGGCGAAGATAAATTCACCTTATTGGACGTAACTCTTGTGGGAATCGGGTCTGTGGCGTCCTCGTCTAGGGACAGATCCGGCTGTCTCGGCGTCGGTAACACCACTGTATCTTGGCTTGGGAGCATTTCACCTTCCTGTGAACAAACAGTTGTATCATTAATTACAATACCAATGAATGATAGGTAGATAGATAAATGGAATACTCTTTATTGGCACACTTCAGCAAAAGATACAAAAAAAGATACAAATATTTAATCGAAATACGGTTGTACTCACGTTATTATATCGTTATTGCTGCGACATGTTTCGGGCCAATTCGGAGGCCCCTCTTCAGGCATATAGGAGTTCACGCGACGGCTACGCGACAGTTTAGCCGTCGCGTGAAACGTGATAACGTGAGTACAACCATATTTCATTAATTATTTGAATATGTCTCACGAAAGTTTAACGTGTATAAAAAAAGATACAGTGGAGACATAACAAATGATTATAAATAGAGGCAGACAACAGGCGGTTTTATCGCTAAAGAGCGATCTCTACCAGACAACCGGAAGCGGGCTACCAGGCGGTAGCGGAAATAGATAAAGAACATAATCAAAAAGAGCAGGTGCTTCGAAATAAAAAAATGATGTTGGATGACAATTTTTTTAGACAAGTCGTTACGTGTCAAGAGCTTCATCATCATCATCAGCCCTTTGCAGTCCACTGCTGGACATAGGCCTCCCTCAAGGTACGCCACAGAGCCCGGTCTGCTGCTTTATGCATCCAGTTTCCGCCAGCCCCCCTATGCAAATCAACCCGCCATCTAGCCAGAGGGCGCAAGAGCTTCAAGAGGGGGTCAAGAGCTTGACCAACTGCTATTTTTTACCAAGCCACTGTTTACTACCTTCCGTTTGCTCATGAACCCAAACAAACGCGTCGTTTTTTAACTTTCGCTGCTTTAGCCAAATTCTGACCCGACATTCTGACTTTGACATTCGTCCGCGAGAGAGCGGTTTATCGCGTGATACTTGTGTTGCCGAGTCGCGAGAGAGCCTATATCGCGGCGTTTTCTCGCCTATCGACTGTCGCTGCCATCATGTGCTAACCGTGCAGGTATATTTAACCGCATAAGGATGTCAGCAGGTTCATGATGCTTCCAATTTTATCACTCATCTACGTGGATAAAGCATCCGTTACGATCTGGCAAGTATGTCAATGTGAGAGTGACAGGTTGATAAGTAAAGATCGTTATCAAGGTGCACTTTTCGTGGCAAATGGTACGGTTGGCAAAAAAAAACAAATACTTACAATTATACTTTAAATACATATTCACTTTGTTCTTAACTACAAAATAAATGCTTTCCTTCTTAGGATTACACCTCTACGGTACAGTCAAGTGCAAAAATACGTATCGAAATAATCGTCTCATAAATATGGTACTACGGTCTTATTACACCGGACTAAGATGCTATAGGTATAGGACATATTTTTGAGTAAGATGTGTACACCCATATTTTTACACGTGACTGTACAAAGCTTTTTCCAACCAACTGTATATTTTTAAAACAAAATACGTCAAATTATGTCGTAAAAATACATTACGCGAAGTGTATAATATTATTTTAATCCAAATAATCAAATGCACTCTAGATACGACTATTTAGAATTGTTATTCAAGTAGTTCAAGTCAAAGTAATGCGCGAAGCCAAATCTGTTGAACAAACTTTAGTTATTTATTCAATGTAATTTAGATAAGTAATTATAAATATGTATATATTTCATAATTTGTTAAGTATATGGGCCATTTTTATTTTCAAAGTTGTCCACCCCACTTTTTTTATGGATTTGGAAATTTGTATGTGGTTTTCACTTAGAATCGCGAGCTCCTTTAATTCTAATAGGAGAAAAAAAGTGTCCCCAGATTTTTTTTTCCATTCCGTTACCATTTTTTCATACATTTTGTATGGCGGTAACGGAATGGAAGGTTCGAAAAAATGTATGGATATCTTGGGACATTTTTTTTCCTTTATCAGGATCGAAAGAGCTTGCGATTCTGAGTATTAATCGCGTAAAAAATACCCATGTTACAAAATAAGTGGGGTGGACAACTTTGAAAAAAATGGCCCATATAATGTTTTAAATATTTGTGTATTTGTTTTTTTGTCAACCATACGCTGCCACCGATACAGCACGCTGATAACGATCTTTATTGATAAGTGATAAAATTGGAAGAATAATTGCCTGGCAGAGCGGTATTCGAAAAAAATGTCATTAGATCATCTTGTGTCCAATCTGCGCCAAGAATGACTTCACTATGTCCTTCAGATATTCTATTGATACATATCAGTGAAAGTTAAAATTGCTTGGCAGTTTAAGCCGATTCGCTTTCACGACATGGGTTCAGCGATACCTAGGACGATCCACTATTCGTCAATGATCTATGCCAATTTAATATTATTAAAGTGGACCAACTTTTATAATACTTAGTCCGATTTTTCATACTGACGGAGTTTTTCATCGCTATTACTTTTAAATAAACAATCAACTTCAATCAACGCTATTAATGACCGAATCCGTAAAGCGCTAAATAAATACGATAGGATAGGAAATGTACTCGCCAACTAAACCCCGAGCCGAAGGTAGAGTGTTTGCTGATACAAATTAGAGCGGGTTGGTTTTACAGGTGCGCCGGCAGAGTGAAACGAGTAGTTACTCCTAATGTAAATATAAAAAAAAAACTTTTTTACGTTGTCATTATATTGCCTCAGTGATCCAAAATGAATCTTGGCTTCCAAAACGGGTTTATAGCAACTGGTCTAAAAAATATCTACAATATGTATTACGTTTTATCTTAACTTTAAAAAAATGTCGTGGCCTTTGATGATACCTAACCTAACGAATATATAATAATAATACCTAAAGTTTTTTATAATATGTTTATTTGTTTTTATATTGTTTTGTAAATGTTTTTGTATTTTATTTTTATATACATATTGTAAAAAACCTAGTAGCCTAGAGAATGAAAATACATACCCAAATATACCTAGACATCCACTTCATAGACGAAGCTACAAGTCAAATCACCCATGGTGATTTCGGAAGATTAGGGCTTATTTATCAGCGCACAAACTCATACACGATTTTAAACACGTTACGGACACCCCATTCGGCCTATCTGTTAACCGCTGCATTGTAATTAAATAAAAATAAAACAAAATAAATATTGGGGGAGTTGGGGGACACCTTACACAGATCAACCCAGCCCCAAACTAAGCAAAGCTTATTTTTTGTACTATGGGTAATAGGCGACGACGTCTTGAGTCGAGAGATGGCAGTCTAGGCACTGTGATTACGCATTTTACTTTGACAGTAACTCTCTCTATAATACTCGATCCTCTTTGATCTAAATATAGGCTACTTGCCTCCTAGTCAAATCAGCTTTTTTTTTAAGAACTGTCAAAACGAATTTGAACGACTTGCTAACAATAAATTTATATGCAATTGAATTGAGTGACGTCACGGTCAACTCAGTTACTTTATACATTTCTACCTGATTTATTAAATAGAAATTGGATTTAAGAATAACTTCTGTCCATGTTTTTCTTATAATTATCTGATGCTTTATTTCGTGCATAGTATAAAATATTTTATTTTAACTACAGTCAAGTTCCCTATTCTAAATCAACACTGTTTACATAGTTACACTACTCCCGTTCCTTCACTGTGTTATAGTGGGTCGTCAAAAGGAGGCTGTTAACCGGTTTAATTCTACTAAGTGCCCGTAAATTTTACAGGGAAACGTGACAGATAAACGAATCCAGCAATGGTTAACGGGATTGTTTTTTTCAATCGCACTCTACACCTAGGAATATTGAAGAGACTAACTAAAAGTAGGTTAGCTTGATTTATACAATTTATTTATAAAGCGTGGTTTATAGATAGAATATTTTTTACTCTAGGGTACCTAAATATACACCGTGTTTCCGGTATCACTCAAAACCTCAGACACCCCAACTGATTTTTATTTTTTTAAACGTATCTAGAATATTCATTTTTTAATTTGATGATAATTTTTTTTTTAATTGAATATTTAATTTTCTGTGCAGCTCTACTCGACTTTTAACTCTACACTCAATAAAATAATTGCTAGCTACCATCGTAAACCTTAAAACTGATTAATTGTGTACGTTACTGCAACGACATAAGGTTTACCAATAGACAGCTATGTCACTGTAAAGCACGTTAAACTGTGTCACAGTAAACTTCAAATTGGACAGGTGACGCAGTAAGCAAATTTAAACCTAACATTAAAAATGACAAGGTTGTAATTAGGTAAGAGTTCAATTTGTTATGACTTATGATAAACTTTAAAATTAAAGTGACGCACAACGTCAAACTCGTAGCGGAAAAAATAATCGTCCAAGTAACCAGCCAGTATTAATACCCCTAAATACTGAAAAAGGTATACAACCTCTAGCAATATGATATGCACAATGTTGTATCACGAATTTGTAGAATGGGCACGTAAACAATAACTAATAATACAAATTAAAACAAAAAATATTACCTCAATCGATTCTATTCTCGATTCTGAACAAACGGTTTTCAGGTTTTTAGTGTTAAGTGAAACACGGTGTAGAGTGAGCAGAATGGATGAAACAATCAAAAGGCCCCAATAGTCTTCTTCACCGAAGAATTCAAGAGTTCGCAGAAAAAACCATTCAAGTGGGTTATACAAAAACATAAAGAAAGTAAAAGTACTTAAAAAATCGTATTATATTTACGATTGGTCCTTAGGGCACGGCAGTGGTGAACAAGATCCGCTTGTAGATTACCCTAGCTGGAACCGAGATAATACAGTTACTTTGTACCTACCTGTACTGTGTCCACAAAAGGGCCAAAAGCCTTCCACGGGCTGAATATGATATTGTTGCTTTCATCGCCAGACGGAGAGCTGCGATAGGGCGAGTCTATGGACACGGCTGGGCTGGGCAGAATACGTTGTTGGATTACTGGCTTCCCTTGGATCTGGAAAAAAGACAATTTCATTTACACGACACGTTTGGAATATAGATAAATAAGTTTTGAGTCACCTATCAACGCGATTTATCCCTTTTGATGAACAATTGGAGACTTTTAAAGCTCGGCCACACATGCGCGTTTTGAGAGAGCGTTAGCGGATCGTCAGCGGAGCGCAATGATAGCGGTGCGCCGGACGAACGCTGGCGTTGCGCCCAGCGGACGCCGGCGGGAACTTGACGAGCGCGGATTGCGAGCGATATGCGCGCGGATTGCGAGCGGAAAGCCAGCGTTCGTCCGGCTCACCGCTATCATTGCGCTCCGCTAACGCTACGCTATCAAAACGCTTTATGTGGCGGAGACTTTAAAGACTTGTCTGAGTCCTTATAATAAGAGCCATATTTAATGTGTTGCCTCTCGGTCACACCTATATACCTACGAATTTATAAGTATCACTTTTAAAATGGTTTGTACAAAATATACATAAGTTAATAATGATTAAAAACGAAAATAATAAATAAACATTCTTACAGTAAGAAATCTAAGTCCAAAAAAAAAAGGCCTAGCACATGATTGCCGCGGGAGTGTGTCGCCGCGAGATAGATCACACGTCTTCTTCTAACTGTATTAATGACATTAGGACGAGTAATCTCGCAGCGACATACTCTCGCGGAAATCATGTGCTAACCCTGCAGAGATAAATATATACATTCTTAATAACCCGATTTCAAAATTGTATTTCATAAAAAAAATTACATAATAAAACTATGTCTATACCTACCTTTTGAAAACCATATTGAATTGTGAAAAACTCAAAAGGGAAAATTAATCCAATTTTTAACTGGATACGCCACCTCAACCGAGATACAAAATATACAACCCATTCCCGAGTATTTAAATATCATTCGTATCGGTATTTATTCGACACACATGTCAAAGCATCTGGAAATGAAATTCCACCATCAATCATTCTGTCAGTTTCACGTCGAACAAGTAAATTAGGTAGCAATTTTGCTTGAACCCGAAAAACATGTTTAATAAAACGAAGGTAGGAGTTATTATAATAGGGAGGAACGTGATTCAAAGATACTAGAGTTGTGCCTGCTCTTTCACTGACAAGATCGCTCCCAACTAGTACGATCTCCGAAGTGTACTAGAGTTCGTTCTTTTAGGACATTTAGTACAGTAGTACACCGAGAGAGCGAGAGATAAATTGTGCATATGGCGTACCTACAGTAACGCTCGCTCGTACTAGCTGAGAGCTCTGCTGATTGGCCGTTTTCGCGCGCTCTCGGTCCGAGTCAGTCGGTTCTAGTTCGGTTGCGGTCGGATCACACGGATCGCGTGTGTGAGTGTACTAAATGTAGTTACTAGAGAGCAGAATCATTTGGAAGTAGTTCGGTCTAGTACAGTGCAGGGAATCGTGTCTTTTGTACAATTAGTACCTACATGTACCACACAAACCTATAAAATACGCGGCGCGGACAGGAGGTACACTCAACCATGACTAAACCCCAGAATTAAATAAAATAAACTTCCTACCGACCCGAAGTTTGACAATGACAATTATTCAGGGATGAATTGTGTTGTCCATTTCCATAGTCGGTGCCTTTAGGTATTGAAATAAATCTAAACAACCCTCAAAAGGCCCTTAAAAGGGGTAGGTAATTGAAAAAAATACTCGAATAAATAAGAAGGTTAAAAGCGACTTGCGCTCAGTAACAGATACGCTTGGTTTTATATTTGGTTGGTTAATCAACAAAAGTTGTTACTACCTAAAAAGGAACAAATTATTTTTTGCCTTTTTTATTTTTTTTATACTACGTCGGTGGCAAACAAGCATACAGTCCGCCTGATGGAAAGCGGTCACCGTAACCTATGGACACCTGCAACTCAAGGAGTGTCACATGCGCGTTGCCAACCCATTATAAACTTTTAAGTACCTATCTAAAAATACAGAGTTATACATAAAAGAAAACTCCTACAAACCCGAAGTTTCACTGATTTAGGGACGAATTCTGTTGTCCCTTTCTAATGAATTACATTTTCCCTTTCGGCTTTAAAGGGTTGTCAACATTCAAGTCGGTAATAATGTGCTGTAGTTGTGCACGCAAAGGGACATGGGACATAGATTATTACGCCAAGTTGTGGCTGCCCTAATAATTATGTCATTGCTCAATCAAGCCAAAGTTATTTACGATCCTTTCCTATCCTAGATATTTTTGGCGCGCGTTGTACTGCTAGGTACTATTAAGCCTCCGTCACATATTTATGAGCGTTTTGAGAGCGTGGCGTGAGCGGGGCGCGCTGAGAGCGTACCGCCAGCGCCGCGTCCCGCTCACGCCCCGCTCACGCCACGCTCTCAGAACGCTCATGCGTGGCGGAGGCTTTATGCTGAATGCTGAGATCTATGAAAATGGACTATGGAATGGAACAGCCTTACATCAAATACCTAGACATTTTCATTAAACGTAACAAACAGGAAGTGTACTTATTGACTTTATAAATGAAATCATCCGTTTTATTTTTCAATGAAACTCTTGCCACAAGGTTTTTCTTGTGATACCGTAATATTGTTAAAACAACAGCTTCACGGGGCGATGAACAAAACTCGCAATATATTGCCTGCGGAGGAAGCAAAAACATTAATATGGAAGAATGGGCTTTAACAAAATCCAGCTGTGTTAATACACGAAACATTAAGTATAAGAGCGGTCCAAAACTTTGTATGGAGAATAATAGACGGATTTTAAGCCTGATTCGACCTTTAATTAAAATTTGCTGGTCTGCAATAGTATTTTTCCAAAATTGTACCCAAACATGGCGAAAAAAATTACCACACCACCACACACCCTTTGGCTACAAATACTTTGTATTATAGGTTACTTGCCTCCTAGTCAAATCAGCTTCTTTTTAAGAACTGTCAACACGAATTTGAACGACTTGCCAATATGGAATTAATATGAAATCGAATTGAGTGACGTCACGGTCAATTCAGTTACTTTATATATTTCTACCTGATTTATTAAATTGAAATTCGATTGAAAAATATCTCCTGTCCATGTTTTTCTAATAGTTTATCTGATGCTTTATTTCCTGCATGGTATAAAATATTTTATTTTAAGAACAGTCAAGTTATTCACGGCAAGGTAAATAATAATATTTTGCACGGCCAAAGGTTCTTGCCACATTGTCACAGAACCGCATATCGCTTGATTTATACCACAGATAAGTCGAAAGGTTCACGATTTGGGACGTGACGTCACGCAGACCGCTAGGGCTGTCACTTGCATACATTCGACGTTAAATTGTTGCATTGTCATGAATATCATGATTGTCCTGTCATAAAATGTCAGTTACTGAAATGCTATTACTGATGGTTATTACTATTTATATGATAGGAGACAAATTGAAAATGTCATTTGCTTTGTGTGGCATGTGGCATTTGATTTGTTATTTGACAACATGGCTATCGCAGTGAGATATTCAATTTGACTATACCTAGTTTTGGCATGTAGGAAGTAAGTACAGTACAGTGGGAAAAGTACAATTAATTTTATACAATTACTTATATTAGATATTGTAGTTTTGAAATAAGTATGCGTAGTACCTATTCTTAGATATAACACTCGCGTTTTGTACACATTTGGAAAGACACACGAGTCGTACGCGATAAAATAACATTTTTTCCAACGTTTCGGCCAGGATGCACTAGCCGTGGTCGCGGAAGACCTCTTCGCGTTCGACTTGTGTGTGTCTTTAAACAATACTTAGATATGTTTAAATAGATCTATGAATTATATAAATTTATAGATTGAATCACATTTTTATTTAAAGTAAGCGTTGTATATTTTACCTGCCTCCCTAACTTTAAATGACTCCCTAGCTTAAAAAAAATGTTTTTTTTGGTTGACAGTTTTTTTTTGACTAAATTTGTGAGACTGACTAGACATACATGTCATATTCAGTAGAACATATCAACAAACTGCAATTTTATCATGTCTTACAAAACCTTATACATATGATTTCATGCATTGTAAAATAGATCCATATAAGGAGCATTTTTAAACCTACCATTTTTTATCAACATTTTTTTATTCTTTATCATATTTATTTTTTATCATATAAAATTGCTACAACCCTGAAAGCGACATCCCTATTTCGCTGACAGACGCTGTCACGACAACTCGCAACGTGACTCCGCGTGTCTGTCACCGGCATTTTCTGAAAAGTAATAACCTATTTCCATTTTTTTGGTAAAAAATACCTATATAGACGCAAATAAATGACATTTTATGGCCAAGGACATATATTACTTATTATCATGGAAATAATTGCTTATTACCAGAAATGATTATAATTATGTATACCGTCCTTTCACACTATTTGTAAGTGATAGGGACGCACTGATAAAGTATGTATGTATGTATGTAAACACTTTATTGTACATAAGACAAGTTGGGACATAGAAATACAGTATAGTTATGGTGTACAAAGGCGAACTTATCCCTATAAGGTTTATCACACTATTAATATTAATAGTATGCTACACCCGCTCAGCTGGTCAGGTATGATAATTGTTCAGAACAGATTCTTTACTTTTGTGGCAGTAATGCAGTCCTTAGTAATGTAAGCATGAGATGTTACCTACCTACTTTAAGATAGTCTCAAAAAAGAAAACTAAAACCTCTAAAATTACTCAAAAGCGAGCAGCTACACGAGAAAACAAATTGAGAGATCACTAGAACACTTCCCACATTTTATTAGAAATAGGTTTACTGGTTCATGGCGCGATAAAAAAGAAAATGAAGTAGGTAACGTGATAAATCGGCGACATCCATCTCGTCGATAAACCGATCTCTAGTGATGCGAAACCAGTGGATATCGATAAACGATGACGTACTGATGTGATAAAGTGATATAGTTTTGGTACGGTGAATATTAGTGGATTATGTTCGTTTTCGGTTCAGTAGTAGGTAATTCTTAAAACAAATTAATTTATCCTCATAGAGAATAATTTAATTTGTATTTTTAGTAGACACAATACTATTTTAACTATAAACTGAAATAAACGTCATATACAAAGAAAAAGTGACCAAGGCCTCCTAGTGTTCAAAGCTGGATTCAAACCAGCGTCCTCCGTTATCGCGACGGATGCCTATAAATCACTCGGCCATTCGGACACGGTGGCGCCATAAGCCTTCGGTAATTGTGTCATACACTTGAAAAATTGCGACCCTTGCCACCGTGTCCGAATGGCCGAATGGTTTAGGCTTCCGTTGCGATAACGGAGGACGCTGGTTCGAATCCAGCTTTGAACACTTGGAGGCCTTGGTCACTTTTTATTTGTATATGACATTTATTTCAGTTTACAGTAAGGTAGTTATTTTTTATCACATTCGCACAATGAATGTGCTATTGTGTTTAGGAAGTTATGAATTTTCTAGTAGGTACCTCTTTAGGTATCTCTCTTTATCTTTTTAATTTTTTTATATTGCAAGTGTGATGAATAAAATATTGTGTGTAACTCGCGGCGTAGGAATGTTGCAAACTCGAATCTTAAAATCATTCCAGCTTAACGAGGGTGCGGTGTGCTGGTGACGGAAGGACCTACGGAACTAATTAATAATAAATAATAATAAATAAATATTATAGGACATTTTTTTTTTACACAGATTGACTGAGTCCCACGGTAAGCTCAAGAAGGCTTGTATTGTGGGTACTCAGACAACGATATATAATAATATATAAATACTTATATACATAGAAAACATCCATGACTCAGGAACAAATATCTGTGCTCATGTACCTACGGAACTAATTTGTTCCGTCTATTGTCCTTTGAGTCGTTGGCAACCCAAACCCTCCTTAGAACTTGTACACTCTTTTCTGCTGTGTACTTAACGCAGCGAAAAGGAGTGTACATGTTTCTAATGGGTTGGCAACGCGCACGTGACACTCCTTGAGTTGCAGGCGTCCATAGGTGACGGTGACCGCTTTCCATCAGGCAGACTGTATGCTGGTTTGTCACCGACGTAGTATAACAAAAAGCAAGCCGTCGCGATTTAACTTCCTCTCGTTACCAATATTCATCAGTAGGCTTGTGTAAGACATGTACTAATAGTACAAAAGACACGATTCCCTGCACTGTACTAGACTGAACTACTCCCAAATGATTCTGCTCTCTAGTACATTTAGTACACTCACACACGCGCAATAAAATGGGAGCGAAAGGAGTGAAGAGCAGAGGAGTGACAATGACAGCAAAGCGATCCGTGTGATTCGACCGCAACCGAACTAAAACCGACTGACTCGGACCGAGAGCGGGCGAAAACGGCCGATCAGCTCTCGGCTAGTACGAGCGAGCGTTCCTGTACGCCATATGCACAATTTGTCTCTCGCTCTCTCGGTGTACTACTGTCCTAAATGTCCTAAAAGAACGAACTAATACACTTCGGAGATCGTACTAGTTGGGAGCGATCTTTTCAGTGAACGAGCAGGCACAACTCTATTCATCAGGTTCCATCCAACGTTACAAAATGTACTATTTCAGTCTTGGGAAAGGACAAACTATAATTTTCATCTCGGTATTCATCCACAAAGAGGGTTAAAAGGGGGGAGTGAAATTGACAAATTGAATTAATTGCCTGTTAATTGATGGAATTAATTACCCGTGTGGTGACGGGTTAAGAATTTCACCACCCCCTTTCTTCCCGTGGGTGTCGTAGAAGTCGACTGTGGGATATGGGTTAAATTGTGGCGTAGGCGAGAGGCTGGCAACCTGTCACTGCAATGTCACAATTTGGATTTCTTTCAACCCCTTTTTTCCAAGAGTGGCACTGAAACTTAGTAGTTCATGTTCTCTGCCTACCCCTTTATGGGATAAAGGCGTGATTATATGTATGTATGTGTATGTAATTGATGGAAGCATACAATTTAATTGAATATTAGCAAATATTAGACTTTCTCCGAATGTTGTACTAACTCTTAACTGATGTTATGTCATGATATAAATTACTGTGAAGGCATTAAAGTGCATGTAATATTATTTGTGACGTTATCTGGGTAAAGGGACCTTATTGTCGATGGCGCTTACGGCGTTATGAGCGACGTTCGTATACAAATACGACTCCGCGGGACGTAAGCGCCATCGACAATAAGGTCTCTTTACCCAGATAACGTCACATTTTTGAGCACATCGTCCCGATATATTTGATAGAAAACTGTAACATATTGAAAGGACCTTTATTCTTTAGACTACCATTGTTTGCTAAAAACATAAATGGAGTAAGAAAATCGAACCCTCTCATGCGACAATTATTTTGGGTCGGCCCGAGAGCTCGACTTGTAAAACGAGATGTGTTCTGCTAAGTGTTCGGTATATACGTTGTTTGATGCTTGAGTACTTTGCTGAAGTTCCGCAATATAAGAAGTTGAAGGATTATCCTTAGATGACTATTTACAAATATGTTATTGACGTTTTTGGAACAAGCTTTTACCGTTGTTATTACTTTTCTTTCCAATGGAAACAGATAGGAGAGCAGGGTAGGTACCTACTCCATCGTGTTTGTTGCATCGTTCTTGTTCCCCTAGCTGCCTTCTGTTTCCAATCCATCATCAAATCGGCTACAAGTCATTAATATTGTATTTTCATCCGATTTATATCAGCAAATCAAAATTCAACAAAGAGTAGAAAATGCATTTATGCTGTAAGGAAGGTACCTAGGTACATTGACAATTGACCAAGGGCCGGTTGCATCAACCAGAGTTTTAATAGACACATCATCATCCCCATCAGTCAAATACGCTTCGAATTCATTATCATCGGCTTCATAGAATGCAATACGCATCACTACTAGACCGTATCGGTCATCAACCTGCCCTAATACGACAGCATTTATAATTACAGCAATAATTCCTAGGCCTACACGTCCAAACGTCACCGAATGTCATCGCACGTCATCGCACGTCACATATCACGCGTCACGCGCGTGCCGCTGTCACAAGCAGTTGCCGCAAAAATAATAATGTCGACGTTGAAGGGTTTTTTGCTTCTTATCCGTTTAGTTCTGTTGGTTTAAGAAATGTGTTCTTGTTGGACAAATAACATTTGCTGAGTGGGGAGTTTTATAAATTGTTTTGTTATTTGGCTTTAGCTACACTATGAATTATTCGATAAATTGAGTTTTTAACTTTTCCTGCAGTAGGTACATGCTGTCGATCTAACACAAAACAATAATTGTATTATTCTCTATTGAAAACGAAGAATAATCCGTGAAATTGTAAACTATACGTCATAGTTCACAATATTTCGTTAGTTCATAATCTTACTAGTGAGATTATAAACTAGCGGTGTTTACAATTTTACGGTGACATAATTATATCGTCACTACTTTTAAAAAAACTTGTATCTTCGTCTGTCAATGAAAAGAAAATTGTAGTAAGTATGTATGGAATGCATATAGACTTACTGCGTTTTAACTTCGAGGAACAGCGTGAGATACGAGATTTTTTAAAAGTAGTGACGATATACTAGATAAGACTGATACAATTGGATTATAGGGGCAACAGGCCATTTTATTGCTCAGAATCTCAACATACACAGTCTCAACAGTCTTTTTTATAAATTTGAGTACCACAGACAAATAAAATTATAATATTTTTTATAATGTATCGTCTCTAACTTTACAAAATTTTATTAATGAACCAATTTAGTGAAAATGATAAAAAGCGGTGAAAATTTTCATAAAAAAATACGTAATTAATTGATTTAACTTGTATGGTCGGATAGAGGTACCAATTTGAGAACAGTAACTTTGGTTCCCGTTTCAACGTCATAGACGAATGGTTTAACTTGGTTTAACTTTATCGTTACAATTTGACTGCAACCCGTCAAAGGAACGTATCCTACTGAAGCAACGGGGCGAACGTTAATTGTCAAACGGAGGCAATTTCATTAGGCAACAGTGTTACCAGACTCGAATAAAAAACCCGTTTTTAGGGTTCCGTAGTCAACTAGGAACCCTTATAGTTTCGCCATGTCTGTCTGTCCGTCCGTCCGTCCGTCCGTCCGCGGATAATCTCAGTAACCGTTAGCACTAGAAAGCTGAAATTTGGTACCATTATGTATATGAATCACGCCGACAAAGTGCAAAAATAAAAAATGGAAAAAAATGTTTTGTTAGGGTACCCCCCCTACATGTAAAGTGGGGGCTGAAATTTTTTTTCATTCCAACCCTAACGTGTTATATATTTTTGGATAGGTATTTAAAAATGAATAAGGGTTTGCTAAAATCGTTTTTTGATAATTTTTATATTTTCGGAAATAATCGCTCCTAAAGGAAAAAAAAATGCGTCCCCCCCTCTAACTTTTGAATCATTATGTTTAAAAAATATGAAAAAAATCACAAAAGTAGAACTTTATAAAGACTTTCTAGGAAAATTGTTTTGAACTTGATAGGTTCAGTAGTTTTTGAGAAAAATACGGAAAACTACGGAACCCTACACTGAGCGTGGCCCGACACGCTCTTGGCCGGTTTTTGTACTTACATGTACCAAAACATCTACATCCCATTTGCAAATAAAATCTGGAAAGATTTTTGTCAATTAAAATAAAAGTTTCCAAGATACAAACACGATTTTATTTTTCTGTAATATTTAGCATAAAACCAATGTAATGTTTGCTAAAATTTTTCGTTGGTGAACTTCGGAGATAAGGGGGGGGGGGGGGGCGTTATTTTTACACATTTTCATTCAAAATTCTTTTTTTTTCACATCAAAAAAAAAATAGGTTATTTAGGTTCAATTTGAGCTCTTTCTAACGATACCCCTCTTGACCTAGTAACTTGAAATTTACAGTTTGAAGCACCCCTTTAATTTTGGCCATTTTCTACAATTAAAATCAATAAATTTAAAAAATATATACTCTTAATTTGTGAGGTTTATAATGTTCATAACTATTCCAAATTACAAGTTAGTTAGTATAGCATTTGTAGTTCTCGACATATTTAGTACTGTGATAGACGGACAGACAGAATAGATGGACAGAGTTGCTGTACCGCACTAAAAGGGTTTAGTTCCTTTTCTACCTTTTAGGTAACGGAACCCCAAAAAGGGGCGATGAAATTGTACTCGGTTTGTCTGTGGGTATGTAAAGTAAGTAAGCAATGTAAGCATCAATAGTAGCAGATGGAACAACAAAGTACTTAACTGACACCCTGATCCTGGCCCAGATCACATAGTTTGTGGCTAGGTTGCTCCGTGTCAGATATCCCGTAATATTTATTTATTTGTATAACAAAATATTAAGCGTGGATGATGGACGTTATTATAATGCTGGTTTTGTTTGTTAGTATAAAGCAGAATTTTGAATACTCCAAGGCCAGAAACTTTTCCTATTACACGTAAGTAACAATGTCAGTAACACGCCTCGGCCTCTATTATTTCTTCTATTTATCTAAAGTTCTGTGCAGACATTTTTTTTATACCGCGTCGGTAGCAATAACTGGTATACGGCCCGCCTGATAGAAAGCGGTCACCGCAACCCATGGACGCCTGCAACTCAAGTGGTGTCACATGCACATACTAATAAACATAGTTTTGTACACTAATGAGTAATTTATAAAAGATTTCACTTGTATTACCCGTAAATATCACTCAAGCTGAAGTTTCCAAATAGCACTTAAAACTTGAATTCTACTTTATATTACGTAGGTACTCCTTAATTTTCCTTTGCAAGGTCAGCTTTTAAAAGTTCTTAAAAGTTAAGAGATATATTACAGTCAGCTGTTCGTAAGAGTTAAAAATAACTGGGCGTTGTAGTAAGTTTAAAAAGTTTTCCACTGAACGCTTGGAATGGCTAAAGTGACCGCGCAGTTATAGCGTTACCAGGGGATCACTTTGAAAATAACACAATTATATTGAGTTGTTTAACTTCAAACTGGAATAATCCACTCTGAACTTTTCCTTCATACAAAAGTAGAATAAAAGGATATGTAAATTGTTGATGCTCAGAGCCATAATGCATACCTACACGAAATTAAAAAAAAGTTACAAAGTAAAGATAATGTTATGAAGTCCCGTTCTGGTTTATACAAATGACCTTATGTATGTATATGTATTCCATATTATTTGGAATTTACCACTGACTGTTTGCTGATAAAAACATGAAAAACCCAACCAACATCAAAAGTTTCAATTTAAAATCATTGCAGCTGGGCGTATTTAAGTAGTCTGATTTGACACTTTTTATAGTTTCTCAACCAAATTTGAAATCATATCACTATAAAGCTAGATTTTTTTTGGAAGATAAACAACATTATTTCGCTTCAATTACTTCACAATCGAATACATGTGGTAATCCTTAAAACTTTGTACTCTACCGGGCGAAAACAAGCTTAGCACTCGATTGAGTTTCAGGATAAATCGCAACGTATTTCGCAAACAGCTTTAATTTATGTTTTAACGAGAAACGCGACTTTTTTTACATATTTATAGGACAATAACCCAAGACCCAGTGTATTTATCAGAATCGTTTGAATGAAATACATAACGTGTCCAATACGTAGGTATAATATTGATTTAAACTAACACGATTTCTAGTCAAAACTTCAAATTGTAGTAGGACTTACAAAATATAAACGTAGTTGGCAGTAAATAGTGACCCTGCCTGCAAAACCGGTGGACCTGGGTGCGAATCCAGGTAAGAGCATTATCATATTTGTACGATAAGAAAAATAAATAAAAAGTTTATTAATGAGTAATAACAAAAATTTAAACAGAATGATAAAAAAATATATTTTGTATATATTAATTATGTACATTGTGTATGTTATGACTGAACATAGATTTTTTTTTTCTCCTTTGTCATCAAATTCAACATTCGGTAGCTTGTTATTATAGTTTATAGTACAACACGACCTTCCCAAGTGGCACGGTTTTCTACTTAAATGCTCAAAGTTTGTTCATCTCAAAATAAACACAGTAAAGAAGTAAATCTACAAAAGTAGAACGTCAGGGAATTGAGCATGTTATTATGCAGTATAACAATAATATGGTAGGTATATTATTTTTCGTAAATAATAACATAAGAATTATTACTAGACATTATTATTCATATAACTATCACGTGATTATAATAATAATATTTTAGCCGCTAGTCGAATGTGTTTTGTCTGTTCGGCAACGACAGTTGTTTTTGTTTAAATACTGTGTCCTACGAAATAAAGTCCCACGTCTGACTTGTGACCTTTTTCACCGAGTCAATTTGAGTTATACCCTTTTTCACTAGACCCACAGAATAATTATGTAATCAATCAAAAGCTGTTACCAAGCACTTCTGCGTCACCTTTTGGTTGTGTTGACACAACTCCACAAATAAGTACATGGCAATAAAATTATAATGAAGGCGGAAAACAGTCAGTCTGGTCAGAACAGGTCGAGCGAGATGACGAAATTAGCTTTGCTGGTTTTCTTTATAGCTGTGGGAATCTCCGCGGCTGCAGCCCAGAACCCAGGAGGTATTTGATAATTTTAATAAATCTGAAAAACGGTATTTCACTAACAAACATAATCCCAAATTTGTTTTTTATCATGCAGAAACGTCTGCGAGCGCTATTACATATTTTTAAATTAAAGGAATTTTTTTTCCTTTAATTTAAAAATATACATAATCCCATTAGACTCGTTGTATTTTTTTTATATACCACGTCGGTGGCAAACAGGTATACGGTCCGCCTGATGGAAAGCGGTCACCGTTACCTATGGACGCCTGCAACTCAAGGGGTGTCACGTGCACGTTGCCGACCCATTAGAAACTTGTACACTCCGCTTTTGAAGAACCCTTTGTATGATTTAATTGCCTGATTTTAATTTTGCTTTCGTTGGCGTCTTTGTACTTTTCGCTGTACCCTTAGTGCGTTTTCACATCATCCGATCCGATATCGGATGTAGGACCGATATTCCATACATTACAGGTGCCATCTTGGATTTCTTCCATTGAAATCCTTCCGACATCCGATATTGGATAGGATAATGTAAAAACGGACTTACAATGAGTCACTAACACTAAAAACTATACACTGACAGAACGCAGCATCTATACAGAAATTACTTTCAATAATATCTGCGAAAAGTGAACGATTACTCTTAACCTCGACACGGTTGCACGGCAGGTCATCTGCCGCAAAATTTTCCCGATTTTTTGCATGTCCTCCCGACTGCTGTAGGCATTGCCGTTAAAGTAAAAATTTTCCCGCAATATAATTTCATTTGTAACACTGAATTTCAAAATTTTGAGCAGCCTGTCGAGAACAGACGGACTGGATATTAACAAGAACCAATGGTTATACACGGTGCTCGTGAGCAAGCAGAGATTTCTATAGCACATTCCTGATCCCATTTTAAGGCTAAAATGTCATATATACTTTTCTGGATTTCGTATAGTTTCAGAGTTATTACCAATTGAAAAAAAAAAATCTTATTGTTGCTTAGTACGAAAGAACGTTTTACCAACGGTGATGCCCTTATGGAGAGTAGTCTCACTATCCACATTGATAGATGTCAACAACCTTTCAAAAACGAGATTTTCAGAAAAAAAACTTTTTAACAAAAAATAAAACCGCCTTCAAAAATAAGCGCGTTACAAAACACGGAGAAACTAAAAAGCAAAAAATAATAAACCTTTGAATTCAGATTTCTTATCGGATTGCAATAATCTAAACATCCAAATTATAAACAAATCAATTACTTTTGTAGTCGGTACCAGACCTGTTCATCGCCTTGCTATTCCTGTTTGCACCACCCAACCATACGCAGGCTGGCACCGACTCCAAAAATAATTGATTTGTTTATAATTTGGATGTTTAGATTATTGCAATCCGATAAGAAATCTGAATTCAAAGGTTTATTATTTTTTGCTTTTTAGTTTCTCCGTGTTTTGTAACGCGCTTATTTTTGAAGGCGGTTTTATTTTTTGTTAAAAAGTTTATTTATTTGTTGATTTTTAGTGGTTCCTATTGATATTCTATGTATCAGTCCGAATATATGTACAGTAGTGAAAGAATTATCCTTTAACTCCTAACCATTGAGGAGTTGACCTTCCATCATCAGCTCAGCCACATAAAGTTATCACCATCAGGCGTAAATACTGGTGTACCTTTGAAAAATACACTAAAAACATTACATGTGCCTATAACATTTGAGGAGTTCCCACGATTTCTCCAAGATCCCATCATCAGACCCCGACTTGGTGCCAATGGGACCATCTCGGGGTTATACCTGATCGAATGAAAAAAAAAATTTTGAAAATCGGTCCATGATTCTCGGAGATATCGAATAACATACATACAAAAAAAAAAAAAATTCAGTCGAATTGAGAACCTCCTCCTTTTTTGAAGTCGGTTAAAAAAACGTCCAAACTCATTTTAAGTACCAGTTTCACGGATAAAATTAACTTTGAACGCAATATTAAATGTAAAAATATATTCAAAAATATAAAAAAAAAACTTTTTTGCCAAGATTTCCTCATCTGTATTAAAAAAAAAAATCTTATGGCCTCACTGCACTGTGTATAAATTTTCCATCACGATCATTGAGTAATTATTACTCAAAGATCACGATTACGTTATCAAGTGTCCAACGAAGTCGTGAGCGGAGGTCAAATGCGGATGTATGACGTGTATTGCGATTGATCTTTGTTTATAGCTAGGAGCTAGGATATTTTTAAAACACAATAAGGCCGTTTTCACATTATCCGATCCTATATCGGATGTAGGAAGGATGTAAATTACTTGTATAGTAGATAGATACGTAAGATGACATGTAATTATATATTATCAATAAATTATGAGTATGAGTATGAGTATAAGATTTATGCGCTTCCAGGTCTTTATTTATGTATTTGATAGATCATTATTACTAAAAAACGATATAAAACGCAAAAATTGCGGATTTAATGCAGATGGCACTTTCCTACAACAGTTTTTGTCCGAGGCACCATCTAACTGCCGATATCGGCAGGACGCTTCCGACATTTTTGGCATGCCGATGCCGGACCCCCCCGCCAGCTGTCGGCCGATAATATTTGTATGTGTGCGTATATAATGTAGGTATACGTTTGTAGTAGTGTGCGTGACAAAAATGGCGTCTATTAAACAGCTGTTAATGATGAATTTCTGTTGAAAAAAAAAGTAACTCATCGGTCCGAATTGCGGATACTAATTTTTTCATGTTTTAGTAGATTATAGTTAAATGTAAAATTATTTATTTTACCTGCACCCACTTGAGTATTTTTATGCTCGTTATTTTAATTTTACAATAAAATATTTGAAATATAGTGCTTATAATTATTAAATATAAAACTTTTTTTAAATAATTTTTTGATATAAAATCATACTTCATTGATTTGGAACAATGCGTTTTATCGGACCGACATCCGACACTATCGGAAGCATTTATCGGGTGTAGGATGTCGGTCCGACACCCGATATCGGATCGGATAATGTGAAAACGGCCTAAAACGTTAAATTGTCTTCGCGTTAACGCGATAGTTAGGTGAAATAAAACTATGGTGTCACACGTTGACCACAAATGCTGTAAAGTGTTCGAAACGTCGGGATGAATTGTAATTTTTAACCCCCGACGCAAAAACGACAGGGTGTTATAAGTTTGACGTGTCTGTCTGTCTGTCAGTGTGTGTGTCTGTCTGTGGCATCGTAGCCCCCGGACGGATGAACCGATTTCGATTTTTTTTTGTTTGAAAACTGAGTTAGTCGGGAGAGTTCTTAGCTTAGCCATGTTTCATAAAAATCGGTCTACTATGTCGCGGTCGGGGTTTTTTCAAAATTTTAATTTTGTGGTTAGGTTATATTATAAGCGATATAATCCATTTCTATAGTTTTATTTCACAATAAAACGTTATCAATAACGACTGTCAGAGATCAAGTAATTATTTTATCTGGGGAACTAGCCAACATCGCAATCGCTCTCTCTCTATCGCTCTTCTTAAGCGGTGCGACAGAGCCAGCTGCGCTTCGATTCGATCGTCACGTAGCGTCAATGATTGTCACTTCGGCTAGGCTCTGTGGTAGCGCACACAAAGAGGTGTCAAGTGCGAACAGAGTAGAGTACTCATAATCATTCGTCATATTTTTTTATTGCTATTAGCTAACTTAGCCCCAAACTAAGCAAAGCTGGTACCATGGGTGCTAAGCGACGATATACGATATACATACTTAAATAGATAAATACATACTTATATACACAAAAAACATCCATGACTCAGGAAGTAATATTTGTGCTCATCACACAAATAAATGCCCTTACCGGGATTCGAACCCGGGACCGCGGCTCAGCAGGCAGGGTCACTACCGACTGAGCCAGACCAGTCGTCAAGTTTCAAACATAGCATACAGACGCCGCAGACGACGTTCAGCTGGACGCCGCCGTCGACGGTTTAGAATAGAGATGGGCCGAATACGGACTTTGCCGAATAGGAATGTTCGGCCGAACATTCGGTTCAGCTGTTACCGAACCGAACATTCGGCCGAATATTCGGTTGAGCCATATTTTAAATCCTGGCTTAGAGTAGTTTCTATAACTGAGTGCATAAGAAAATTTTGGTTTTTGTATCTTAACCCAGATAACCCTAAATGCAAAAAATCTTACCCCCGGATTTTTCGGGATATTTTGATATATTGTCACTTACCCACTAGAAAAATCCAAAAAAAAGAATCGGTGTTATAACACCAGCCGGCGTATCATGCTGCCAATTTTATACTTATCCACGTGGATAAAGCATCCGTCACGCTTTAGCAAGTATGTCAGTGTGAGAGTGACAGATGTCTTATCCACGTGGATAAGTGATAAAATTGGCAGCATGATACGCCGGCTGGTAGGGTTAAGTGGGTTAAGATACGTTATTTTACCTTTTTTACAAAATTATTGTATTTTATATTTTAACATTTTTAACGCGTTTTTAACTCCCTTTGGTAGTTCCTTAGAATATTGAAATAGGATGTCATTATCCGATGAACTACGAAACAACTTACGCTATTTATTCACTTTGTTTATTCGGTAAATATTCGGCAATGTAACTGAACTATTCGGCCGAATACGAATATTTGCCGAATTTGACTAATACTGAATATTCGGTTTTACAAAATTATTGTATTTTATATTTTAACATTTTTAACGCATTTTTAACTCCCTTTGGTAGTTCCTTAGAATGCTGAAATAGGATGTCATTATCCGATGAACTACGAAACAACTTACGCTATTTATTCACTTTGTTTATTCGGTAAATATTCGGCAATGTAACTGAACTATTCGGCCGAATACGAATATTTGCCGAATTTGACTAATACTGAATATTCGGTTTTACAAAATTATTGTATTTTATATTTTAACATTTTTAACGCATTTTTAACTCCCTTTGGTAGTTCCTTAGAATGCTGAAATAGGATGTCATTATCCGATGAACTACGAAACAACTTACGCTATTTATTCACTTTGTTTATTCGGTAAATATTCGGCAATGTAACTGAACTATTCGGCCGAATACGAATATTTGCCGAATTTGACTAATACTGAATATTTACCGAATATTCGGCCCATCTCTAGTTCAGAACGACCAGCGCCTACTTAATGTATTCTTTCTTGGAAACACAGGATGCATCAAAGACAACGAGGAGTTCGGTTGCGTGCCCAAATGCCCGCCGCAGAGAACGTGCAGAAGGCCCGACGTCGACCAACACGTGTCTTGCCCGCAAGTCTATCCTGCACCTTGCGAGCCTAAATGCGCCTGCAAGCAGGGGTACATCAGGAATGATGATGGGGAGTGTGTGACGGAAGACAAGTGCAGTAAGTATTTTTTCCCCTCACTAGCTCAGAAACACGTGTTTTGTCCTTTAATACCAGCGGGTAAAAACGCATTTTATCCACTAGTGGGTAAAGTAATTTGACCTTGAATAAAGTCAAATTAACTGCTTTAAAATTGATAAAAGTAGGTGAATATAGTAATTAAGATGATTTACCACCTGTGGAACTACTGGAAGCAGTAATAATGGCATTTTTTTGCGTTGTAGTTTCCTCGCTATAGTGAGGGGAAAAGTTTTGTGTTACACTCGGGTGCAAATGTATTTTACTTCTCGTGTGTTAAAAAACTCGCAAGTTCAGGATTCTATTCTCGAACCACTCGCTTCGCTCGTGGTTCAACTATAGAATCCTTTCACTTGCTCATTTTTAAATTCCACACTCGGCGTTAAAATACAACTTTGCCCCCTTGTATAACAAATAACTATTAACCCCCGACGCAAAAACGACGGGGTGTTATAATTATAAGTTTGACGGTTTAGATCTAGTTTTTTTTTTGTATGAAAACTGAATTAGTCGGGTGTGTTCTTAGCCATGTTTCATGAAAATCGGTCCACAAAGTCGGGGTTTTTTTTTTCAAAATTAAAATTTTTAACACATACATACAGTATGTATCTGCATAAAGAGCAAACATTATAACCCTGAAACCCCCAAATACGTGTACCTACTTATTATGTTTAGGTCACACTGAGTAAATATTAAGAGACGAAATCTGCAATGAAACCCCGATCGACCAGCAGATTAAGCGCCGGAAATGGAGTTGGATTGGGCACACACTCCGAAGGGGTCTAAACCATATACCGAGGCAAGCCTTAGACTGGAACCCCCAAGGAAAAAGAAAAAGTTGCCGTCCAAAGCAAACTTGGCGACGGACTATTATTGCAGAGGCTAAGGCTATTGGAAAGACTTGGAGCGAATTGAAGCACGAAGCTCAAGACCGATCGAGGTGGCGGCGCACTGTGGACGCCCTCTGCCCCACCTAGGGGACATAGGACATTAAGTTGTTGAGTAAATATTGCCATGCGACCAAAACTGAAATCGCTAAATCGCGAAATAAATGAAGCTCCCATATAAAATTCAGCTTGAGACAACCAAAATGTAAGAAACAACCAATTTTTTTGGGATTTCGGGCTAGGTCCTATCTTAAAAGTCGCTCAGTATGAGCTAAAATCTAACGTCGTAACGAAACGTTTCGTAATATCTCGTAGAATTATTCTATACCTCTTACTTGCTTAGAACCTATTGTTCCTAAGCTATTTTTTTTGCAACACAGCATGCTCTCCGAACGAGGAACTCCGCTGCGTGCCTTATTGCCCATTGGAGAAGACCTGCACAAACATGGACGAACAAGTGTCTTGCCCGATACACTTTACTGCATTTTGCGAGAACCAGTGTGCCTGCAAAGACGGTTTCTTCAGGAACTCTAATGGGGCATGTGTGGCGAGAGAAAATTGCAGTAAGTTTTCTCTGTAACTTATTATCAAATAATATAATTATGTTTTCGACGACCGCTCTGTCCTAGCTGGTAGTTACCCTGCCTGCTAAGCTGTGGTCCCGGGTTCGAATCCCGGTAAGGGCATATTTTATTTGTGTGTTAAGCACAGGTATTTGTTCCTGGGTCATGGATGTTTTCTATGTATATACGTACTTGTATATTAATTATATCGTTTGCTGAGTACCCACATCACGAGCCTTCTTGAGCTTACCGTGTGACTCAGTCAGTCTGTGTAAGAACGTAGATTATATTTATTTATTTGTCTTTCCCATCACGGAACAATGGTGTTCCGGACCTTTGGGAGACGTGCGCGGGGCCGAAGCCAACACGTAGAGGCCCTTTTGACACTTCAATGAAATGTAAGGGGTACACCGAGCGGATGTTGACCTTGCTCGTTTATTTATTTATTATTATCGATTTTGTTTTATGAAATAGGAGGCAAAAGAGCAGACAGGTCTCTAGATGGCAAGAAATTTATTATAAGCGGTTTTATTGCCAGTGACTGTCCATTTAGTACCAGTACCAGTATTCATAATATTTTTTCTTACCTGACGGTCAACAAATAACACATAAACAATAGTTGCGTGATGATTGCATGAAAAATAAGTACACAAGGACACTGCTCTTACGGATATCAAATCTTATCCACAAATAATTTAAAAGTGATTGAAAAAAAAAAACACTTAGGTACAAACTCTTTTGTTTCAGCTGGTGAACTCGACACGAGTATTCCGCAGTAAAGGAAGAAGTGGTGTATTACCTACTTGACTGCGTTTTGGGGGAAAACGCTTCGTCTATTACGAACACCTACCCGCCGAATTAAGAACTGAGGTATCTGACGAAGCATTTGAACGGCAATTGAGGAACTTTTTATTGAATAATCCATTATATTCAGTAGATGAATATATGGAATTAAAATTGTAATAACCTGCTTTAAATTGTTTTGACATAGTTTTAATTTTACTATGACGATCACTATTCATGAGATACCTACCTATTAGATTTTAATTTGACCTGGCCCCGTAGCCGAATGGCATTTCTCCGACGCCAAACGAAAACGATACGCCGCTGGCTCTGTCGCGCCAATGCGCAAGCGCGATAGAGATAGATATCTACTAGCGCTTCGTTTCGTGAGCGTTTCGTGAGCGATTGTGCCATTCGGCTAGCCACCCTGTATTTTATTGTTTACATATTTACTTAAGGACGGTAGTTTTTGAAATACCATTTGAAACTCAAATTGTTCTTTCATGTTTTCTATTGCTTATGATTATCATGGACATAAATATTATTGTACCTATTATATGTTTGCATGCCTAATTATAATTATCATTATTGACGATCATAATGTTAATTCATATAGGTTAACGTAGATTAATTTATACTGTAATTTATCATTATGTAATAAATAAACTAAACTAAACTATTAATCGAAATAAATCGAAATGACATAAAAAACACTTTAAATTTATTTAGTATCAGCTTCATAGACCTCAAATAAATAATATGTAATCGAGGTCACCTACTGAATCGTATGCTTCGTTGGAGTCGTAATTTTGTGCTAGTTTTCATGCAATTTATGATGAATAGGTATACCTAAACCTATTATTATATCGCTTAGGATATCATAATGGCCATAAAAATACGTTTTTTTACAAAAAACATTATCGCCGACTCGCGACTGTTCTTTTCTTTCAGCAGTCATCTTTAGCCCTTCGGGACGATTCTGAAAACCCCTTATTTCATTACACAGTTTCTATGGTCACCTTTCTGCTCCATCACCAGATCATGGATGATACCATTGCATTGTCACGTGATGTACATTATGTGTGCAATAATAGGTATGTTGTAATGAATCTCATTATGATGATGATATAATACATTTTTGTCATGAACAGTAAGTACCCCCGTTGAGGAGTAGTATGATGAAAAAAGTAGATACCTACTGGACACTGGCTATAGGTACCTACGAGTATTGGCTAGTGTCTGAGTGTGAGGTACCTAATTAACTTATTTCGTAAAATCTTTAATCTTAGCATGGATATAACTACTTCCCACTTCTCAATAATACAAATATACCTACTACAATTTTTGCCAGAGATTCAATGCGCTGAACATTTGTTCAGTTCGGTTCAATCCAATTTGTTCAAACATGAGAGTATTGTGTGGAAATGTTGAAAAACCTGCTCCATTTTATAAAATTCACTTTGCTCTGTAAAAGTACTGAATAAAATACCTATTGGTAAATGCTATTGAGAAAATTTAGTAAATAGCGATCGTTTTTGCGCTAGATATTGTACTGTATTGTGACGGCGGTGAACCAGCGTAAAGCTCGTATGGCGTAAAGTGACCAAATACAAGTAGGATTCGGTACACATAAGAAATAACACATAATAAGTGTGGAGGGAAATGTAAGAATGTATATTTCAGTGGCTCTGCTAAACTGCTAAACCACATCTCGGACACTGGCGATCAAATATATGAAAGAGGCGCGTTCTTACCACATAGTCTAAGCTCGTGTAGGTGAACGCAGACTATGCTTGTATGGGTGAAATATGACAGGTCGACTGTTCGCGTTTTTGACAGACGGTAACTGTGGAGTAACCGAGAGGGGGTGGCAAGCACTTTCAGCGGGGAGCGGGAGTGGCCATACTGTACGATAGTAATCTTTATTATACTGCGGCTAAACTGTTGTACTCTTGTGTCTTATACGTTGACAGCGTTGACTCTTTTAATCTATACACAGTATAAAGTACTCCACAGCATCTGCCTGCCTGTTTGCGATAAACCCAAATACCTATGCCACACACTCGACGAGCGGCGTGGGAAGTAGCGAGGGAAGTAGGCAGAGGCATAGTGTGGCCGCGCTACTCATGCCGCTCGTCATGCTCCTCGTCATGCCCACCGCTCCCCATTTTGTCGGTTTTTTGGCGCGAGTCAAAGGGCCGGCAACAACCTAGTGCGATAATCGCGCGAGTAGGGCAGTGTGTGGCCGGAGAGGGCAACATCGCGGCAGTGCGAAGAGCAGCGCGAGGAGCATAGTGTGGCAGAGGCAAAACACATCAGCGGTGGCGTTTCGCGTCGCAGAAATGGCATTCGGCTACGGGGCCTGAATGGATTTTCATTCGCCTTTCGACAATCGATTCACGAGAAAGGTTTGGGTGACTAATTTATAAACAGATAAAGTCTAAGAAAAAAACGTACCTCAGTACCATCACGTACCATACAGAAAAAGGTACGGTGACCTAGATGGCATTACACCTTTGGGGTACGCTCAGCTAGGTAGCGCTAATATTCATATTTGACATTTTAAAACATATCAAACTAAGAATATGGGCCAAATTTTCAAAACTAAGGTTCAAAAGTTTTAAGCCTGTGTCAAGAGATGGCAGTGATTACACATTTTACTTCGACAGTAACTCGCTATAATACTCGATCCTCTTTGCTTGTAATAAATAGGTACATTTATTAATAAGTATATACGTATACTATCAGCTTCTATACATATAGCAACTAGCTTTTTCCCGCGGTTTCGCCCGCGTACTAATTTAACCTAGTTGTCCCATACGATCTTTAGACCCCCATTTCATCCATCTTAGGAGGTGAATTTTGAAAAATCCTTTCTTAGTGCTCCACTACACCTCATAAGGTACCTATGTGCCAAATTTGGAATCTCTAGGACCAGCGGTTTCGGCTGTGCGTTGATATGTCAGTCAGTCAGTCGGTAGTGACCCTGCCTGCTAAGCCGCGGTCCTGGGTTCGAATCCCGGTAAGGGCATTTATTTGTGTGATGAGCACAGATATTTGTTCCTGAGTCATGGATGTTTTCTATGTATATAAGTATGTATTTATCTATTTAAGTATGTATATCGTCGCCTAGCACCCATAGTACAAGCTTTGCTTAGTTTGGGGCTAAGTTGATCTGTGTAAGGTGTCCCCAATTTTTTTTTATATATGTATTTAGATATTATGTTAAATATACTTACGTCTCGTCCATTGAGAAGCCACGTGAGGTTCGCCGGAGGGTCGGCAGGCGGCGACGAGCATTGAGCGCGGAGCGAATCGCCGGACGCGTACCATCCCTTTTCTGCTTTTATTGTCGGCTTGTCTGGGGGCAGTTCTGCGGACAAGAGATATTTCTAGTTAATATAATATGTAAATATAAAGGATACGTATATTTGTGTGTGTATTAAATTGTATAGCGCACGTCTTCGGATAAATAGTCAGAACAGGGTGTTTAGCTCAGTGGACAATCGTTTTGTGCTACGCCAAAAACCGCTTTGCGTCTCTCTATCACTATTTCATGTAGTGGGTTAGTGACAGTTGCATTTCATTCGTTACGAAGCGCAAACTATTAGCATGTTTACTACAGGTGGTACTTCAAATTGAACAAATTGGTAATACATCTGTTAAACACTGATTTAAACTTTCACGATTATTACACATCATTATTTTTAAAATCGGGACTTAATCGCGTATAACTACATATTAAACTGACCTCCAACGTTTCAAGGACGGCGTTGTCCCCGTGGTCTCGGAGAAGACTGGCTTGAAATGACATCAACACCTTCTGACAGCCGCGCGAGTTTTTCGAACTACCCGCACTTGGTTTTGATTATCAACTTGAACTGTTTGCGCACTAGGGATGTTACTCTGTCGACATACAACACTGACGATATTCGATTTAACGACTGTCGATATTATTTTCGGCTTACACTTATTAATGACAGGATTCCATGTGGATGAGATCCTAAAACCTTCGTCCCGATTGAAATTGCGATGTTTTTTGATTTCAATGGCTTCACGCACTTTTCTACTGTAGAAATGGCGTTCCGTGGAAAGGACTTTAGGGTCATGTAGTTCGATCCAGTGGTTTGGCCCTGACTCTAACAAATGTTCAGCCACGGCAGACTTGTTGACCTGACGATTTTTCACAGCCGCGATGTGCTCCTTTACCCTTTCTTCTATGGTGCGCTTAGTTTCTCCAATGTAGGAGCTACCACAACTGCAATCAATTTTATAAACGCCAGGTGATTGAAACGGTATAACGTCCTTAGGTGATCTTAGGCTTCCTGCAACTTTGGATAATGGCGTGTACACCGTCTTTATAGAGTACTTTCCAAGTACTGTACCAACCTTATCCGTCACACCTTTAACATACGGCAGAAATGCCGGTTGTCTGGACACCTCAGGACGTTTCCCCCTTGCCTTCCGTCTAGGTTGCCACTTTTTATTCTTGTACCCGTTCCTTCTAAGCACCTCCTGAATATGTGACAACTCATCCTTCAAATATTCAGGGTCACACAGATCATACGCTCTATTCACCAGCGATGAGACAACTGACTGCAGGTGGCGCGGGTGGTGGTGAGAAAGGGCATTCAAATACCTGTCAGTGTGCGTAGGCTTTCTGTAAACAGTGTGAGTTAGGGTTCCGTCCACTCGACCAATCACTTTCACGTCTAAGAATGGCAAACTGCGCTGTGATTCCAATTCGTACGTAAACTTAGTCCTTGGATGAATAGAATTAAGATATTGGAGAAGTTGCTCCACCTCCTGCTTACCACCCTTCATAATACAGAAAACATCATCCACATATCGCTTCCACAACTTCACTGCCCAAGGCTGCAGATCTACACTGGCCTCGATATGCTCCATCCAGATGTTTGCCAGAACCGGTGCCACAGGACTACCCATGGCAACCCCATCAAAAGTCAATCAAAGTGGCAACCTAGACGGAAGGCAAGGGGGAAACGTCCTGAGGTGTCCAGACAACCGGCATTTCTGCCGTATGTTAAAGGTGTGACGGATAAGGTTGGTACAGTACTTGGAAAGTACTCTATAAAGACGGTGTACACGCCATTATCCAAAGTTGCAGGAAGCCTAAGATCACCTAAGGACGTTATACCGTTTCAATCACCTGGCGTTTATAAAATTGATTGCAGTTGTGGTAGCTCCTACATTGGAGAAACTAAGCGCACCATAGAAGAAAGGGTAAAGGAGCACATCGCGGCTGTGAAAAATCGTCAGGTCAACAAGTCTGCCGTGGCTGAACATTTGTTAGAGTCAGGGCCAAACCACTGGATCGAACTACATGACCCTAAAGTCCTTTCCACGGAACGCCATTTCTACAGTAGAAAAGTGCGTGAAGCCATTGAAATCAAAAAACATCGCAATTTCAATCGGGACGAAGGTTTTAGGATCTCATCCACATGGAATCCTGTCATTAATAAGTGTAAGCCGAAAATAATATCGACAGTCGTTAAATCGAATATCGTCAGTGTTGTATGTCGACAGAGTAACATCCCTAGTGCGCAAACAGTTCAAGTTGATAATCAAAACCAAGTGCGGGTAGTTCGAAAAACTCGCGCGGCTGTCAGAAGGTGTTGATGTCATTTCAAGCCAGTCTTCTCCGAGACCACGGGGACAACGCCGTCCTTGAAACGTTGGAGGTCAGTTTAATATGTAGTTATACGCGATTAAGTCCCGATTTTAAAAATAATGATGAATACATCTGTTATTTAATTTCTCGTGATTTATGTGTAAAATATTTAAGATAAATCGTTTTAGTTTTTAACATATTAAAACTGTATGTATTTGTATAATAACGACAAATCCCCATACAATTTCTATAAGGTAGGTAACAAAGGGGTATCAAGACAAGCACTTAGTTAAGAAATAAGAAACCAACACTATCCAGGTAATTCCCTCAATTCCCCGACAGATCCTTAGTTTACATACCGTATGCATACAAAGTGGTGTAGTTTAATGTATGCAGCGTCCCAAGGCCGTTCTTAGAATAATCTCGAGGATTACACCGAGTAGCGACTTCAACACCTATGAGATTGTTCAGTGATAGTGTCTTTGAGTCACTTGAGTCCTCTGATTTGACTTAGATTTTCAAACTTCAAAACTTTTACTTGCTAACTTTAAGACGCCCAAATACATTGTGACGTGAAAAATGAGAATAATGAGTGTAAACGATTGTTAGTTGCGATTAAACGAGGAAATGCTACCAGCATCTTGGGCACTATGCCTCAGGGGCCCTATTTAGACTAAGATTTTTAGTTTTTTTTTTAATTGCGTAGTTTATGATATTTATTGTAAGGAATTTTTATTTAAGTATTTTTTTTTGTTAGCCTATATGAGTGTCCCACTGCTGGGCAAAGGCCTCTCCCCTGGCTCTCCATGACTCCTTGTTCTCTGTTTCCTCCGGCCAGTTCTTCAGAAAGGCGTCAAGATCGTTTCGCCATCTTTGCCTGGGCCTGCCCGGCCCTCGCTTCTTCGTCGGCATCCACTTGGTGGCTATGTTAGCCCACCTGGCCCACTGCCACGTGGCCGGCCCAGTCCCATTTAAGCCTGGCGGTTTTTTTGCCAACATCAGCAATGCGAGTTTTGGAGCGCAGCGTAGTGTTTCGGACTCGATCGGTCCTTTTGACACCTAGAATGCTGCGCTCTATAGCGCGTTGGCAAACCTTCAGTTTGGACTTCTGAATCTCTGTGAGTGACCATGTTTGGGCGCCGTAGGTTAGGACAGGCAGAATACACATGTCGACGAGTTTTCGCTTGAGTGACAGTGGAAGGTTTCCCTTCATAAGCTCCTTCATGGACCAGTAGCTCTTCCAAGCGTTATCGACACGGCGTTCGACTTCTTTGTCTTGCCTGTTGCTGAAAGAGACTAGCTGGCCCAAGTAAATATACTCGTCGACATATTGTATATTCTGCCCATCTACCTCGACCCTACGTTTCTTGCTGTTGGTCATCACTTGTGTCTTTGCACGATTCATTCGAAGTCCAACCTGAAAGCTTGCGTTGCTCAGATCTTGGAGCATTTCTTGCAGTTCGGATTCCGAGGAAGCAAAGAGGACAATGTCGTCGGCGAAGCGAAGGTTTGATAACCTCTTGTCTCCGACGACTATTCCTCTATTCTCCCAGGAAACCGCCAGGCTTTTAAAAACCTCTTCAAGGGTGCTGGTGAATAATTTTGGAGATAGCGGATCACCCTGTTTGACACCTCGCTGTATAGGAAACGACGGGCCGGAGTACTGAAGTTTTATGTCCGCTGTACTATTCCTGTATATGTTTTGAATTAAGCTAATATATCTGGGGTGGATATTTTGGTTTTGAAGTGCGGTTACTATGGCGGAATGTGTGATGCTATCAAATGCTTTGGTGTAGTCTACGAATGCTAGGTATAAGGGGAGTTTGAATTCCGTAGACTTTTCTATGACCTGGTTGATTGTGTGGAGGTGATCGGTGGTGGAGAACCCTGGACGAAAGCCAGCTTGATTGGGCGGTTGGTGTTGATCGAGTTGCCCGGCAATGCGACGCTCTATAATTTTAATAAATATTTTATATATGTGGGATACAAGACTGATTGGCCGATAGTTTCCTATGTCGGCTTTGTCCCCTTTCTTGTGCAAAAGTATAATATTTAAGTATTATTAATAAAAAAATTAAAACTAAAAATGGAAAGTTTACTAGACACATTAGTGTTTTAAGGTCACCTGAAACATATTAATCTAATTTATTATTCAATAAATTACTTAGCAATACATAAAAGTTTCAAAAAGACTGGCAAAGTTAAAGAATTTATTTAAAATCTTATAGGATTTTTCAAAACTACTTTAATGTTTAAAAACTGATAAATTACATTAAACGTTCAAGGTTTCGAATAAATCATTTCCATAGTTGTAAAAACTTTGCCATGTTAGATAACAAGGTAAGGTAGTAGAGAGTAGAGTGGTTCGTGGTAAGCCTCAAAACAAGCAAGAAGCCTAGATACATCTAAGCGCACGGTAGTGCGCAGGCCAAGTTCCAGCAACAGACTTATCATCCTTCGATGAAATATCGATATTAATTATTTTATTAATGAATTTATAATCCACGAATACATAAGCAAGTAAAGTTTCCGAAGAGGCAAGTAAGGTAATGTAGGCGAAGATTGGAGGTTTTTTCCTGAGGGGTAAGATGAAATATGTCAAGCGGCTTTCTATCTTAATCCACAAGAAAAACCCTTTAATCTTGCTCCACCTTACCTTACACAGAAAAATAAGTACAACAATACGCCCGAAATCACAATACACAACACTGAATCCTAAATTCACTCAATGATAAAATCGGTTTAGTAGTTTAGGAGATAATCGGTAACATTTTGTTTGCACAAACAAACGCACAATCACTCACTCTAAAGCCATCGTGCCGTCGTGGGTAATGAGCGATAAGATCATTACCCACGTGGATCGATAAAGATGCTGTCATTTTAATTTTCAAGTCCACACTAGATATCTCACATCAGATGATTATTGACAAATACGCTTAGTGTACACAGCCGGGGTCACAATACACCCGTTCCTACGATCACCCAATGAAAATGAGTAAGGACGTTAGCCGCGAAAGCTGAAGACCCGGTTTCAATTCCCGGCTCAGACACCAGTGGACCTTGTCGGTTTTTCTTTCGTGTATGATATCTATTTTCAGTTTATAATGAGTAAGAAGCTTAACGGCACCCATCAAAATAACGTGCTTTGACGAAAGGCCAATTATTTATTTATTTATCCTTAAGTGACTTATATTTATTACCGTACATGTCTCATTAGATGAGAGAACATTAGAGGCAATAGATAATAAGTAAAAGATTACACCAGATACAAAAAAGCAAGTATACATGCTCGAGGTCGCAATACGAGTAGAGTACAATGGTTCCTAGAATCACTCAATGAGAGTGCTAGCTTACCAATAATACGTGCTCCGACCAAAGGCCGATGAATTGTTTATTAATTCTCAAATGGGCATTTTCAGAATATGGGCCACCCTAATTAGCGTAAGTTGTCAACAAAAATTAACTCGCTGTCAGTTTTGTGACGACAATTAAGCATAAAATCTGTCTAAAAAATTTTCATTTTTTTTTCATTCTGAATGTAGATTATCGCTAAAAGTTTATGTAATTAACACAAAAAAAATATTTTTATAGAAATTTCATGTTCAATTATCGTCACAAAACTGACAGTGAGTTAATTTTTATTAAATAACAACTTACGCTAATTGGGGGGTCCCAAATTCTGAAAATGCTCAAATACGTAATGTGTCTTACTTAATCTCACCTTTGAATATCTATGAGAGAGCATAGGAGGCAAATATATATTATTGAAAATTGGTAAAAGATTACGTTCGATAAAAAGCTAGTAGGTATACATACACGCCCGAGGTCGCAATACGAGTACACCGGTTCCCAGAATCACTCAATGAGAGTGAGTGAAACTTAGAGGCACCCACCAACAATACGTGCTCCGGCGAAAGACCGATGAATCGTTTATTAATTCTCAAATACGTAATGTCTCTTACTTAATCTCACCTTTAAATATCTATGAGAGAGCAAAGGAGGCAAATATATTTTATTAAAAATTGGTAAAAGATTACGTTCGATAAAAAGCTAGTAGGTATACATACACGCCCGAGGTCGCAATACGAGTACACCGGTTCCCAGAATCACTCAATGAGAGTGAGTGAAACTTAGAGGCACCCACCAACAATACGTGCTCCGGCGAAAGACCGATGAATCGTTTATTAATTCTCAAATACGTAATGTCTCTTACTTAATCTCACCTTTAAATATCTATGAGAGAGCAAAGGAGGCAAATATATTTTATTAAAAATTGGTAAAAGATTACGTTCGATAAAAAGCTAGTAGGTATACATACACGCCCGAGGTCGCAAATACGAGTACACCGGTTCCTAGAATCACTCAATGAGAGTGAGTGAAACTTAGAGGCACCCACCAACAATACGTGCTCCGACGAAAGGTCGATGAATTTGCGTTAATGAGTTTGCGATCCATGTACTGTCGCCATTTCGTTGCTGGATTTGATTAAAATGTGAAAATAAACATCTAATCTCATTGAAAAGGGCTAATTATAACGTACATTAACATCAAAATTCCTTCGCTATGCAGGCAATTCGTCTTTGGAACGATCTCCCTCTCGCAATACGACAAGCACAGAGCAAGTTTTCCTTCAAACGTCAATTACGTAAACACTTCTCGCAGGTACACCAACGTTGTTAGACAGTAATGGTTAAATGGGTACTATATATATGTATATATATGTATATTATATATTTTAGTTAGTTTATGTATGTATATGATTGTACTTATTTATGTATGTATATTGATGATGCATATAGTATTTAGATAGTGACTTATATCTATTTAAATTTCTGTTTTATTTTCCGCACCAATTGTAAGTTTCTGTTTGGTCCAATGGTTGACTGGTAGAGAATGCCTTAAGGCATTAAGTTCGCCATTTGTACTTTATGTTGTGCAATAAAGGTTAAATAAATAAATAAAATTAAATAGAATTTAATTTTGTTATAAGGTTAAAAAAGTCTAAACTTTCCAGTCGCTTTTCGGTGAAGGAAAACCAGGAGGAAACCGATCTAATCCCAATAGGGTCTAATTGGTAGTCAGATGCTAATCTTATACGATCTGACCGTGCAGTGGCAGTGGTTTTCGTAATAATCTAACCACAAAATTACAATTTTGAAAAAACTCCGACATAGTGGACTGATTTTCATAAAACATGGCTAAGAACTAAGAACACTCCAGACTAATTCAGCTTTCAAACCAAAGATATTAAATCTAAAACGGTTCATCCGTTCGGGAGGTACGATACCACAGACAGCCACACAAACAGACAGACACGTCATACTTATAACACCCCGTCGTTTTTGCGTCGGGGGTTAAAAACTATTATTTAGATATATTTTCACGTAAAAATTACTTAATTGAATGAATGTCACACGCATAGAGATGGGTCGTGGGTAAATACCCAATCTACCCACCCAGGTATTTACCCGGTAAATACCTATCTACCCGGTATTTACCCGTATCTACCCAAATCGACGGGTAGATTCATTTCATGTTGGACATGCTGATTTGTGTTAAAATGGAGATAAATACTAAGTTAGTGATTGTAATTATTATACACAATTTAAAACGAAACTGTTCAGTCAAATATACAATTAAGTTTACAGAAGTTTTAATGTATATTTTTAAAAATAATTGAAAAAAAAATATTTTATGTGTGCTTTTTAGATTGTATTAAATAGTCGTATTTATACGATAAAGAAAAACTTCCTAGTACTGGTTGGAGGGGGTTATGGTGGGGTTAGGGGGGGGGGGTAAAATGTATTTTTTTCATATTTCATGGAAACTATAATTAATATCGAAAAGTATTGTATATACGAACTAAAGTAGACACAATTTCCTACAAAAAAGTTTATATGCATTTTTGTCATAAAACACACTATGTATGAGTTATGAGCTTCAAAAAGAGATTTTTAAAATATTTTTATTCACATATTTTTATTTATAGTTTTAATTTATCAGACTTATAATTTATACTAAAAGCATTTGAAATTATTTCGGTATGTCAGAGAATGATATTTTACACGATTTTTATAGTTGGAGTGATACACTAAAATCACATTTTATCTCATAGCAACCTATTCGTTCTCAATTTGAATAAACATTATGTGTACAATTACAAAGACTGACTTAAATTAATCGATTTTAGCCCAAACACCATTTAAAAACGTCGAATTTGGAAGAAAAATGAAAATACCCGCGTATTTACCCGCGGGTAGGTAAATATCGGGTATTTACCCGGTAAATACCCACCGTCGGGTATTTACCTGGGTAGTTACCCATCTCTACACACGCACGATAAATTGTGCAGCGTACCATTTCATTACTAAGCCAGGAGGGGGGGAAGACCTACAATAGTATACAATTTGCGACACAATGACGTCACATCTCCACATTATTCATTAGATTGTCATATCTACACACAACATACAGAAAAAACTACCACCCACAACAAATTGACCACTTTGATCCCTCATGCAATAGTTACAATAGCTACCTGACTACGCTCTGAAACGTTATTTGTCCTCGCACGGCAGTAATCAACGATCTGGGGAACAGTCCCGTGTGCTTATCAAAAACAAAGGTAAATCGAAGGAAATGTTTGAACACGTCCTAAAAGGAATCGAGGAAAATTATGTGAAATATTTATACTTAGGGTTGCCTGTTGTAGGTAGTTGTTTTTTTGCAAACGGAAAAAAGGTCGATATTTGCAAGGATTATTTATATGTATAGGATTTACATACTTCAAACTAAGAATCGTACCTTTATTTTTTAGCGTCACCTATTCAATACTATCATAACATTCATAACTACACTTACCTTGTTTATGCTGATGATACAAAGATTTTTAAAGCTATATCTTCTGAAGCGGATTGTCATGTCTTACAACATGATCTTGACAGTTTTTATGAATATTGTAGAAATAATCATCTATACCTAAACTTAGACAAGTGTTTTGTGATTACTTTCTCCCGAAAACAAAATATAATAAATTTTAATTATTTAATAAATGGAAAGCAGATAACTAGAGTTAGTTCTATTAGAGATTTAGGTATTACTATGGACACACAGCTTAATTTTAATATTCATATTGACAACATTTGTAACCGAGCCTACAAAAATTTAGGTATGATACTAAGAATGAGTAAACCCTTCAGGCGCCCCTGCACCCTTAAAATACTATTTAATTCATATGTCAGGAGTATTCTGGAATTTGGGTCTGTGATCTGGTCTCCTCAATACCATATCCATATTAATCGCCTAGAAAGAATACAAAATGTTTTCTTACGAGCACTCTGTTACAGAACCGGCACTTTATTTGAGTCATCAGCCAGGTCGGCTAAGCATTTCAACATAATTTCTCTTCGTAATAGAAGACTTTTTATAGACACAATGTTTTTATTTAAAATCTTAAAAAATGAAATTAATAGCCCAAATCTACTACAAAATATTATGTTTAATGTACCGCATCGTTCCTTACGTCCTCGAAATTTGTTTTATGTGAGTTTCGCACGTACTAATTATTCTAGGCATACTTTTTTCAAACGTGTATCTAAAAATTACAATGAGTATTTCTATGACATCGATCCATTTATGCATTCACTTCCAGCTTTAAAAGGACTTATTAGATCTAAACTTTTGTTGTTAAAGTAAATTTATCATATGTTTTTCTCCTCGCAAAGACGCATTTGCATGTTTTTGATGTATACCCTACTTTTTAAAACATTTATGAACCTCCAGGTCTTTTATCCCTTATACATGTTTGCTACCTACGAGTATGTTATTTGATATATGACTGTATGTGTTCTGAACAATAAAAAAAAAATACACTGATGAGGCTTAATTTTTTTTTAAATGTGTATTGACGTATAATGATTTTAAAATAATAGTTATTTGTTATACAAGGGGGCAAAGTTGTATTTTAACGCCGAGTGTGGAATTGAAAAACGAGCAAGTGAAAGGATTGCACCCGAGTGTTACACAAAACTTTTCCCCTCACTATAGCGAGGAAACTACAACGCAAAAAATGCGTTTATCACTGCTTCCAGTAATTCCACAGGTGGTTAATCATCTTTATTACTAGATTCACCTACTTTTATCAATTTTAAAGCAGTTAATTTGACTTTATTCAAGGTCAAATTACTTTACCCACTAGTGGATAAAATGCGTTTTTACCCGCTGGTATTAAAGGACAAAACACGTGTTTCCGAGCTAGTGAGGGGAAAAGAAATATTTCATTTGGTCTTATAAAAATAAAAACGCAAAAATTTTTGAGGAAAATATGATTTTGGCCACTTTCAGGCTGCGAAACAGCGCCATCTACATAGTTTTAAGTCTAAAAGGCCCATACATTTCAGGGGTACGCTGTATTGCATGGCCTTTGTCAGTCCAGTATTAAATCGTTCTTGATACTTGTATAATATATTTAAAGTTTATGGCACAATAAAAAATACAAACACAAAAAATGGTGGACTAAATGCCTTAATTTTTACTTACATTAATAACATTTTTTACCACAAGATTTTTTTTTCAACTTGCTTAACACAAAAAAAAATCGGAAAACCCCAGTCGCCAACCCTAGGCACAGAAAACGGCCCTTTGAAGAGATTGTTCGCAACAAAACTTTATTAAGCAATGTATTTCGGGCACCAGTTTTTAACTGCCAATTTAATTTGTGAGATTTCCAGAAGTTTCCAATTTGAGTTATGATAACTTGTTTATTGAATGACGATTTATATATAAATTCGTCAGGACGTGGCATTCGTGATCAAAACATTTTATATTAATCGGGACTTAGATCGTGATGTGTCCGTGTATTTTTTTTTACCAAGATCACGATTTAAATTAGCCCTTACATGACTTGTTGCATGTAAGTACGTCAAAATACGGGGAGATTTAAATTTGTTTTTTATCGTGCAGAAACGTCTGCGAGCGATATTACATATTTTTAAATTAAAGGAAAAATGGAAAAATTCACACCTCCGGCAGGACTCGAACCTGCGACTTTTGGCCTTGCCGGGGCCATCGCGCTTACCAACTGCGCCACGGAGGCCTGCTGGATGTGTGCGAATTTATCCATGCCTTCCCTCAATTCTCAACCGCCTTAGGGTGGCGTTATAGCAAACATCTACCCGTAAGAATAAATCTTAACAGGCACTGGAGTCTCAATTTACATTGAGAATTCGCGAGTAACAATGTGCTAACCCATACTAAATTTGTTTTTTATCATGCAGAAACGTCTGCGAGCGATATTACATATTTTTAAATTAAAGGAAAAATGGAAAAATTCACACCTCCGGCAGGACTCGAACCTGCTACCTGCGACACGAGGAATTTAGAAATTATTGAATTGTCTTATCCTGACTTTTGAAATCTTTGACGGTAGCTTTGTAATGCTTTGTTTCTGCTGCTTATGAAATAAGTGGTTTTATGACGTTTCTGGTCTAACCATATTGAATGTCTAATTTTGGAAAACATTTGCGAACAAGTTGAATAATTTTACTGTTGTACCGAAAGTCTTTCTTTTAATAGGCGAAGTTACCAAATTTTAACAATAGGTTACTTTACTTCTAGTCAGAACATCTTCTAGTTTTAAGAATTCTCAAAAATAATTTGCACGATCCGATAATATAGCTATATTAATTATTTGATACTTTCCTACTTTATATTTTATTTTATTTTTATTTTTATTTCAAATACGTTACACAGTATGACAGTAAAAACCAAAGCACTGTAACTAAAATACATAAAAGCATACCAAATAAACACAATATCAAAGTGAGAAAAAATCAACACATCACAAATTATCTAGATTTAGGTGACAACGTAACGTCGAGGCTTCGTTGCGTCGTCTGTCCGGGCGTAGAATTCGGCAGGTTGCCCCGGAACCGTCGAAAGACTACACCCTTCGGCCAGAAGTCTGCACTCGCGATGGTGTCCTGCAGCGGCCGCGGCACGCGCACAACAAACGAGCTGAAGTGCACATAGTGACGCGACTGCAGCTGTTGCACCCTCATCGTGAAGCCAGTCTTCTGGCGAACGTACTCCACCACTTCGTCGGCTACGGCGGAGTAATGCAGCGTAGAGCGGCTTACTTGGTGTGGCGACCCGAAGACCAGAATTAACCGGATCCGCAGTGCCACTCACAGTCTTACGACGATATAAAATACTAGCTTTTGCCCGCGGCTTCGCTCGCTTTAGAAAGAGACAAAAAGTAGCCTATGTCACTCTCCATCCCTTCAACTATCTCCGATTAAAAAATCCCGACAATCCATCGCTCCATTTTGCCGTGAAAAACGGACAAACAAACAGACACACACACTTTCCCATTTATAATATTAGTATAGAAGTATAGATAGTCGAACCCGAACCCTACTTAGCTAACTACTAGCAAAGCACAGCGCTTGGTGGATATCAAACACAGCCACGTAGCGCATCTCTGGTGCATCACCCTCATCCTCTAATACCATCACGTCTCTTCGATGCATAGTTACTGAGATACAAGCGAAAAAATTAAAAATGGGCCGATAACTTTTTAAGTGTTTGGGCATTTTCAAAACTTGGGACCCAAAATTAGTGAAAGTTGTTAACAAAAATTAACCCGATGTCTGTTTTGTGACGACAATTTTGTGTCCCAATTTCTGAAAATGCCCGTTTATCTCCTAATACAGTTCTCCTCCACCCTCTTTACCTCTTTAACGTCTACCAGTACAGCTGTCTATACCTCTTTTATTTATTTATTTATGCTTGGCCTAACAGTTTACATCCTTCAAAACACAACACGAGACGTTTAATATTTGCCGCGCCCGTGATTGGCTCGTTACTGTTGTGTTTGCGCTCTCGGCTCGTTGGCTCCGGGTGTTTTTTCACGAGCTAACGACGGATGAAGTTATTGGAAGACGTGTGAAAACACCTTTGAACGCGGCTACTTGGGAGTGCGGTGCACGTCATGTAAACAGGATTGATTAAAAGTGTTGAAAGGTGTTTTTTATGGGACAGGGCATTTATTTACAGTTCCAATTGTGTCGATTAACTTCAAAACTGGGTAAATCCATTCTGCTTTAAGGTTGATTATTTTTCAGATCATATTATATTTTTTATATACATATTCAACCTTAAAGCAGAATGGATTTACCCAGGTTTGAAGTTAAGCGACACAATTAACCTTTGCATAAATAACTCCGGTTTGACATCTCGGCAAAACAGCTTCCTCTTGAGCAGACTGAATTAACAATACATGTCTTTCCCATGACGGAACAATGGTGTTCCGGACCTTTGGGAGGCGTGCGCGGGGCCGAAACCAACGCGTAGAGGCCCTTTTGACACTTTAATGAAATGTAAGGGGTACACCGAGCGGGTGTTGCCCTTACCGGTATCATGGGACACACGCAGAGGTAACACCCGCCAGGGTGTAAGGACTATTTGAGAGTTAATCGAACCTAAAATGAACTGGGCTATTGAAAGTGATGGACTAAATACTAACAATACATTATTATTAAGTGTACAGCCAATATAATATACGCCGTATTTTTTTGGTTTTCCGTTAAATGCGACACGTCGTTAGGTTCATTATCAGGAACTGCCATGTATATCACTTTTAGTTAAATAGGCAAAAAAATCTATCTATTTTTTCATCATTTTCATACATAGCAAATGAATTTATTAGTGTGAGAGACCCTTAAGAATAACATTCAAGTTAGTGTCAAGTGATTGACGGCGCATGTCAAAAAAATTACATTAGGAATTGGTAAAGGCTGTGACACACGTGTTCAGCAATTATCTTTATTTTTTTAACAACTCGATAACCTCAAGAGTTAAGACGCTAGTTTCTTAGAGAAATTAATTGTATTTGATCTAAAGAACCTTCCCTTAAAGTTAACGTAATTCAATGAAAACAGGGTGTATTGTATATGATGATGAAGTGGACGATTAATATTTTCCGTAGTAGTAACCTACTACTCTTTATTGTATTGCTAGCTTTTGCCAGCGGCTTCGCTCGCGTTACAAAGAGACAAAATAAAGTAGCCTTTGTCACTATCCATCTCTTCAACTATCTCCACTTAAAAATTCACGTCAATTCGTCGTTCCGTTTTGCCGTGAAAGAGGGACAAACAAACACACACACACTCCCATTTGTAACATTAGTAAATGGATGATCCGCTAAATATAAAATCTTAAATCATTCTGCACATGCCTGCCTGGTGTCATCAAAAGGTAACAAAAATAAAGTCGAAATTATAAAACTAAAATAAAATCCCATTTAATCCCAAATAAAAACTGGCAACCTTTTGTCAATCTGAGTCAGTCTTAATCTATTTTGGAAGCCTTTGAAACTCCCACTTAGATACATTAGCCAGACATATTATTTTTTTGTTTTTATTTCTTTTTTAGTTATTTCAGCAATTCCCGTCAACTTTGTACAAAAATTAAGGGAAAAGTTAAATTTGTTTTTATTAATTCCTATTTTGTTACCAAGATTTTGTTGATGAATTGAGATTTTATTAAGTTTTATTTCGTCATTAAGGTTCTCTAGTATCTATATTTTCTTAATTATAACAATTATCCTGTATATATCTTACGAAAGTCGAATTATATTACTAAATGTTGGTAACAAAATAGGATCAATTAAAATTTGCTGACGTGGCATTGTACAAAGTTGACGGGAATTGCTGATTTGTATTTTACATCATAATTACCTATAAAGTACAGCGGGTCAAATCCCAACTGGGGGGCAATTATAACTGATCAATATTTTCTATTACACTATTAGGTTGAGTTCCA